>NC_046658.1:55770895-55776987 GCF_010883055.1 Belonocnema kinseyi | reverse complement strand
ACACATTCTAACCATTCTTTCCGCGGTCTACCTCTGGGCACGTTGCCATTTACTTTACCTTGATACACTTGTTTCGTTAGTCGTTCATTTGGCATTCTCTTATCCTCTTAAAATTGAAAATGATTGAAATCCGTTGAATTACACTGAAATCTATTGCAAAGTATTTGGTTTAAAATTCTGAATTAAACAGAATATTGAATGATTTCGAGTAGTAAATTTGGTTAAAACATCGTGTCAATGTTTAAACAATTTTTATTCGTAAGCAATTCATGCTCAATTTAAAAGAAATGTGGAAGAAAAAAATTTATTGTATAAACATTGCTATAAAGCTTTTAACTGAATCTACTACTCCTCATAATAATAGAATATTAAGCTTAATTAATGAAATGCGGTTTTAAATTATTGTTGGAAAAAGAATTGTTTAAGTAAATTATATTTGCTCAAATAATTAAAAAATGGTTAATATAACCTTTCGAATTTATATAATTGAAATAAATAATTATTTTAAAATGCACAAGAATGTATGAAATTGAAATTAAGAAATAATGTTGCCACTGGCCGTAAGAGGCCCCCTCACAGAAGGAAGCCCCCCGCAATGCGTGTTTTCGCGGTAAGAAAGTTACGCCACTGACCATTTTTCGGTCGGTTTACAGTTTACATACAAGACGAAACATTGCCGATAGAATTTTAAAAATAAACAATATATACAGCGAAAACAAAATAATTTTTGAAAAATTACATTATTAGGGATAGTAGGCTTAATATGCAAGCTAATGCACAGAAACTTGGTGAAACGTTTTGCACCCCCACAGGCTACCTGCAGATCATATTAGGTCCCAAAAAGCCTTGGGGGCATTTTTATCATACTTAACCCGCTAGACCCTTCGGTATTTTACAGTTTTGATAGGATTCTTCACGTACTTTTTACTGCACATAAGCATTAAAAAAATGTTGACTTTCAAAGATGCAAGTCAACAATAAAGTTCACTTTTTTTTGAATTTTGGAAATTTCTTTGGTTTTAATTTAGGCTAAAAAAAGCTTAGGTTTTTATATTCTCACCAGAGAAGGTATTAGATGTGTGTGAAATTTGACACTCCCCCCTCTCCTGTTTTTATCAAATGTCCACGTTTTGAGTCCCCCTGAATCTGAAAAACAGATTTTTACGATTGTGTCTGTTTGTCCGATCGTTCTTTAGTTAGTGGGTCTGCAGATTTTTAGTTTGTTAGCACGATTAATTTAAAAAGAATTGAAAGCTCAGATTGTCCTTTGGTACACTCTTTTATTTATATTGGTACACTCTTTTATTATCCAGCCAGTTTGGATAAAAATTCAAAAAGTAAGCGCATTTTAAACATTTTTCAGACGGATTATTTTCAAGATTTAAAAATTCTCTGTGCAGACATTCATACTATTTATAAAGACGAACAATTTCTTCTTATGACTTTTTTTTATAAAACTAAAAATTACCAGAGTTATAGCATTTACAAAATTTCAAAAAACATAATACGTATATCAACCAGCTATGACTTTCTCAAGTGAAACTAACCCCCCTCCCGCGCCTCATTGATCGACATTTCGTGGAATTTTCGCTGTATTGGCTTTAAGAAAATCCTTTAAGTAATTATTAAGAGATGACGCAATAGGGCACCACAACTGCGTTGTAGAACACGATGCGATAGAAAACACAATTCAGAAATCCTGTGTGTCTAATGCATATTATGAATTATAATAATATACATGTACGGAAATAATATACAATTTCCGAGACAAACTCAAGTACAAAGCAAAGAATACGTGATGAGAATGTGTTGAATGTGTTGGTTGCTGTTATCGATGCTTTGGCCCTTAGTTTTTAAAGGCCTGTGCACAAATGTGGGGAATATACAAAGCCCAAGCGCGTAGCGTGAGGGAAATACACTATCAAGCGCGAAGCGCGAGAACCGACAGTTGCGGGCCGTAGGCGCACTCAAGTGTGCATCTGTGTGCCCTATGACGTCGATGCTTGTACACCTGCTTGAGGTTTATTTTATTAAACAAATAATTGTCAGCGCACTTTTTTATCACAAGGTTCTTTGGAAGAAAAAAATCTCACCTTTCTTTTAATCCTGAATTGAAAAAAATTGCCGAAATTTAAAAAAGTGAAATTCATTTTTGTCCTTCATGTTTGCAAGTCTAATATATTTTTTTCAAAAATTCTGATGTTTAGTTAAAAAATGCAAAATTGATTTTACGGCTAAAGATACAACATTTTTAGTGCTTTTTAGGCCAAAAACTCTCAATTACTCATTCAGATTTGATAATTTTGGAACGAAAATTATACAGAATTAAAATATTTATTAGAGAACAATTTTGACAATTGAAAAGACAATTTAATTTTCAGTAATTCAGTTGAAATAACATTAAAACTCTTGAATCCATTAGAAGAAGAAGGACACTGGGAAGTATCTAATATTTTTAGATCCCTTTCATGCCTCAAAAGCAAAAATAAATCGATTTGTACGGGTATCGGCAGTGAATCTGCAAAATCGCGACAGGCTGGTAGCTGGTATTTTAGGGGTCGATGGAATAGAAGGACACTGGCTACCGTCGTTTGTCATCCGCTTTGCTCTTACAGCTATTCGTATTTTCAGGGCATAACGAAAACAGCCGGCATTGTTGCGTTGTACAAAAGCTACAAAGAAAATGTGTGAATCAGCAGTAATGGAGATAATGCAAAACTTTGGCCGAGGGAAAAATAAAGCTCGCGTGCGAGGCAAACCCCTCTTTCCAAGGCTGTCGATGTTCGATCATGTTAATCCAAACTGCTTAAAGTTCAATCTTTATTCATCTTCTCACATGCAAGAGTCTCAAAATGAGAAGAGCCTCACAAACATTTAAAGATAGGTACGATGAAAGAATAATTGACTAATATTAATACATCAAAATTTATACTTTAAAGCATTTGAAATCAAAGTTTTTCATACAAACATTTGTTTACACATTATTCATTCACGATTATAACATTATGAATAATGAAAATTGTTCCCAATACTTGATGAAGCCAAAAAAACTTTAATTACATTGCATAAGTCGAGTAGATTGATGTTTCTTTAACGAAATAGTATCAATATTTAAAAAAATGCAAACACTTGTAATCACTACAAAATCTGTTCTACAGTTTTTAGAAATTACGTGAAATCACTTACTATCACAGATAAACAGAAAAATAAAGTTTTATATAGAACGAAGAAACAATGGCAACATTTAAACTGAAAAAAATTGAACCGTAGTTCAAATTAGCCAATACAAATATTAAAAGGAATTACATTTTTCCCGTCTTTAGATTAATTAAGAGAGTGAACATAAAAACTAAATCTCTAATTTTCTGTGTGTAATTTTGAATTTAAATTAAAATTGTTAAAAGTTAATACGCTGCAAAGTGTATTGTTCATTGTACAATATCAGACTAAATACCCATGTATCAAATTTTTATTCAAGATTAAAACAAATTGTTACACAATTATTTTTATTATTATTATATAGCCAGACGTATAAATGAGGTTATTGTTGCAATATATAACTGTACTTGCACCCACTGTATTATATGGTGAAACGCTGATGGGCAAAGTCAGTAATTAAAAGATTTTAAAGAATATGATGCAGAGGAAACACTGTTGGACAAGAGTAGATGTAATTTGTTGAGATGGTTTGAACATGTTGAAAGAAAAAAGAATAATGACTGTCAAAACAAGTATGTTTAGGTAAAGTAAATGGCAGTGGACCCAGAGGCAGACACTGGAAATAATGGTTGGTATGCGTGCAAAAGCTTAGTGGATATGATTAAAGGAAGGTATATGGATCTTACTAAGTAATCATCAGCAAGTTTGCTTACTTTTGTTTGATCTATAACGCAGTGACATATGATGACTTTGTAAAACTCTTGTACTTGACATGTAAAGCTGAGGTAATTGTAAGAGAGATTGCTGAGCAAACTGGGTGGGAGCAGTGTTGTGGAATATACGTGTTGTTTAAATAAGCAACACAAGAATTCTATATTAATCTAAGAATCTATAATCACACCCCCATTCCCCCTGTAAATCCTCGCCCACTTCCCTCTCTTACTTTTCTCATATGAACTCCTTCATCCACCACTATAAGACGAGACTAGAGACGAATGCGTCACGCGTCGCCGAAAGGGCATGTGAGGACAACGATGATAAAAGACTTATTCCAAACTGCACCATGCTTCTAATTTTGTAACTGCAACATGATCACAAAAGATTTCAAACATCGTAATAAATTAATGTAAAATTAATGTAATGTAATGTAAACAACTTGACTTAGTGACTTAACCATCAGCTGGTAATCGAGCTCTCTGAGTACCTAGGGATGCATCCAAGAGTAGTGAGATGCATGAAAGAGCTTATACTCTTGTGGTGCACAAGATTTGTCACAACATCTGACAAAAGACATGAAAACTTATTATGCACAAGTGATTGGTTTACATTTTACTAAATGCTTTTCCTCCCAGACTCTCATCAGATGGTAATTTGATATCAGTATTGGGGTCACTTCTTGACACTGAATTCACCTTAATTGAACTAAAAAAATTTCTTTAAGCATCTATCCGCAGAATGGGACCATTATTTGCTACACAAAACGGGCAATAAATGTGACCCATTAAACTATCTAAGGATAGCTCTTATGAACTCAATCACTGAAATCTTACCGACGCTACTCACTGCTAGATTCTCAACAAGGAGGGAAGCAAAAAAGCTATTGCCAGGAATGCAGGTAGGTAATTTGTATAATAAATTTAATCTTCAATTTTGAATCTTGCTAAGCTTGGAGTCTCTTCATCGAAGAGCGGTACTAGCTACAGCCTACTTGTACGAAATAGCTCAGATTCTCTTATGCGACTGGTAAATCAGCATGAAGTCGATAGCGCTGCGGCTTGTTTATACTGTGCCGCAGATAGGCCCACAGAGGAACTGGATCTCCAATTTAATTCTAGTGAAACTATATATGTTCTAGCATTACTAACACCTTTGGTGGTCAGTAGTCGTGTACAGGAAGCAGAACATACGCTTCTTCTAAGAGAACATGCTGACAAGCCCCTTTACGGTAAATTCTACAGCATTATATGTAGACCAGAGATATGGGTGTTTTTGTCCAGTATGATTTTGGAGTCTGCTGATTGAGACCGGAGACTAAGGGATTTATTTTTGTCTGTAAAGACAACGGTATAGACACTTTCGTGTATAACCAGCGTATATTGAATGTACGTGTAAGCAATAGCAACTGACGAGCGTGCAAGCAGGAGTCAGACACACTTCGATATGTTCTCAGTGGATGCTGGAAGTATGCACGCAACGGGTATATAAGGAGACAGAATGTGACTCTAAAAGTGTTGTATTACCATCTTTGGCACTTCTATGATGTTGATTAAACGTTCGTCTTGCCATACGACCAGGGGAAGGAGGAAGGAAGCGGGATAAATATCGAGCACATCTTCCCGCCCTTAGCAGACTGTACCAAGACTACAAAGTCCATTTTCTAGTTCTCATAATCGGCTATCTTGGAGGTATGAAAGTTTCATTTCGCAGCCAACTCCACAAGACTTCGGTGCAGTCCATCGTGAAAAGGATGTAAAAAGCTGTTCTTTTGGAATTACTTTGTTTGGTCCGTGAGCACCGTTCTTGATAACATTCTACAGAGATTGGTAGACCAAACCAAGTATCCAGCGGTGAAACTTTCACCTCTTACTATCTGGTCTGGAATAGAGACCGGACTCTGAGGAACATTCTTGCACGATGTTAACTCGCGTAAATTTTCCACTCTAACGTACCTTCTAGGTTAGAAGGGGCAGGAATAGATGATGTACACATTCTGGTTGCGTCGCGATTGATTGCTTTAAAGAACCATGAGCTTTCCCTTTCATGACTTTGACGGTTATGTTGACTATAGCATAGCTACTGGCAGGATGTAGATGCCAAACGTGTAGAGAACGAAGAGGAAAGGGAACAAGCGGAGGACCAAAAACCCATTTACTATGCAGAAGTTCATCAATTTGTATCGTCGTTGGCCACTTCCCGAGGATTGTCGGGCGCTC
>NC_046658.1:55762514-55770885 GCF_010883055.1 Belonocnema kinseyi | reverse complement strand
GTTAGATCTCACCGAGATATTCGAATAGGCTATTGTTTAGCCAGAAATAGCCGACCACTTCCGCAAGAATGCCACGGCAGCGTTTCAGCTTTCAAATGTATCATGAGTACTTGATGCGCTGTAAATTATTCTTCATCCCGAACGGGCTGATAGAGTGACAGAACACCCTCTGTCTGTTCAGTTAAGATCCATTAGGCGGTGCCATCTTATATCCGATGTCGAAATAACTTACATAGGAAAACAGGTGCAACGACAAATAGTATGATCGAACCCAGCAATTGCGGTGGAATATGAGGTTCATATTTCCCGTGGCACGAGACGAAATGGAAGCGCGGGAGTTAGATCTGCGGGATTTTGCAGGGCGACTCTCTCGACAGTCGATAGGATTACAGCCGCCATAGCCTGCACCTGCTCCTGTTCAACTCATTGAAGAGTTCTATAAGAAAAACCTGCATCTCCTGGTGTGGTTCACTGATGCCATTCTAGAGCCCAAAGATAAGGAAGCATCTATCAGAAACATTCTGCCAAAATTTAGAGTCATCAAAGACCTTCTTCGGGTAGTTGGCAGCTTTAATATCGAGTTAATGTATCTGTTCTTGCAGAGAGTGAGAGTTTCCTACAGGTGTAGTCTTTTGCGTATAGCGCTGCTGTTGCGTGTACCAGGATGATGAACATAAAACTCCGAGTCCCAGCTACTAATAACTAGGCTCCAAGAAATATATCAGGCCACATTATATCAGTTTAAGAACATCTTGGAACCTGGACGAAGTGATTGACTATCTTAAGCAGAGGTTCATGGCTCTATCAGCGGGACTGCGACGATAAAATGGAGCAATTCAAAGTAGGAGTGACAATAGAACTTTTTTGGCAGAGAAAAAACGTTTCTATTGCAGACTAGCCGATGGAAAAAACAAAACTCAAAATCATGGCGAACCATATAGGACCGAGGAAATGACCATATATTGATCAAGTATCTAGAGTACTCATAGATTAAGTCAAATTTACACGACGTGCCTCCTTTTTTAATAGGACAGACCTGAACGGTTGCCTGGGATGGATAATTTATACATCTCAGCCTTCGACGTAACTTTCGTCCTAAAGATGGCTAAAAACTGAAAAGCGCCGGATGTGGATGGGGTGTAGGTACAAATACCGAGAGGCTTTGCACCCCGGCCTTTCTAAATCCCTTCGAAACATGTTAGAGAACCCAGAACACTTGCCCTCTTTTATGACGGATGTCGTAACGAATAGGTTAACCAAAATGATAGATGCTGGTAGTCCTAGTAATTACCGACTAGTCACCTGCCTCTTTGATCCTCTGTGAGTGACTCACGGCTATCATTTCTGACTTCAATAATAAACATCGTGAGGAGAACAACGTCCTCACCAAAGAATAAAAAGGTTGCTGTCGAGGCTCCCGTGATTGCAAGACCAAGTCGCGATTGACTGTAGCATTGTGTTGCATGTGAAACACCACCGACACAACTTACACATGGCCTACATTTACCACCAATAGGAACCAGGCGTTATCCTCGATACTTCATGATCTTTTACCTATCCACACATAGTGCACAGCGAGAAAGTGTTTCAGCCGTGAGGTGACAAGGGATACCCGGTCCTTGCCCATTAAACAAGGAATCTTTCAAGCTCATTCATTCAATATACTCACTATACAGGCGATGACTGATAAAGTATTGTTCAGATACCTTGGCATATTGCAGGCGATCTCGTCCGATTCTGGCGTCAGCCCTTGGTACGAAGAAAATCATAAAGGTAATTAACACCTATGCTATGCCTATCCTAAAATACTCCTTCGGTTCGGTATCCTGATCTATGAATGATCTCGAAAAGCTTAATATAATCATTCGCGTGAAAATGTCTGAGCACCGAAAGCACCATGAAAGAAAAGTTGTAGAGAGAATATTTCTGTCACGCAGACGGGGGGCAGCGGGATCATGGACGTTCATCGATTGTGTGACTCTTCGGCTACGCGATTGTACGAATATTTCCAAAACAGGACTTACATCTCACTCAACGACTACATCTTTAGAGTTGACTTGTGTACCCTCTTAAGACTTGCAACTTTTCTTTTACAGAATATGGGACATCTCAACGCCGAACAGCTAGCTGCTGCGTGGTGGGACAAACATCTGCGCAAGCAAAAACTCCCAAACGTTTAATCTTCCTTGCGTGAGTAGTGATGCTTTAAGCCCCGGGTTAAGGTGGGGAAAACTCTGTTCGGAGATGGGAAGATTTGTCATTGCCATTTAGGACAAGGTAATTAAGACGAGGAATTGCCAAAAACGTATCCTCAGTATGCCGGCAGTGATTGATAGATGTCGTCTCTGTAGAGATCCCAATGGGAACATCGAGCACGTCATTGATGGCTGTAAAAAGCTTGCATCGCAAGAATTCAGGCGCAGACATCATGATGTTGCTGAGATCATTCACCAACGAATTGTCTAAACACTGGCTTATTAAAGAGATTTGAGCCTTACTATAAATATAGCCCATTTCAAATAAAAGTGAACGAACGCCATCTCCTTTACTGGGACAGGAATATTCCAACTTACCAGCTATTCAGACATAATCGTCCTGATGTCCGACGAGTAGATAAACGTGCTCAACACTTAAAATTAATGGAAATAAGTGTTCCTCCAAATAATAAGATTAGGCTCGGGTATATTGAGAAGAACCAGAAATTTTGGGAGCTGAAGCAGGAGATCATGCGCGGTGTATACACATCTTAGAAGAGCTGGAAGCTCTTTTACCATGCATAGGAATTTCATCTTAATCGCGTTAATTTTATTATACAAAAAAATATTCTAAAGTGACACAAATTTCTTTAAACTTTCTTATGTCACACAAACATTGAATTGACCTAATTCAGGTATTTATTAAAATTCAGCTGTTTAAAACTTTTTTGCCTATACAATTTGAATTCCTTAACATTTTTTTATAAACTAAACATAGACAAAGACTGAATACAACAAATTATATCTTCAGATCAAATCCATTTCAAATCAGGCAGGTCCAACACTTCTCGCAAAATCTTTCAGCGTCGAAGTTTATTTTTTTTAGAGAGAAAATTAAACCCCACCAGAAATTCGAAATTTTCCAAAGTATTTTCTGTTGGTACCAGGAAGTTGTGAATATTCCAGAATTTCGAATTGGAAATCGGTAAACCGGAAATGTTAACAAAAAATGAATTTAGGTAAACTATATAGGTAAATATGCTTCAATCACAAATAATTTTTAAATCTTTAAATTTTTATACACTTTTTTATACACAATACATTGTTTTTCACTGATTTCTTGAAATAAAGATTTTACGAAACATCAGAAACTGCTTTTACAATCTTTTTAAATGTTAATCGTTTTTACATTCTTGAAATTTTTTGAATTCACTAATTAAGTTGATACTGAAGAATTTATTTGTTATCAAAAATTTTAAATACAGAAGAAATTTATTTTCACATAGTATTCTAAGGTTCAGTGACGTTAGCAAAATACGTATTGTCCAACAAAATTATTAAAAGAATGTCAGGTGTTATTTGTGTATGGAGTGGATAGGATCTATGTCTCTATGCAGCTTTGAAAGCTTTGTCGGCGTATCAAGATTAGCGAGCGATCGAAAGAGGTTTCGTTATTATGTTGTGTAGGCTGCTTCTAAGTCCGGGGGTTGTGTAGGCCACAAATTGAATAAAATAACGATCCAACACCATACCACGCGTGTTATCTCGATGCCACAGATTGGGGCAGACTATGCCACCTCTTTTCTCTCTTTTGATCTTATCACTATATCCAAATACTAAATCGACCCACGTTTCAAATTCAAACCTAAATCAAAATTTCAGAGATCTCTTCTATTTTTTACCATTTTTTAATGCTGATAATAATCTAAACACATCTAAACATTTGTATTTTAAAACCCTTTTGGAGTAAACTGATATTATTCGTCACCTTATAGAACCATAGGGTGCTGCCTCTTATTTGGCCAACTTTAGAGGAGAGAGATCCTTTCAGAACTGAGTATTGCATGTAAAAATTTACTGATAATAAAAGGAAACATTTTTTGTGTGTTTCCGGCAAGAAAAATTACAACACTGTTGCATGACAAATTGCATGGCGTTAGCACCTTTAGGATCTGTAAGATCAGTGTAACCTTGATTTTCTCTTAAATTACCTTGTATGAAAAATTAATTTAAATGTTCACAACGTTGCATTACAATTACCTTTCATCATTTTGACTTTAAAAGCAGTCTTGAATTTTGCACTAATTTTCATACTTTTTATTTATATCGTGATCTGCCAAGGTGGCACTATGCATAGCATATTGTGGTTTTAGAAATTTGTGTAATATGTATTTTATTTTTTTAATTTTACCTATTTAGATATGGTATTTTACAATAAGGTAAAATTATTTTGTATAATTTATTATTATAATTATTTCAGTTAAAAAAGTGAGATAGTACCCTATGGTTTTAGTGTCATATAGCTTTTCAATGGAAGCTAGAATGATATCATCAATATATATCTTTCATGAAAAAAGATTTCAGACTCTGTTTTACTTTGTTATAATAATCGTTACGTCCTCTATAAAATTAAACTTTTGGAAAGATTAAACTACCCCCTTTACGGCTTCGCGGGTTTAACCTCTTTGCAGCTCGTTCGTCCCTTACTCGTTAAATTTCCTACACGTCATTCTTCCGGCGACATTTTTTTCTGTCCTGGGTACAATGACTTGAAAATGTTAAATTGACGTTCTTTTTAAATAATGTTGCGGAAATTTACTTATCTGAAAATTTACATTGTGAAAATTATTATAGTGTGCCTCCTTGCAAAATTTTTGTTTTACCATGAAACTTATCATTATATATTGCGACGTTATTTATTATATTATAGACACTAGTAGCCTATAAAAACAAAAACGAGTGTCCTGTCATTTCCCGGTTAAAAAATATTTTTTCATGTCATAGAAATTAAAACTTTCATATCTGCAAAAATGTGCAGTTCAAATATTGACTACTCAACTATATAAAATAAAATCATTTGAAGAATTCTGTAAAAATCTTCGAAATTTAAAGTATTTATAATTAAAATTAAATCATTTTTAATTCATCAATCTATCCAATAATTATATCAGACCATTTTCAAACTCATGGGGGTTCTTTTTCCTTATTTGAAAACATCAAAATTTGCAGTCGCTCCACGATATTTTAAAGGCTTAAATGGATATTTTCATCAATTTCCCAGTATCTTAAAGCAGCTCTTAGAAACTAAAATATTTTAACAGATTTCGAGGAATATCATCAGTTGTAATGTAATTTCATGGGATTTAAATGGATTTTCTAATATTTTAATTGATTTCAAATAATTTATTCCGAATAATTAAGGAATTTCAAAGCATTTCAAAGATTTAGAAATATTTCCAAATATTTTTAAATATTTCCAAGATTTTAAGATATTTTAAAAGATACCAAGAAATTTCCATTAGCCTTACAAAATTTCAAGAGATTTCGATGATGTTAATGGATTGAAAACAAATTCATGCGGGTTAAAATAATTTTCTACAACTTCGGAAGATTTTGAGGGATATTATAAGACCAATAGGGTTTACGATATTTTGAAAGATGCCTGGGGATTTTATAATATCGTAATGGAATTTAAAGAAATTATTTACAAGAATTGACAGATTTGAAAAGGTTTCCAAGATTTCAAGAGATTTTCATTATTGGCAAGAAAAAACCTTATTTAATCGAGTTCTTCCAGACTATTTAATCGATAATTTTATACATTACATGACTTTTCGGAATCAGACCGATTCCCTCATCAGATTTCTGAAGTCATTATGTAGAAGTTTATAAATTGAAATCGAAAATTTTAGAGTCGTTAAATAATGAAATTAAAAAGATAACACAGTGTGTGCCCTGTGTGTATACAATAAGAGATATTCACCACCATTTAAAATATTTAACTAATTTATCCGAAGAAATTAGAACTAGATTAGCCGTTTTACTGCCAGTAGAAGTTTTACAGAATGTTGTCGAACATCAAGAAAAGCTGAACAAAAATCCTAAAATAATGAAAAATAAATTAAACAGAAAACTTGAGAATTTGAAATTTGAACAAAGATATGAGGTTCCTACTTTAAACAAACATAGAATTTCATCTATAAATAACATATCACGAGAAGGTAATGATCCTTGGTTGATCAATCTAACTAACACTGATATTCCAGAACCAGTTGCAGATATCATTAGATTAGGTGAAAATTTCAGTTCTAAATTTGTCTTCAAAAAGCATCAACATGTTTTTGAAATAGTAAAAGACTTGGAATCTAATTTGGAAAAAAATCCTGATAACGCGCAAGAAGAAATTAGACACAAAATTTTAACCTTAACTTCTGAATATATTAAAAAACCTACGCACATTTCTAGCACTGACAGACTCATCGCTAAAAATATTACATTAACAAAAAATTTTCTAAATGCTCATAAAAACTTATTGGTGACACAAGCAAACAAAGGCAATGTTACTGTTGTGATGGATAGACAGGAATATATAAATAAAGCGAATAACATGCTTGATGACCCCAACACTTACGAAAAAATAGACATTGACCCCGTGAAAAAATTACAAAGAGATACTTTTAAATTAATGCAAAAATGGAGAATCAATAAATTTCTTAGTCCTAATGTTAAAAGAAAACATCTCGTAACTGAAAATACCAATATTGCTGGATTTTATGGCCTTCCTAATATCCATAAACAAAACTATCCTCTTAGACCGGTTATCTCTTCTATTAATTCACCTACATATCATTTATCCAAAACAATGAACAAGATCATTTCTGACTCCTTACCTTACTACAAATATTCTGTTAAAAATTCACTTACTTTTAAAGAATTCATAAAAAACATAAAATTCCTGGTGATCATATTATTTGTTCCTAAGACGTCTCATCACTATTCACAAACATTCCTTCAGATCTGGTTATTAAAGTTATAGAGAATAGGTGGCATGACATTAGCAAATACACAGAAGTTGCTTTAGATGACTTTAAGAAGGGTATCGTTTTCTTAATGGAATCCACTTACTTTAAATTTGATAATCAATTTTACAGGCAGACGTTTGGCACCTCAATGGGGTCACCCATCTCCGCAATTCTTGCTGAGATTGTTATGCAAGATCTTGAAAGAAACGTTATGGAAAGATTGGGTTTTCAAATTCCGTTTATTTTTGTTATGTGGGCGGTTCCCTTCTTATTCTACCTAAAGATAAAATCAATCTGACAATTTCACACTTTAATTCTTACCACAATAGATTACAATTTACATCTGATAATGAAAACAAAAAGTCTCTTAATTTTTTTAATTCACAACTTTGCCGAGATGATGATAACTTTATTCTTACAAATTGGTTTAGGAAAGAAACTTATTCTGGAAGAATTTTTAATTTTTTATCCAACCACCCTATCCAACATAAAATAGGAATTGTTAAAAACCTAGTCGATACCGCTAATCTACTTTCAGACAATACTTTCCATTTAGATAACTTGCAAATTGTCAAAAAATACTTATGTTATAATAATTATACTAATGAATTCATACAGCAACATATTAAAAAAGGACTTTCAGAATTAGATTTGAAGAAAAACCAACATTCTAACTACACTGTTGATAGAATCATTGATGTAAAACAAGAGATCATATCCATACCTTTCTTGGAGACTATTTCGCAAGATTTTAAAAGGCTATTGAATAAATTAAAAATAAAAACTGTTTTTAGAGTCGATTCTAAGCTAAATAAATTTATTAAATTAGGTAAAGGTAAACTAGACACTTTAGATCAATGTAACGTAGTTTATAGAATCGCGTGTGTTTGTGGCAGGACCTATGTAGGAGAAGCAAAACGCCCCCTACATTAAATGGGATGAAGTTGAAATCCTACATGTCGAACCTAATTTTTATAAGCGTGTTTGTGCTGAAATGGTTTTCATTAAAAAAGAAGGCGAAAACTGTCTGAACAAAGTAACTGATTTAGATTTTTTCAACGATTCTTACAACATGATTTTAGATTCCTTATGTTAAATTAACACCTATTTTGCGTCTACTTATAGGCTATCTACATTTTACTCTGTGAACTATATACTACTTCGAATTTCTAACCATTGTTCAGTTACTCTATTTCTATACAATCACATGTGCATTTGTTAACCTAGAAAAAGCTTTTGACAAGGTAGATAGAAGTAAACTTTGGGAAGTTATGAAAGAGTATGGAGTCAATGGATGGATTCTACAAGCTATAAAAACAATATATACAGGTAGCAAAGCGAGTGTAAGAGTGAATGGGAAACTGAGTGACTGTT
>NC_046658.1:55753764-55762414 GCF_010883055.1 Belonocnema kinseyi | reverse complement strand
CTACTCCTTTCCCCTACCGAGTGAGTCACGCCTACCCCGAAAGGGAAATGGCTTAATGGTGTAATAATAATAATAATAATAATAATAATAATAATAATAACATATATTTGATTATATAGTATAACTAGTGCTTACGCCTATGATTCTTTTGGAAGTGCTACTACGCATGCGCCAAGGCGTCATTCGCTCGGCAAATGTTCTAATTACAACGAGTACTTATTTAGTAAGATGGAGACGGAGCGTACACACCCTATCATCCTTTTAATTTTAGTATTTAACGACTCTAACATTTTCGATTTCAATTTATAAACTTCTACATAATGACTTAAGGTATTGTAATTTTTACTATTCCTATAATTACCATCATATTATAAATTTGTACATCATTTTAGTTAATGATTCATATTTTACTTTTATATTAGATATCTGATGAGGGAATCGGTCTGATTCCAAAACGTCAAAAAATATATAATTTTATTCAAATTTCAAATTCTCAAGTTTTCTGTTTAATTTATTTTATATTATTTTAGGATTTTTGGTCTGTTTTTCTTGATGTTCGACAACATTCTGTAAAACTTCTTCTGGCAGTAGAACGTTTAATCTAGTTCTAATTTTTTCGGATAAATTAGTTAAATATTTTAAATGGTTGTGAATATCTCTTATTGTACACACACAGGGTACACACCCTGTCATCCTTTTAATTTTATTATTTAATGACTCTAAAATTTTTGATTTCGATTTATAAACTTCTACATAATGACTTCAGAAATCTGATGAGGGAATCGGTCTGATTCCGAAAAGTCATGTAATGTATAAAATTATCGAATAAATAGTCTGAAAGAAGTCGAATAAATAAGGTTTTTCCTTGCCAATAATAATTAGTTGTTTCCCAGACGGTCAATTAAGAAAGTTTACATCCCGAAATTCTTTACATAAGAGATTTTCATTTATCTTTAAGTATTTCCAAAGATTTTTCCAAGAATATGATAGATTTTAGGATATTTCAAAAGATTTAAGAGATTTTGAATAGATTTCAAGAATTTGACATGGATTTGAAGGGATTTCGAAGTACTTTAAGGATTTGAGGGTATTTTTAAATATTCCAAGGAATTTTCGAAGTCTTTTAGGAATTTCAACGAATTTCAAAGTATTTTAAAGACTTTAGGGTACTTAAAGTAGATTCTAAGGAATCTGCAAGTGCTCAAACAAATTTTATGTCATTTCAAAATATTATGAAGTATTTTAACTTATTTTAGTTATTTCCAAGAATTGTAAGAAATGTTTCAGACATTTAACAAAGGACCCCTCACTAAATGTATGGGAAAATGGCTTTCGGTGGATTTAGCTGACACTTTGATTTGTAAAGGTTATAAATGCCGGATGAAATATCCGGAAAAAAAATCCAAAAAAATGGACAGTTTTAGCGCTATGCGGCGCTAAGCGCTCAAGATCAGTGAATAAAACGAATTACAACCGATTTTGTTACAAAAGCGATGTCAACATAGAAATCACGGTTCAGATCTTGGTCTGTCATATTTTCGCCTACACCGTTGACTCATATAGTGCACTTCTCAAAACGATCAAACGCTAAGTGCCCAAGATTTTAACTTGACTAATTCATCACTTTTTTAAGGGAAGAAATGGTACCCAAAGTAACAATAGTAACTAGTGCGCACATACCGATAATAACATTCTACCCTTCGCAAGAGGGTTGAACGCTAAGCGCTCAAGATCAGCCAATAAAACCAATCCCAGTAACTTTAGCAACAAAAGAGGTGTCACTATAAGAATCACGCATCAGAAAGTAGTCAGTAATATGTTTAGTCAAAGATGATGTCAAACTGACGTATGTCACATTGAAAGGACAGAAAGAGCTTTTGCAAGTTGCGAGACCAAAACACACGAAAAGCAATCGGAAATATAGAAGGTTCAATATGGAGAAAGTAAATAAATGAATTTGAAGATTATTATTTATACTTTTTTACAGAAGGTTATTTCTTTAACTTAAATTAGTTATAATATTAGGCTGGAGGTATTATTATTTCCGAAAATAGGAATATTCTTAAGGTGGAAGGCAAAATTGACAATCCATTGACATGAGGGCGATAGGAATAATGATGGAACATACATCAGACAGCGATATCGACCGTCTCCTTTTATCCAATGACAACCGATCTGATCATTCAGTATACCCAATGTAGTGCGCACCATAGTGACTATAGCTCGTTTAAATTAACCCGGTCCTTCTATTAGCTGGTCACGTGCACAATCCCCTAACTCTCTTGATCGATCCCCACCCCCTTGCCCTCTTAATCCCTGTCACACTCCTTTAAGGATGAATCACAAGGGAGTGACATTAGCCTACCGGTAAGTCAAGGATTTTTGTCAACAAAATTGATTTACTCAAGACAACTTAATACGAATCAAGTTTGACAGGCTCATGCCCAGAAATTTATTTTGTATTGGGTAATCAGTACAATGATTATCCAGTTATAGAATTTTTCAAGTTTGGCACATTGTAAAACCCACCATTCATTAAAAATTTAAATTTTCATATTAAGTCAAGCGTTGATAAAAGTAAATAATTTATATTTAAATAGCCATTTTACAACTCACTTGCTTTTTTTTAAACCGAAAGGCTGTCAACTATTCTTGAACTGGTTCGTTTGAATCGTCCAGTCTAATAATTAATTCTCTTAATTTTCAGCAGAATTATATATTTTGCGTGTTTTTATGAGAAGAGTCAATCAGAACCAGGTTAATAAATTATTGACAGGTTATAGCAGGCTTGTAGTAATGGCCCGCGTCCGCTTATATATTTCTGATTTTAAAAGCACCTTAGTTGGCTTCAAAGTTGCATAATGATTGACTGAGACTAAAAATCATTTTTTGACATAATTTCCACTCATTGCTCGTAATGAAAAGTAAACAACAATTAGTTACATAATCTGTGAAAAGTTTAAGCAATTTTGTATGGTTTTTTCAAATATATTAGTCATTTGTTTATCAGACAGTGTGGCGAATCACTACTTTTCGCTTTATTCAAGATGAAAATGAATCTGAGACTCGGAAGATGTCAAATTTGGACAAGCAAATGAGGAAACCATTTTGTTTTAGTACATTTTGATCAAAATCTTTCGCTTAAAGATAATAAAATATAGAAATAAAGAAAGACGATAGAAAGAAAAGAACGAAGGGAATATAGAGCTCACCATCCTTTTTTCTTTTTCTCATATATTTCTTTTTTTAGGTTATATTATAGTTTCTTTATCAATTCCCTATTTTGTTCCACTACACTGTTAGAAAAAAATCGATGAATCACACCGATAAGAGAATGTTTTTCGCTCTGCAACTGAAGCGTTATATCCTACATCTCTATAGGTGCAAAGTTCGGTGTCAAACGTAAGAGCGTACCTTTTTCATCTCAGCCAGTGCGACTATTGATAGTTCTTGCATCGTTCTGGTGTTACATGTTGCGTAGACCATCCTCGTGTAGAGCCGAAAATGCACGAGCAAGAATCCGAGCACCCCGACTTCACGATTCGTCTTCGGTGAATGAAAGTTCATGTAATTTTACTATATTATATCATTATAGAAAAATATAAGGAACTTAATTCTTATTAAACCTTCTTGCGCAATTTTGTTGCACAATTTTTTTAAAGTTTATGTTTCAGATTTGCGTAAGTTTAACAGATATTGAGGAATTTTTAAACGTTTTGAAAATAAATAAAACTTGTGAAGTTTTTTTTGTTTGTTTAATTTAGTAAGGTTTCATGGAAATGAAAAAAAATCGTTTAAGTTTCTAGCAATAATTAAAGTAAATTTTGTATTGCCAAAAATTAATTTCAGGAGATTATTTTTAAACATTTCAAAACATTAAAAAAGATTTTTAAAATTATCAAAGTATCTAAAAAAGTTGAAAGGAATTTTTTTTTATTTTACAAAATTTAAAAAAATCAGTAAAAATTTGAATAATTTTTAAAGATGAAGATTAGAAGGTCTGACGAGATTTAAAAAAAAAATTATTATTTTCCTGATATTTGTGTGAAAATTTGTTATGGCCTTTTATTTTGAAAAATGAACTTTGAAAGAAAATTAAAAAAGACTTTCAAACACATTAAACGATTTTCTAACATTTCGAACAAGAGTGTTAAAGGTTTTGAAAGCAAAATGTTTCAATTCACTATGATTAAAAAGTTTAAAAAATGTAAATAATCGAATAAATTCAAGAAATATTTAATAAAATTAATGAAATTCAAAAATAATTTAAACTTTAGAAGAGTTTCAGAACGTAGGATAAACGTATTTAAAAAACAGAACAATCTAAAAATTCTAGTAGAAGAAAGAAAAGATGCGCCTGGGAATTTTGTACAATTGTCAGGCTTTAAAAATAAAATTCTAATGATTTTTTTAAAATTACTTTCAGCAAATTTCTTCTCAGGCTGAATCCCCGCTTTTAATCGCAAGAAGTCCAATTATTTTCAATAAAAATAGGTAATGAAATAAATTTTGAAAAATTCAAAAAGAAGACACATCCCTGTATGCATAAAGATATAATTTGTTTACTTAGAATAAGTTCTATGCAATTTAAAATAAGAAGTATATTGTAAGTACATATAAAATAAGTTAAATTATTTCTAAAAATTGGAAACATTTAAGAATTGTATTATTATATATATTATAAGAATTGTAATTATTAAATTTAAAATAAATAAATCAATTATAATAAAAGTCGATAAACGAAGGACTTTCACACTTTTTGTTTGCGAAAAAGAGATTCCTCAATTCTCATGTGTTAATAGTAAGGGAACTGATGTCAATTAAACATTCATAATTAATGAAAGATTTTCGTTTTTCCCTTAAGTACAATAGAATTCTCATTTGGTAAAAATTTTGTGAAATTTTTTCTTTGATGGTGGTTTGGAAAGGAGTTTTATCATAAAATGTGTGGGATTTTCTAACAGATATCTGTATGAATTTCTGACCTTTCTTATTTTTATTTTTTAAGTGTATATTCATCTCCTGAATATGCATTCCTGAAGCTGGTCCATAAGGTTAAAGCCAAATCTGTACAACCATTTGTTAACATTTTTTGAATTTTTTTGGTATAATTTGAAAAGCGATTTTACATAGTGTTTTACTAACTAATGGAGATATTTTTATTATTTTATTTCTAAAATCTATTCCCTAAGCAACTCATTAAAACAAAATTTATGAATATTTATAAAGTTATGATTATTTTTCATTTTTAAAATTAATGTATACAGAGTATAGTTTTTATATGAAATTTCTCGACAGTTTTTTGTACCATGTTTGACCCTGGGGCAGAATCAAGGAAAATATTCTAAACGCTATTCCTTAGTTATTAAGATACTATACAAAAAGGTACTTTTAGAATGGTTTTCATCACGAGATATTTCTGCATTAAATAAAATTTGTTAAATTCATTTTACAATTATTCACAATTACAATTATTTTACAATGGAAATCTAATTGTAAACGTTAAATTTTGTAATATTGAGATAAGGATCATAAGACATTAAAGGTTTCGTAAAGTTTTCATATATTAAGAATTTTTAAAGTTGAAAATTTAACGATTTTGTTAAACTTTTTTTAAAATTATTTTTGCAGTGAAAATGCATCCTTTTCTAATAGAAAATGATTCTTCTCGTTAGAAATTCATCTATTTTAATTAAAAATTAATTTCTTTGGTTGAAAATGCATTTTTTGATCAAACTTCTTTTCCTTTGGTATAAAATGGTTTAAAGTGAAACCATACAAAATTTGTAACCAATTTTTACTAGTTTTAGTTATTTTTCAATCGTTTCAAAATTTCTGAATATCTTCTAAACTTACTCAAATTGGAAAGCGCATTTTTGAAACCAACATAAACTTTTTAGAAAATTGGGCAATAAAAATGCACAAGAAGGCTAGATAAGAATTAAGTTTTTTATTTTTTCTAAAATTCTATACAACATGGCAAAGTTACAAAATTTTCAATACGCTCTTTAACACCCCTTTTAAAAAATTTTTAAATCATATAAAAATGTTGTGTCCTTTTTTGAATTTTCTTTCAGAATTCATTTAATTCCATTTTTAGTAGAAATGTATCTTTTTTAACTGAAAATCCAACTATATGTTTAAAATTTCAACTATTCTGCTGTGAAGTCGATTTTTTTTATTCAAAATATTTTTCAGTTGAAAATTCATATCTTACATCGAAAATTAAACTATTTTGCAGAAAATTAAATTTTTTATCTGAAAATGTAACTATTCTATTTTTGGTTAAATACTTATTTGTTAGTTTTAATATTCATTTTTAAAG
This sequence comes from Belonocnema kinseyi, assembly GCF_010883055.1. Lineage (NCBI taxonomy): Eukaryota > Metazoa > Arthropoda > Insecta > Hymenoptera > Cynipidae > Belonocnema > Belonocnema kinseyi. The sequence goes on along the minus strand of NC_046658.1, from coordinate 55,756,089 downwards.
TTGAGAATTTAACGATTTCGTTGAATGTTTTTAAAATTATTTTTTTTAGTTGAAAATTCATCTTTTTTTAAAAGAAAATAATTCTCCTCGTTTGATCTTTTTTTTTATTTGAAAATTTAACAATTTTGTTGACAATGTGTTATTTTATTTTTGCTTGAAAATTGACCTTCCTCACTTAAAAATTAATCTTTTCTAATAGAAAATGATTCTTCTCGTTAGAAATTCATCTATTTTAATTAAAAATTAATTTCTTTGGTTGAAAATGCATTTTTTGATCAAGCTTCTTTTCCTTTGGTATAAAATGGTTTAAAGTGAAACCATACAAAATTTTTAACCAATTTTTACAAGTTTTAGTTATTTTTGAATCGTTTCAAAATTTCTAAATATCTCCTAAACTTACTCAAATTGGAAAGCACATTTTTTTAACCAACATAAACTTTAAACAAAATTGTGCAACAAAATTGCGCGAGAAGGCTAAATAATAATTAAGTTCTTGTCTTTTTCTGAAATTATATATAACATGGTGAAATTACAAAAATTTTCTACACACTCTTTTACAACCGTTTTGAAATTTTAACAAAATACTAAAAAAAAAATTGTGTTCTTTTTTCAATTTTCTTTTAGAATTCATTCCATTCCATTTTTGGAAAAAAGTTTTTTTTTTTAAATTGAAAATCCAACTATATGTTTAAAAATTTAACTATTCTGTTGTAAATTCGATTTTTGTATTCAAAATATTTTTCAGGTGAAAATTCATTTTTTACATAGAAAATTAAACTATTTTGCAGAAAATTAAATTTTTTGTCTGAAAATGTACCTATTCTTTTTTGGTTATATACTTATTTTCTAGTTTTAATATTCATTTTTAAAGTTGAAAATTTAACGATTTTGTCAAAGTTTTTTTAAAAGTATTTTTGTAGTTGTAAATTCATCTTTTTTTAATTGAAAAATATTTTATTATACTGAAAATTGACCATTCTCAGTGAAAAAATAATCTTTTTTGGTAGAAATGTATTCTTCTTGTTTAAAAATTCATCTACTTTAATTAAAAATGTATTTCTTTGGTTGAAAATGCATGTCTTTATCAAATTTCTTTTCCTTTCGTATATAATGGTTGAAAGTTCATGTAGTTTTTTTGGAAATTAAGCTAATTTGATTAAAATTTTTTCGTTTCAAATTTATTTTTTAAAATGATAATGTAACCGTTTTTCGTTGAAATTTTATCTATTTTGTTAAAAATTCGTTTTTTTTGTTGTTTTAAAATAGATTTATAAAATTTTTAATTTCTGTTTTCTGTAGGAAATTATTGGTTTGAAAATTAAATTATTTGTTTGCAAATTCGATTTTCTACTTGAAAATTGAAATCTTTTTTTGAAACTTTGATTTTTTGGGTTTGATCATTGTTTTTAACTGAAAATGTAAATATACAATTTTTCCTTGAAACATGATTTTTCAGTTGAAATTCAACTATGTGGTTCAAAATTCATGTATTTTATTGCAATTTGGTCTTTTTGGAAGAAGTCTTTTTGTACGTAAATTCATTTCTTTGGTTGAAAACTGGACTAATTTGTTGTAGATTTAATTGTTTTTTTATTCAAAATTAATTTTTTAATGCAAATTTAATTGCTCCATTTTTTGTTAAAAGTAACTTTTTTTATTCAAAATTCATTTATTTTTTTGAAAATTCCATTTTTTATTTGAAAATCTAACTACTATCGGCGAGAAAACTATAGGCCTGCCTTTGAAGCTTAACAACTCAGTCAAAAAAAATGCTAGCGCAACAAAAAAACAGCAATTTAAAAGCTGAAAGTGTTCTACGTTAATGAGCTTGAAGACGTTTATGTAAAAAAAATTTGGTGCTTAGCAGACTGAAAAATGTAAAAAAAAAAGTAAAGATTTTTGGGTACATTTAAGAACAGTCAAGTTTAGAGCATTATTTCTTATACAAGGGGCGATAGAAAAAATTTGAAAAAATTCATGAGTATGAGGAAAACTGTTGCGAACCAGTTGCAGTTGGGAAATTTAAAAAATAATGCAAATTGTTGCTTAAAAGCACAAAAATGTGCAACTATATTATCTTTAGTTCTAATACAGATATTAAAGCGATTCAAACTGCAAACTGTAATTGATAGGCTCTGTATTTATTTTCAATCACCCGTAAGGATGGTTTAGTCTTATTTTTGGTGAAAATCGCGATATTTTTAGACATTTTTTTTGTTGAAAAAAACAAGTGACAGAAAGCAGGGGGGTGGGGTGCTTTTTTTGTTTTACTGCCGACCGCTGGTGCCATTCTTCGGCCCCTAGTTCTGAATGCTTGGGTGGCAT
>NC_046658.1:55750405-55753664 GCF_010883055.1 Belonocnema kinseyi | reverse complement strand
GAATTTCATCATTCCACCACGCATCACCAGACATTCTTCCTACAACTGCGGTACCACATACTTCGATTGTGCATCTAACAAGGATATCCCGTAACATTGTACGCTTGGTTATTTTAAGCTATATCTCGGAAACCCGTGCAGATTTTGTAAATTATCATGACTTAAATTAAAGATATGATTTTAAATACTACGGTTTGTGAATGTCAGATTATTCCTGAAACTTTCTTAGACCACGATACCAGCTGAACTCGAGGTACAAAACTTGAGAAATTATAGAATTTTCCTTGAAAACTTCTATCGCCATATAATCTCTTCAAAAAGTGAGACATATCTTTGTTAGGGACCAGTTGGCATGAAATTTCATTAGCTTTTTAACCGCTTTATAAATAAAAAGCCTTGTTTTATTTTCGACGTATTATCGTGTTTCAAAGTGATTTTTAATACTGCTCGCTCTATCCGCGTATAGATAATTTCGAACGGTCATGTAAGTACATACAATTACTTAGCCCACATCTCAACGACAATAATATGAATCTCTGTTACTGACGCAAACCGGCAAAGGGTCTGGCAGTTTCGGTATGTAAATTAGCCGCGGTTCCATTCACGCCCGTACACCTGGTCTTGGCCTCCCGCTGCCCGTTTGGATGCTCATACGTGGATGCCTTTCTCAACTAGCTCCATAACTCATAACTCGTGTGGTCTGGAGTTCTGGACCTAAGAGTGGAGGCGAACTCTCGTTTCTTGCTGTCCAACAATCCAGAAGACGCGTTATCGCATCAAGGTGCAATCATTATTATTACAGGTCTCCATAAACGTCACACCTCTTACACATTTCTCAAAAATTCCTTCTACTTCAAAATATATATATAACTATTAACACATACAATTCTGTGAAATAATACTATTTAATAAAAAGTTTGAATAACAAATTTTATCAAATTTAATAAGGCATTAAACTTGAAAAAACTTTACAAGTATAACTGTGGATATGAATTTGTGAAGTGTGCATTGTACGATGCATTTGATTCAAAAGTGTCGAGAATTTATTGTTATAAATATTGGATTTTTCATACTTCTATTTTTCCATAAATTAATTTTTTTTTCATTCAGAAATATTTTTTCAGTTCTTTATGAAATATTAAACACTAAAATGTAAATGATACTATCTTAAATTCCACAATATTAGCATTTTGGAATTTAATTATTCATTAAAGAATCTAATATTTATTACTTTCTTATAAATTGTTGCTTGCTTATTATCATTTTATGGTAAAACTTTAGAAGCCACTTTATGAAAAAATATTTGCTATTTCCCTAATTGTATAAGTGCTAGTATTTATTAGTCATTACAGGTGTACATATAACTGTAAATTAATGAAAATAATTTAAATTTTTTAATTTCGCGGGAATGGTTATATGTGACATTCGTTTAAAATTAACTATTACTGATTGAATCGATTGAGTGTTCCGAAGGCAATGATAATAGTCTTCGAATCAAATTCCAAAGTCTCAGAGGAGGATGGTTTAAATCTCTTGCTAGCCATATATGGCCACTTTCACATATATTATATATTAATACTGAAGAAGGTGTTGGTTGAGGACCTGCTGCATTGTACTCCTGCATTCCTGAGTCCAAGGACCGTCTTTCTCTTCCTCCTTTCCTCTCTAAATTCCACTGACATGTCATACATTTTAAAATTACGCATCATATTTATTAATTTACCTATATTTCATTCAATGCGACAAATTTAGTAATAAATCTTGCTTGTATATCAATGGAAGCGAACCTCTTACAAACACACTATACTTTTGAAAATGTTGAAATTATTTCATGAATTTTATGGAACTAACTTTTTTTTAACTAATTAATTGAAGTGATGAGTATATTAAATTGAATGATAAGCACTATAAAAAGATCAAGTAAATAAAAAAATAATAAAAAAGACTGACCAAGACACTCAATCCTGAAGAAAAAAAACATCCTCAAGATTAGGTCAGAAAAAGTAATAAATAATTTGTCAATATTTTCTAAAGCACAATTTAGAATTAGTAATATGTGAAACAAGGAATTTGGGACAGCAGTACGTTTTAGATAAAGTCAATTCAAACATATTAAATTATGTATAAAGTTGTGTTTATTGGTTTAAAATGTTTTTAGACTACAAGGAAATATGTTTAACGAGTAAAAATAAGTTTTTAACTGATTTATTATATAAAAATTTATTTTCTCCAAAACATACTGCTGTCCCAATCCCAAACGTTCTGTCTCTACCTTACCTGAACTTCCAAAGGTGGATAAGAATGATTGTATTGTAGCACTTTTGCATTAACATCAAATTTTAACTTTTGTTGTACACTGTTAGAAAAAATTCGTACGACGTCACACCGAACTGCGAAGTTTTAATGATACGGTGCGATATTTTGGTGCGAAGAAGCATTTCTTCTACTAAAGTACACTTCTCCGGTGTAAAGCTGGTAAATTTACGAACTCTCAACTTCCCAGTGTTGAAAATACTAACGAATCACACGGAGGAGATGGGAAAGTCTTAATCTAAACTTATAGTTTCACTGGAAAGTGTGAAATCAAACACTAAGAAGGAGCGAGAATAGTACATTTAGATACGTGTGTGAGAGGTGATTATTTAGCGAATGAGACGTTTTCCGCTCTAGCGAAGCTAGAAAAGTCTCATTCGCTAAAAATCACCTCTCACACAAATATCGAACAGTATTTAATACCACGAAAGGCAAAAAAATCTTGTTAAAGTTGAGATTTTGAGGTTAGAGTGGTATAAACATACAATCGACACTATAAGGTACGAAAACTAACACCGATAAGTTGCTTTGCGCGCGCACGGGCAGTTAACTTGTGTAGGCTTGTACGAGCTAAAGAAGTTAGAACAGTCATTTAAAACAGTCATTTAAAAGCTGAAAGTGTTCTACGTTAGTGAGCTTGAAGAAGTTTATGCACAAAAATTTTTGTGCTTAGCATACTGAAAAATGTAAAAAAAGTAAGGATTTTTGGATACATTTAAGAACAGTCAAGTTTAGAGCATTATTTCTTATACAAGGGGCAATTGACACAATTTGAAAAAATTCATGAGTATCAGGAAAACTGTTGTGAACCAGTTGCATTCAAGAAATTTTAAAAATAATAAACATTTTTGCTCAAAAGTACAAAAATGTGCAACTATATTATCTTCAGTTCTAATACAGATATTAAAGCGATTCAAACTGCAAACTGTAATGCATAGGCTCTGTA
>NC_046658.1:55743435-55750305 GCF_010883055.1 Belonocnema kinseyi | reverse complement strand
ATCAATCTGAAAAATCTCTATCCCATCCACACACTACTCCTTTCCCCTGCCGAGTGAGTCACGCCTACCCCGAAAGGGAAATGGCTTAATGGTGTAATAATCTGCATAGTTTCAATCGGTTTTTGCAGCGAGACTGGTGGACGGCGGTGATCCCCGAATGAAAAGCGATGCAGGCACGCTTGGACACTTTTAGTTATATTCCGGGAGCCAGTGAAGGTTTCTTAAGTTTTCTTGGCTTAAATTGAAGATAAGATTAAACAGCTTACATTTTATGAATTTTAGATTATTCCCACAACATTTTCTCAGGTCGCGATACGAGTTCAAGTCGAGGTACAAAATTCGATAAATTCTTGAATTTTTCTTAAATACTTCTCACGTGATATATTTCCTTTAAAAAGTTATAAATTTCTTTACTAGGGGTCATTCCACGTGGAACTTCATAAGCTTTCTAACCGTTATAAAAAATATATCTGGTTTTATTTCTGACCTGGTTAACGTGTTTCAAAGGCATACATGATTTCTAGTACCGCTTATGCTAGCCGTGTAAATAATTCAATTTCAGTTGGCGATCACCGCTGTCGGCCGGTTCCGCTGCGTAAACCGACTGAAATTCGAAGTAGAGACGCTTGGACATTTTTAGACATATCTCTTAATTAAACATACGATTTTTAAGAATGCGTTTCGTGAATGTCGTTGTATTGCTACAACTTTTCTGGGCCGTGATACGAGCTAAATTCGAGGTACAAACGTATTCGCTGGAGATCATTCAATGTGGAATTCCATAAGCTTTCTAATTGTTATAACAAATCTTTCATGTAATTTCCGATCTAGTGATCGCGTTTCAAAGTCATCAATGATTTTTATTACTCGTCTTTAAATCTAAATGATTGCACGTTGGAAACTTCTGAAATTAAACAGTTGAAGAAGCGTTTAAACTTTCCAAAAGGAACATTACCAACTTCAGTAATCTAGGCCGATCACAGAACTTATTTTGCCCCTCACCGATCCTTCAATAAAATGATTTTATAGTTAAACTTGATAGAATAAGTCCCTTAATTTTGTTTATTATCAAAAAATGTACCAACGAGCTGGCTTGATATTAAGAAAGAGGAGAAAATCGAGAGCAATCTTCAAAATCGTACTCGAGTCTCGAGAGAAATTGCGTGTGGGTGTATGAGAGTTAACCGACGGATTAAATGCATATAAAGGACATCTACACGATTTCAATGGGGTCGTATATTCATGCGCAGAGATTCGTCTCCGAGTGGCGCTTGTAACCCTGGTTCGAAGCAACCATAGAAATTTCACGAATTATAGTCGAGTGGTAGGTACGCGTGATTAGCAAATCACGTGGTTTGTCGATGGGGTTGGGGCGTTAAAAAATGCGATGCAAAAGGGAACAAATGACTTGAATGAAGTTCTAGAACAAAAATATTTGCTCTAGCTGTTTTCCTTCTGTAATCGACCTCTTACCTTCCTTGTCTCATTGCAAAAACACTCAAAAAGAAATTTCAGAAATTATAAGTCCTTTTTATTACATTCTATAAACTACACCTAGTAATAGATTTTTTTATACACAAGAAATTAAAATTTTCAAATATGTGGTTTCCTAATTGACAAGACACAAAATTAGATTTGTGTACAATATGACCCTCCCAGTTTTTGTCAAATGTCCACGTTTTGAGACTCCCTGAATCCGAAAAACAGGTTTTTACGAATATGTCCATTCGTTAGTTAGTGTGTCTGTAGATTATTAGTTTGTGAGTCCACTTTTTTCAAGATTCAAAAATTGTCTGCACGGATATACATAGTATTCAAAAAGACGAACAATTTATCCTAATGACTTTTTCTGATCAAACCAAAAACTACCAGAGTTATACCATTTACAAAATTAAAAAAAAAAAACCGAAAATGAACAGTTTGAGCCAAATAACTTACGCTATGAAAAAAGTCAAGAAAAGAAAATTGTTGCTTTTCGATTGCCCCTACAAGATTGGCTGGGCATTAGCAGATGGGACCACAAGAACTCCCAGCCAACACAACGCTGCTGAAGGTTGGTCACCTTTTCAGCATAAAACATCAACCAGCTATGACACCACAACTGATATATAGAACACGATGCGGTAGACAATTCAATTGACAAAGTCAGGGTCACTGAGGTCAGGGATATAATTTAGAAGTTAAAAAACGGTAAGAGTGATGTGTAAACTGTAAACCGTATGTGTAACGTTTAAATAATAAAAATACAATTGGAAATGAGCAAATTCAGTGTTGGAAAAAACGGCAGGATTTGCAACAGAATGTTTAATAACAAATGTTTTTTTACTTTTGTCGATGCTTTGACCTTTAGTTTTTAAATTTTTGTGCATACGTATGGGGACTATACAAAGACCAAGCGCGGTTTTCAAATTGCAACTACAAAATTACGTATCACTTTAATGTATGCATCTTGGTATGCATAAAATTGTTTTTTTTTTTTACCTGAAATGACAAGTTACCAAACATCTAGTATTAGTAGACAATTATTTTTGCCATTTCTTCATACATAATATACTACTGCCTGCATTGTATATGTAAAAACTCGCAAGGGCGACATGAGAGAATAATATGAACATTCAAATTCTTCAAGTCAAATTGCTTTTATTTACAATTTACAAGTTTAAACACACTTAATCAAAAAATTTTAATTAAGAATACTTCTATTCCTCTATTACTTTAAGGGTGTGCAATTTCAAATTATTTAAATTCAACTATGTTGTAAATTTTTTTCATTCTTAACAGTCTTCAATATAACATTGTTGTACTTTGTTGTAACTTATTGATTTTTTTCCAAAAGGGTAATAAGAGACGTATTGTAGAAATCTTCAAAATTATAAAGTCATTTAAAGTTCGAAGTGGTTAGAATGGCTATATATGTACACTTATTGTTGAAAAATTGAAAATAATAAAAATTTAATCACGTCCTTATTTTTGCAACCTGTGCGAATTTTATAATTATATATACAGACCCCCTGGGGAAGTGGAGGCGAGATACGAGGCAGTAAAGGATCCGGTAGTAGGTGGCCAAGACTGGGGCTACCTTCTCATTAAATCCATTATACGGAGTGAGCAGCGATGAATTCGGGATGTGGGCCCGTCATCGCTAGACAGATCGTTTAGTTGGAATCTAAATCATTTCCAGCATCCACCAAGTCCACATTGTCTGGAATCAAGCCCTCACGACTTCATTAGCACCTTGCGATGCCCGCTGGCTTTGGAATGCGACCTTAAGATTTCAGACATCCTGCTCCCAAATATTTAATGTAGTCCACCTATTTATGTAGATTTCTCTTATAATCGATCTTAATGGTGAGTAATATTCAAAATATCCTCAAAACATTATTCAAAAAAATGACTTTCCTAAAAAAAAGTAGTATATTTTGTATTAGGGTGTAAAATTGGCAATTCCTACGATTGCGTCAAATCACCTGAGTCGGAATTGTCAATCATACACCTATTCTAGACAAGACATTTTTTGTTTAAGCTTCACGACAAGTGACACAACACTTCATGTCCTTGAAGCGGGCGAAACTTCGCATTTCTGCACCCGGTACATCACTGGGCGGGAAAGAGCGACTTTGAACCCGCTTCACACACCTGACGTTTATAAAGCAGGTTGTACAATGAAAGACTCTTTTACATCTAAAGATCCACCAACAAATGTATAGAATGTCTTCTATTCCGTATATTTCTTTCTTTCTAATATTGGATAGATATATAATATTATAATAAGGCGAGGGGTCTCATGAATTTTATCAATAACCGATCTTGAACTAAGTACATATGGCATTACTGCAGGTTGTTTGCAAAATGATTATTTTGAGTAACAGGTGCTTGATGGTGTTAGCTATCCGTGTTCCAATGTTTATACAAGTCAATCCCTACCAAGCCACATTGCTAGACAAACACGGTCTCGCGACTGCTCGGTATTCTCTCCCACCCGTTATAATACATGCCAGTCATAACGTTCATAAGGCATCATAATCATGCCTTAGGGTTAGGCTTAGCTTAGGCTATCGTATGATCGAAAACACGTGCTCAATAATTATACTTACTAGTCCAATATTTCACGTGTCGATCAAAAATCTACTTTTGTTTCTTATCTATCCGAATACTTCCTCTGTCCAAGGAAAAAGTGACTACTCATTTTGCCGGTATCCATTTTCTGGACGGTTTCAAATTCCTGGATTTTACGATTTCTCCAGATTGAACTGATTTTTTTTTAATTGTTAACAATGTTACAAAATTAAAAAAATATATATTTAGAAAGTGCAAGTTTTTATTAGAATTTGTACACTTTTACAAATTAAAATTTTTTTTACAAATACACGAAACTCTCGGTTTCAGACCCACCGTTCTCATCCTTCCTAGAACTGCTGACCCCTGCAGTTTCTCAGGGAAGCAGAGCGAGAGCGGTTGCGACCATGGAGAATAGACACAAGGAGACCAAAGAAATGTAACGAAAAATGAGTATACTTTTTCGCGGAGTACACACGCCTGAACTTCCCGTGCGTGGCGCTTGTATGAACATTTGTACAAAGCACGTGGTACAAATATAGCCGCCCACGTGACAATCGTAACAATACAATAGTATAACCTCAAATCAATAAGTATCAAATATTCTTTATGAAATTATTGAGCCATGTAATAAATAATGATTAATTTAAAGTCATAACCTTCTGCGCAAGTGTAAATTTGGTCATACATTTTTTGTAATTTGTACGAAACTTAAGAAAGGTAAGTAAGGAGAACATGTACAGGAAAATAATTTCCGTGATTCAACTCGTTCTTTTATGATAAATTCTTTTTTATAGGTCTTTTAGAAATGTACTTACCATTTCAACATTGCACTTCCGCTTTATAAATTATATATTTAACGTACAAAGCATATTCAATAGAGTGTTTAATTGCGCATGAATTGAGTTTATATTATTGTATTTTCACGTGGGTAGACATATTTGTACAAATGTTCATACTAGCGCCACGCACGGGAAGTTGAGGCTTGTGTACTTCGCGAGAAAACCTGCTCATTTTTCGTGAAGTCAATATACAGGACTTTGGTCTCCTTGTGTCTATTCTCCATGGTTGCGACTGTTGAGTCGAAGGGCTCACAGTGCGCGAGTACTCAGTCAAGTATAATGCGCATTAGCATACATTCCAACTGGAAACGGTTCAGGCGACTCTGACTGTTTGCATTTGGAGCCCCCGAATTCAGTCAAAAGCTATTTGCATGCAACCCCCTTCACTGGACTGAAAATGAGAGTTTGGTGTAACACTGGTCTACAAAATGTCACCCTTTGTAAGTGTATAATGAAACAGGTACATAATTTTGAGAAGTAATTTTTTGTGCTGAATGCGAATCTCGCCTTTATCTGTTTCAGCTGTTTTTGATTAAAAGCTATATGCAATTTACTTTTGTTATTACAACGTTTTAATCATTTTTGAAAATTATATATATATAATTTTTTAAACACGTAAGGCAGTGACGTCCATGCGTTTTTTAATACTTAATCCAACGAGTACCTTAATTTTACAATAGTTCTAACGGTTTACGAGATAGCGGAATAAATGTGAATTTCCAAGAGAAATGTACAACCGTTAATAACAGAAAAATGTGTTTTTGGATACCTTCATATGTGCCTTGGCTATAGCCAGTTTATATAGCCAATATTATTATTTTCAATTGCAATATATTAAGAATTAATTGAATTACATAACTATATAATCTTGAAGATGAGCAATGCTCATGATTACCGGAAATATTTATAAAAGTGATGGATTAGCCAGTTCAATGTAAAAAGTTGAGTTAGTATTAAATTAAATTCAGTTGCTCTGGAATTAATTAAAAGTTAACGACAAAAATCTTATAAATGTACTTGAAATGAAAATGTAAGAATTCAGAGGGCACAACAATTTTCGTCACGGAAATCCTGATATCAAAAGAAATAATTAACTTTTTTCAACAGACGATAGGTGAATCTCTTGGGTTTTAAATGCTGAATAAAACTAAAGAAAGAAGTTTATTTTAGTATTCACCCTTCTTGAAATATAGTGAAAATAAGATCCGTTCAAAATATCAACATCAACCAAAAAAACACTTTTTTGCCTCTAAAAATGAACAAAACTTTGAAGGGAAGTCGACATTTCTGGAAATATAGATGAAAGGTAAGCTTGAATTCTTAAATGGTGACCGCATTACTAGAAGATAATTATATAAGACATTACTATAGTTTACGAGAACTAATTCTGTACTGCAGCGGTCTACATTACAAATAACTAACTAGTTCAAGCGGTATAAAATATTATTAAAAGCATGAAATAGTTGATGTTACAGTTTCACACTCGAAATATTCTCATTTTGTGGAAAAAATATCTGATTTCGGGACCATAACAAATGAGCTGCAACAAAAATGAGACCACTGTTTTTCTGTGCATTTAAATTTTATATTTTGTAATCCTACTGAAAAAATTTTCACTATTTCGAAATCCAAAGGAATATTTTTTAAACATTAAAAACTTACTAAATTACGACGATTTTTCTTAAAATTATAAGTTCTAATTCTCTTACAAAAATACTTGATACGAAAACAGTTTATGCAGAAAAGTTGTTCCCCTTTAACATATCCGCAAACAGTTTTGTTTTAACTTTTTGATATTTCGCAAAAAAAATTTTGTTTGAAAGACAATAATTTTCGAAAATTTTGCAAAAATAAAGTTACAAAAGATTAAAGTGTCTATGCCTAACACTTTAATGACATTTTCACTAAAAATTCTGAAAAAGGATACCTCGCACGTATTTAAAGGGACAGTAAGCAAGCGGTTAGTCATCTT
>NC_046658.1:55736985-55743335 GCF_010883055.1 Belonocnema kinseyi | reverse complement strand
AGCAAGCAAACTTTTTTCTCGAAACTTTTTTTTTCACTACAATCAGTAGAAAAAAAAGCGTTATTTTACAGCCATTATGTTATTTATTGATAAAAAACAATATCCGTTGTTCATCTTCCAGCTACTGTCATACTAAAACTAAGACACTTTGATTTTTTTTCAGATGAGCCGTTGTGGAGATACTATGCCTACCGTCTACCTACCTTAAAAGCATGACCTTATGTTCAGTTACAGTTTTTCTATATAAAAACTGAAAAGAAACCAGTAAAATAATTTTTTAAAATACTTTTAGACTCTATTTATCAAACCTATCAACTTTTACACCAATAAATTTTATATTATTTTTTGAAAAAAAGCAAAAATAGGCTTTTTTTGAACGTTTAAAGTGGGTTGTACCCTTAAAGAGGTATGACCTTGCTCTATGAACTTTTTTGGCAACATGCGTATTTTTTCAAGAAAATAAAAATGTTTGTTTTTTAGAGAAATTACCGCCATCCCTCACCAGAGTACAAAAATAATGGTTAAATGTCTTAATTAGTTGAAAAAATTCAGTATTTGAAAAAATCTTGCCACCATTTTTTCAATGTAAAACATAATGTCCTATATTCTCTTTTAGTTACACTATATTTCGCAAGAACGGTGGATGCTTAGAATGAATTTCTTTATTTACGTTTTCTTCAGCAACGATAAAAATTACCTTTGGTTTATCTAAAAAGTCAATTATTTTTTTAATATCATGATGTCCTTCAGACTCTAATTTTTCGTAATTTTTCGTGATTATCTCAAGAATTGTTAGGACTGTAAGAGAATTGAGATGATCGTTGGATTAAGCGTATAAAATGCATCGAAATAAAGTCTTAAATATTTAGCAATTTTATCCAAAACATTTGACACAATGTTAAAAATTTCATAACAAAATTGGTAGCAAATATGTTTTAAAGAACAGCTGATGGAGATAAATGGAGGTCAGATTTGAATTCAATGTAAAAAAGTGTTTTAGAAAAGATGTGCTACCGTTTCACAGATACATATAGTTGACAATTTTGAACCAGTGTAACCACTGCTGAGGTGATTCGAAATTCTAAGTAAATTCGGAAATAAGCAAAATCTAATTATCCTATCTAAGTTAGATACAATAATCAGTGAAAGTTTTGGTTTTCAAGAGTACGAGATTTAGCTTTTCCTTGTTGTATACGCTTCAATTACGAGTTTTTTTTGCAAGTATAACTGAAATAGTTGTTTTTTAATACTAAAAGCATGATGGCAGCAAAGTCCACATTGCTTGTTAATAATTATTGATTTTTTGTGTTCTTCATACGAGTGGATGGTTAAGTAACACCTGTGTACCTTTCAATGACAGAGCTTTTCCCCTATCACTGATAGGTTGGTTAGTAGTATGCTAATGAATATCTAAAAGCTAGTATGAACTAGAAGGCAAATTATAAATGTTTTGTATTATACTTAAGGCAAAGTTTGTTAACAGTTAACTAATTATGACTTGGGGGAAAACAGGATGATTTAAAGTATCTGATTGTTCGAGGAAAATGGAAATTCATCTGCTCAAATTATATCAGGCGATTTGTTACTAGAACATCATTAAAAATTCCTTTTCTAAAGAATTGGCAAGTCCATACCGTTTCAAATAGCGGCTGCAATTATTTGATATACGCGTATGGCTCTGCTCCCGGACACGCCAACCTCAGAGCGATTACTTACGCGCGACGCTAACAACACACGCTTCACAGACTTTTGCGATAAGAATGACCATCAAAGTGGGAGAAAAGTTGATATAAAAGACATAAAAATTAACACCAATAAGATTTTTTCACTTCAAACACAACTAATTCTCCTTAAAATTCATTTTCCTTGATCTTGTCACTGATTTATTTTGTTAAGAATTCTCTGACTGGTTCATATTGTTCCTTCGCATGAATCATTGTATAAACCTTTGCTGCTAAATAAAGGCTCTACCTACAAAAAGGTGAGCCTATCTACACGAATTTCAGTATTGCGGGGTCGACTGCGCATCGAAAAATCCCTGGCTTTAAGACGTTCTTCGTCCTGTTTCTGGCCTAGCTCGGTTCAGCTTTCGGAAAGAAAAGGAAACCTCCCTACAGTTCTGAATTTCCAACGAATTTTTATTTAAAGTCTTTGAGTACACTGTAAAGTGTAAGTACACTGAGAATCCAATTTCAGTGTGGTTTCAGGATGGCCCTAAATGGCTTTCACTTAAATGGAACACAGCAATTGCTCACTCCGAACGTAAACATTCAGAGTGGCATGAACGATTTGTGTGCTGTGATTACTGCTCTCATGCTATTGGTCACGCATGACTGAGCATCGCCTCTCTTTCTCAATCCCGCGGTCCCCGAATTAGCAAACTGCTGAGGGCTCAAATTCTAGAACGATTCAAAAGGGAGTTACTTAAATGTGATTTCCGGTATAGTGTGTTTCTTCGACCGGCAAGCGGTCTTCCTTGCTTTTTTTCATCCGTTTTCTCTCCTGCTTTCTGCTTGAATGTCAAACCAATCTACAGCTTCGCATCTAAATAATGAAAATTGTTTTTTTTTCACCAATTAATAGAGCAGGTCCGAAGTACCTAAAAACGAAAGTTTGGTTTTCAAAACAATTATGTATTGGAAAATGCAGATCAGTAACCATGCAAATATAGCCTTTCTTCAGAAATATGGCAGAATGATAATACTGCATTATCGTACTGTACTGTAATTGATTGTATTTCATTTTGAAAATATGCACATTTCTACCTGATTATTGTTTTAATTGAAATTAGAAATAGAATTGGTGCACTCCTTAAAATTTTGTATTGATCAGCTTGTTTGGACCAGGATCACTCGATTGCAGTATCATATTTCCAAATAAAAATCTTTTCAACTCTTTATTTGATCTTAAAAAAAAGTACCTTTCTACCAATTTTCATTCAACAGCAGGTCAATCATTTTCCTTAAAATGACAATGAGCAGATACATAGAGACTACAATCTCAAAGTACGGCAATTGGCCCCAAAAAAAGCCATTGTCCTCTTAGATTCTTCAACGCCATTAAACTGAATGCGGGCCAAACAAAGGAGCCTCATTGTTGAAATTTGGTAGGCTCGCCTTATTCGATGCTGGGATGAATTCAAGGTGCAAAGATCGCACGTATGGGAGTAGCTCCTTCCGTCTTTGCACCGAAAACAAAGCATCGAATTCCATTCGTCAAAATAGATGCTATTCTGGAAAAATGTGTCAGTGTCGAAATCCGACCCTCGGTGCGGTGGGACAAAAACCTTTAAGCTTCCAAGGTGTTCTTTGTAAAAGGAAGCAGCTGCAATTGTGAGCCATTTGGATTTTGAGGTATCCACCGTTCGCACTTCTACAAAGTTACACCTTACGTTCGCATCGGTAAACATCGTACACCCCGATGCTTTTCATAAATGGGGGCTGCTTGGACTTGGGACGACCAACCACTGTATCTGCATTGACACCGATATTCACTTTTGTGGAAGTGCAATGAATCGTGAATGTTCCCAATCGAAACTAACGTCCAAAATCTCATCATCTCGATTATCGGCTGTATCAGACTATTTGGGAAGGTCACCACTTTTTGTCACCAGAAAGTGCTCATCCATTTGAAACCATTGCCATTCTATAATCTATTAAATAACGTATCAATGTCTCGTTAATTATCAGATTAATCTATAACCAGGGTAATTCTTTAATGAGCTGATACATTCATAAGCTAGAAGTATTTGAAAGGTGGCAATTTATAAGGGTTAAGGGGCATTTTTCCAAAAATGGGTTTATTTTGTGGAACATTCTAAAAAAAAATGAGATTCACATTCTGTTTAAACGATTTTCTCGAAATCGCTTTTTCTTATCATAGTAATTGCGGGTGTGGGAACCCATCAGGGGTAAGTAAGACGCTACGTATGCCTTACCCCCGTGCGATTGCGTGTGCTATTTCACATAATCAAATTTTTCTTTATCTTCCATAACTTTTCCTAACATAATTCCTGTTCGTACAGTTTCAAAAAAAATTTTAAATAGACAAAACTTACATATCTACATTAAAATCGATGCAGATAAACATCGTTCTTTATATTATTTGATGACGAATACATAGTCGAATCCGTTGTCTCTCACAGTGCGATATCGTTACAATAAATCTTCATTTTCTTGGCCAACAAATAATTTTTCGATCATTTTAAATCCCTATTGATTCTTTTACCAGAATTTAACATTTATAAAAAGTAGGTATTTGTTTTTTTATTTAAACTCAAAACTGAATTTTTTATCGCAATCCGCGGCATTCATCTCGGAAATTAACTTTTGTTGCTTCTTTATATTTCGATTTCAACTTTAGAGGTTTTCATGCTCTCTTGTAAATTTGATTTTTTGCTCTTTCCCCCTTTGCGAATACCACTCAAACAGTACAACATTTTTTCTGCAAATATTAATATTAGTTTTATTTTTTCATAATATTTCTTATCTTTAAAATTTTTTAGCACACCCGTGTGGAAATAACCCCATTTAGCCCTATTACAATTCGGGCACTGATCGGGGGCTAGTCGGGTTAATAATTTTGAAAATTACCCAGTCGGGGACTAATCGGGAACTAGTTGGGCTTTTGTTGTCAACATTTCAGTCGGGGCCTGGTCGGTGGTTGGTTAAGGGCTAGTCGGGCCTTTTTGTTCACTAATTTCCGTGCGGGTAATCTTCAGGCTCCGGTCGGGAGCTAGTGGGGCTGTGGTCGGGTTATTCTTATGTTTGAGTTTTCGGCGAGGTTTTATCAAATGAGGTTATATCTAAAAAAAAGTAATGATTTTTTTATCCTAAAAAAACTAAGAATATATTTAACAATAATTTTACACCGTTTTTTGGAGACAAGATTTATTAATGTTAAATTCATCTCAAATATACTTAATAAATAATTATTAAGTTAATAATTTTGTACAGAAATCAACTTTTTATAAAAACAACGATCAAAATCTTAAAAAAGACGTAATCTTATTTCTTTGTAGTATTTTTTAGAAAATTTCGAATTTCTAGGAACATTTATAAATACCTTTGTATGGAATTTCAAGAAAATCCATATTGGAAAAAATACATATAGATGTGGGTAAAAAGTCTGTCGAAATTCATAAGACACTAAATTTGTACAGATGCTTATTTTTAAATTGATCTGAAAGATTTGCCATATGTAAATAAAGTCTAATCCTTCATGTAGTTGAAATTGGAAAGAGAAAAAACTTTTGATTAATCAGTGAAGAGCAGTATCCTAGTAGTAAACTATTAAGCACGGTACAATTCAGATTTCGCTACCACCTTCATTTGTGTCTTGCGGTTCTGGACCGGTAGCTTTAAAGAAAATCCGCAAGGGCGCGACGTATTGCCTCTCGCGCAACAGAAATGACGCATCGAGTGTTTAAGACAGCAGTATACACGTAACGAAGCATAATTACCTGGAGCCTGGACTACTGTGGCCAACATGGCGGTTCCTTCAGAGCGAAACTCTTCCATTGCTGCCTTCCAGCTGAATTTTTTATTTTTTAAATTAAATATTCCACAAATTTTGGGGAATTTTAGTTACATAAATTTATGTATTTTTAAGCATAGAATATGTTCTCCATTAAATCTTGGGTAAATTTGAGCACTTTTAAATATTTCAAAAAAGTTTATGGAGATTTCCGTAAATAATAAGTATTTCGACAAACTTTTAGGGGATGTTCCACAAATTTTGGGGAGTTTGGTTAATATTCCACGCGGATGTATTATCATATGACCCCTACTAGTACCCGATCAGACCCCGACTAGGATAAGTCGGGTCATCTGACTAGCCCCCTACTAATCTACCATGACGCTACTGGTCGGGGGCTAGTCAGATGACCCGACTAGCCCCCGACTTTAAGTGGGGTCGAATGGTCGGGAACCAGACTACTATCGGCGAGAAAACTATAGGCATCTACCTTTGAAGCTTAACAACTCAGTAAAAAAAAATGCTAGCACAACAAAAAAACAGTCATTAAAAGCTGAAAGTGTTGTACGTTAATGGGCTTGATGACGTTTATGTAACAAAATTTTTGCGCTTAGCAGACTGAAAAATGTAAAACAAAAGTTAGGATTTTTGGGTATATTTGAGAAAAGTCAAGTTTAGAGCATTATTTCTTATACAAGGGGCGATGGGAAAAATTTGAAAAAATTCATGAGTATGAGGAAAACTGTTTTGAACCAGTTGCAGTTGAGAAATTTAAAAAATAATAAGAATTGTTGCTTAAAAGCACAAAAACGTGCAACTATATTATCTTCAGTTCTAATGCAGATATTTAAGCGATTCAAACTGCAAACTGTAAT
>NC_046658.1:55727463-55736885 GCF_010883055.1 Belonocnema kinseyi | reverse complement strand
CTCTTTCTTTGACCCGTGGCCAGGTGCCATCCAAGCATTCAGAACTAGGGGCCGAAGAATGGCACCAGCGGTCGGCAGTAAAACAAAAAAAGGGCCCCCTCTCCTTTCTGTCACTTGTTTTCCAATAAAAAAATGTCTAAAAATATCGCGATTTTCACAAAAAGGAAGACTAACACATCCTTCCGAGTGATTGAAAATAAATGCAGAGCCTATTAATTACAGTTTGCAGTTTGAATCGCTTAAATATCTGCATTAGAACTGAAGATAATATAGTTGCACGTTTTTGTGCTTTTAAGCAACAATTCTTATTATTTTTTTAATTTCTCAACTGCAACTGGTTCACAATAGTTTTCCTCACACTCATGAATTTTTTCAAATTTTTTCCATCGCCCCTTGTGTAAGAAATAATGCTCTAAACTTGACTGTTCTCAAATGTACCCAAAAATCCTAACTTTTTTTTACATTTTTCAGTCTGCTAAGCACAAAAATTTTATTACATAAACGTCATCAAGCCCATTAACGTAGAACACTTTCAGCTTTTAAATGTCTTTTTTTTTTGTTGCGCTAGCATTTTTTTTGACTGAGTTGTTAAGCTTCAAAGGCAGATGCCTATAGTTTTCTCGCCGATAGTAGTTCCCGATTTGAATTTCTACACGGGCAATGGAGCAATTTAATAATATACTAAAGTACAAAAATCATCCAAAATATATGACAGTCACATTTAGGATTATCGTAGTCTGCGCTACTAAAAAATTATTAATAAAAAATATAAAAAATAAAATATTAAAAATATATATGTATATAATGTAATAATGAATTAATAATCTATTTCTGAAAGGTCTATTGCAAAGATATTAAACTTGAATTTGTAGAATTAATTTTAAATTGCTAGAATTCGATTTCAATTATTTAATTTAATTAACTCATTCAATTTTTAGTTACTATAATCCAATTAGACAAACAAGACTTCAATTTAAATTAAAAGAATAATAACAGAAATTGAATAATTTTTGGATAAATATGAACCAAAGTTCATGTATAGTAGTGTATAGTGTAAGCCAACATGTACGTATTTCCCTGTTTAAAACGCTCCAAAAATCAATGAAAGTGGTATTTTAAATCTGATAAAATCACACGTTTTTATTATAATATAACCTTTAAAATGAGACCAACAAACTAAAAAAAAACTTAAATTTCCAGTGAGCACAAATGTTAAAGAACATTATTAGAGCGGCTCAAACATGTCCTAAGTCAGTCCATAAAACGTTCCATAAACATACAATGTTTCAGAGATCTTTTAAAAAAGTATTTCGAACATAAGACGTTTTTAGAACATTATTTGGTCTGACTTATGACAGTTTCTGAAAGGTTCAAATAACTTCTTTTCATTTGCACGTCCAAGAAACGTTTCAGGACGTTCCAATTACGTTTCAAAACTTCGTGCCTACTGTGTTTTCACTGAGCTAAGACAAAAAATATGTACACATATTTTTTAGAAACAAAAATAAATAAAAGATTTGATAGCTTTTTCTCTTTCAACTTTTCTGAGAACTTGTTGATATACGTTTTTTATAAATATACTATTAAATCAATGAACCTCGTTCGAAAGCAGATATTTATAAATTTCAATTCTATACAATATATATATATATACTTGAATCAATAAAATATCTGCTTTTGAAAAAGAATTACTGATTCAATAGTATATTTGATTGTGAAATTATCATTTTTGTCTCAGTGTGCAGCAAAATGTTATGCCGAGAACTAAAAAACAAAGAAAAACAGAGAGAAAGCTATTCAATCTTTCATTTTTCATATTAAACAAAAAACGAAGGGTAAAAAATGATTCAAGTAAAAGATCGGTAAGGATCAAATGAAAAAATAGCCTTCATTTTACCCTCATACCGATATTGATTTTAGGCATGTCAAGATTACCCACAGAATTGTTACTTAAATCACCTTTTACCCTTTATTTTGTACATGATTTTCCTGAAAAACATTTGTACATATTTTCGGTCAGAATCCAGTGAAAAAAACCTTTTTCGTATATTTCGGATAATCGGACTTTTAACAATAAAACGCTATACTTATTGTTTAAACTGTAATACCCTATAAATTTGAATTGTTGTAAATCAATTCGAATTATTATAATACAATTTAATTTACTAAAATACAATTCGCATTGTTTTAATTGCGTTTAAATAGCTAAAATCCAATTTGAATTCAAGTAACTTAATTTCAAGTGCTAGAATTTAAAAATAAATAGTTAGCATTTAGTTCGAATACATGCAAGTATTACATTGTAAGTTGTTCCTATTCATTTCTAGAATGCAATTTAAATATAACATCAACTATAAATTAAATAAACCACAAGTAAGTTTACATGTAATAGAATTTACTTGATTTGTTTCGACTTTGATTTTATTTAACTTCAAACATTTCTTAACAGTTCACAATAATTTCGAAGCATTGTACCAAGGTTCAGGTTTACGGTACCATTGGTAACCCATCTTTGAAACTTTCAATTTGATTCTTAAATTATGATTGAATGAATAAGATATTTCAAAACGCCTTTCGTAATGATCCTTGATATTTTATAAAGATATAAAGCTAAATTTCCAGAACTAAATTGCTTAACGCTTAAGTTTTATTAAAAATACTTCTAGCTCTCGAAAAATGTTGAATTTAATCATTTCTATTCTACGATTCGCTGACACTTAAAATAATTAAGTAATCAAATTTTTTCGAATCATGACATAAAGTTCAGCAAACACTTGATTCGTTATTGTCGTTAATTTGTTACGGAACGATGTCACACACCTCGTCAAACTGTGTCGGCGTTTCGTAGAATCTCTTGGAGATGCTTGGAGAGGAAGGCTGAGGAGTGAGGATGACGTTACGAAGGGTGACTTGGTAATTTCTGCGAGGCAGGAAATAAATAAGTAGGTACACTCTCCTGGACGCGAATGGATGAGAGGAAAAAAAGGCATAAGCCAACACCTAACGATAATAAAGCGACCGCTTAAGGATGGTGATTATATAATTACCAACTTACGTGCGTACATACGTCTTTCAACTCGACAAACACAATTTTCACCGTCATTATCCTCTTGAGTGTGTCGCTTTTGTTTCTCAGCTTTGTCAAATCGTTAATCGTACCCTCGGCTTTCATCATGTCCGAATTTAAAGACCTCGTTTGCGTTTCATTCATTTGATGGTTTCGCAATAAGTGGTACCTCACAGGAAAAAAAGGACGAATACATATTCAATATTTCATCTTGTTATTCTTTTTGAAATTTTATAAGAAATGTTTTCGTAAGAAAGTATAGATTTTAATATCAAATCTACGTGTCCAGATGACAACACTCCATCTCGGAGACACCAAATGAAAAAGTGTTACCGAGTTGAGGTCACTGATGGTCCCAATATATTAACCTAATCTATCTTTCGATGGCGCTGACTCTTCGAAAAATTGAGAAGACTGTGGTAAAAAAAGCGAGGTGAGCAAAGCTCAAGATCCATTGGAAACAATTCAATATAAAGCTAAATTATAAAATGCTTTTAAGAGGGTGTCGCAATTTTCGGTAGGTCAGTATAACTTATATGGGATTTTAAAGTTTCGAAGATTGTAAACGAAAAATAGTGTCAATGAAGGCTCCGATGAGACTTATATTTAAAATAAAACCATACATTTTCAAAGTTGAGACAATTTTGCAATAAAAAACTTTGATCTCTGATCATTAATTTGAGTATTGTTTGATAGTTCTTTTTAACTCTTATGAATGGCCAAAAAAATTGCCCGCTGCGCGGGAACATTCTCATCGCGCGCGAATGTTAGTTCTCGCGCTTTGCGTACAATTATGTATTTATCTTTTTTATGTTTTTATATTTCTCCCATATTTGTAGAAAGACCCTTTAAAATTAAAGGTCAAAGCTTCGGCGACTGTAATTTGGTAGTGAGTGCCAATTCTCTTTTGTTAAAACTCCTTCGGCCTAAATGAACACATTCTTTTCAGGTATCTCATGCTTCGCACTCGATTTTGTTAAAAATGTGATCTTTTCTACAT
The DNA here is from genome assembly GCF_010883055.1 of Belonocnema kinseyi. NCBI lineage: Eukaryota > Metazoa > Arthropoda > Insecta > Hymenoptera > Cynipidae > Belonocnema > Belonocnema kinseyi. Next base: position 55,732,818 of record NC_046658.1, on the reverse strand, counting down.
TATCTTCAGCACTGTTTGTTAAGTGTATATTATATTTATTTCTGAATCTCAGCCTGGTACAGCTTATTCAGATATTTCAAAATAATTTATCTATAAACTTTATTTTTCATGATAACTTTAATATATGCTCCTTATTTTGCACACATTTTTATTCTCAGCTATCCTGAAAATGTATTATTTCAAAGAATTTATATTATTGCAATTCTTAATATGCTTTGGTATTGAAACATACGTATTTTCATTGTCTTATTTTTATAATTAAAAAGGAGCGCATTCTATAAAAAACTGTTATTTACTATTGTATTGCAACTTGTATCGTTTTTTATATACTTAATTTGTTTACAAAAACGACGCTTCCTATAAAAAAATTATTTATGCCAAATTTGCAGCTCTTTTTGTGAGAAGCAACTTTTATCTATTCGTTTTTTCCATTTTTTTCCATAGTGGCTTATAACAACTTTTTAAATCTTTTGTAAGTGCACAATTTTTGTCTAATCGTTTTTTTGTATCTTGTTGAATAGTTTGACCGCAAAATAGAATTTTTTATTTTTCTTAAAATTTGAATTTTCGATTTTTTAGAAAGTTGTTATGATAATCTTGTAGGATTTTTCGTTTTGTGGCATTTTTTCCTAACATCTGTTGTTTGGCTTCAGATATTGACTTTATTTGTTTTCTTGGATTTTGAAAATAGCTATAACTCTGATAATTTTCTTTTTATCCAAAAAGGTAAATTGATCTACTTTTCGAATACTATGATTAGCCGCACATAGAATTTTCACATCTTAAAAAAATGGTCAAGCATTTGGCCAAAAAGGGGTGAGGGGGGCAATTTTTACACAAATCTAATACCTTTCTGTGATTCAAGGACAAAAACAATAAAAGAAAAAGTTTTTCATTATAAATGAAAATATAAAGTTTTCTTTAATTTTTATTATCATGAAAAACATTGTATGGCTTTATTTTAAAAGTTTTATACGAAAACGTATTTTCTTGACAGTTCTTGGTATTGTTCTTTAAACAATTAAAAACATGAACAAAAGTTAATATGAAGAATTCCTGAAAATAAAACCAAGATTATAACGACCAAATTTGGATAATTTGAGTGAGTAACGTAAATGTTCGACTCATTTTCCGATGACATAGAAGGTTGCGGTCTTTTTCAATCGATTCTGCGAGAGGCGTAATGGGAGATGAAACATTGTCAATTTTGCAAATTTACTCCTCCTTCACTCTCGAGAAAATGTGTTGACACGCCCGGTATACCTATATATACAGTGCGTGTAGCTATTAATATATGCTCTAAAAAGTGATAAAAAAGTGATAAAAAAGTGATTGAAAAATGTTTGGAGAAAAAGTCACTAGAAGACGCTTTGAGACAGCCCTTATTATTGATGACAGTGGTTCTTAAAGGAATTTCTTCAATTTTCCAGGTTTTCTTTGATCTGCGGCCACCCTGCATCGCCAGGACGATTTCAAGTATTATGAAATTTTAATTAGCTGGCCATTACAACAATCGGGATAAGAAATAAATTCAAAGTTTCGAAGGATAATTCTTATTCTTTATTATGTTATCTCCACGTACAGTACAATATTTATAGATTATTCTGTTTTGCTCGGAATATGATACTCGAATAACCGGTAGTTATAATATTTATCATAACAATAGAAATACACATGACGCAGGAGGTGTGGGCGAGGCCCGAGATCCTTAGGTAGGAAACTAGGACCTTTTTCTGTCGACCTCTAGTAAAATCTGAGAAGAATCGATAAAATTCTTAGTAACGAAAAACCGAAGTAGTATCACGACTCTCGTGAAGTAAAACATTGAGATCTTTCAAATAAAACGTTATAAAGGAAAAAAACTAATAATTAAAAGCAACTGATTGTCGAAGAACACAAAATTAAAAATAAATGAAAAATGAAAAAGGAAAAATTAAAATAAATACATTTATCGTGATTTCTTCCCACTAAGACTTGCCTCTAAATCGACAAAGAGCGGTACATTGGGAGTCCACAGCAGAAGTTGTACAATACGCTGACAAACACTACAATCCATGTACCCTTATGCCATCACTCAGAAAAAAACATTTGTTTCATTCAACCAAACTTTGTTTTCTATACGATATTTAAAAATATTTGTTTCATTCAATAAAAGTTTAGTTTGCCCAACCAAATCTTTTGATCAAATTTTCCAAATTATTCAATATCCCAAAAAGTTGGTTTGATTAAACAAGAGCTTTCTGAGTGTTTTTAACGGGAATGTAAACTATTGCACCCTTTGGCGTGGCACAACTACGAGCCGCGATGAGAAGATGAAAAGCGCCAGGCCGAGCACGAAATCTTCGTCCTCTCCACGAAAGGACATAACAAAGAAACTAGGATAATTATTATGATCTATTTACAACGACGCCAAAACGCGAACCACGGAAAAGGATTCCTTTCTCCATTCACTGGAATAAATAAAAGAAAAACTTTGTTCTGCTCTGATAATACTTTTTATCACTTGTAATGCTTATAACAAATTCCTAGTTTCAATACCTTGTAACTCATTCCTCGCATAAAATTTTCAAACAACAAGAGAACAATAGAAAAAGTCAGCCTTTGATTGACTTCAATCAGGAAATAATATCATTTTTTTTAAAATGAGAATCTTTCTCTGTGGTCTTCGTAGCAGAAACTCGTGTCCTTAGCGGGTGTACATTTTTGCAGATCCTCTTAAGGAACACGAGATCGACGACTACATTATTTACATAAGGATTATGTACACTTTTTTTTATAATACTTCAACAAAGATCACGGACTTATATAAATGGAACGACCAAGTTATTTACGTCGAAGCCAGAAGCAACTCTTCTTTTTTCTTTAACAAATTCAAAGGAACTTTTTTGTAATTTCCTTCGGATACAAGAGTCGCTGTGGCCCAGAAAGCAAACGATAACTGCACAAGTAAAATTGCCAATATCTTTCAAGACAAATTACTGGGGAGTAGTTGTATTAGTTTGTCTCATGGAGTTAACAACATTTTCATCGCCAATGTAGGTTCTCAATTAAGATTATGCGCTCTTCAAATTGTTTACTCATGCACTAATTAGAGCACTAATATTACAACCTTGTGGCGGGATTCTTTCACCAAAGGTTCTACAATTCGCAAACTCTTGCCTAATTTTGCATAAAGTTGAAAAGACTTTTATAAACAAATTTAATTGAGGATTTACTACCATAGATAATAATTTTAGTCCAGCAATTAAAACTCATTTTCAGCTTCAATCTATATAACACGTCTATATCCAACCAAGTTTATAATTATAATCAGTAAGACAATTTAAAGCGCTATTACCTTTTAGCATAACTTACATCAGCTTGAACGAATGTTGTTCTTTCAAGAGCAACTAACAAATTCAAGACCACAACAGCGGAAGCCCGACATTGGCTAGATGCTAGATGCTAGATGCATTCAGAATCGGTACATCTGATGTTCCACAAAAAGAGATCAGAGCTACGCTCTGTCGGGTCAGAAGATTACCGTGAGAGGTCGACGGAATTCGCTTCCTGGCGTTGGTGAAGTTTGGTATCCAGTGTACTGGCCCATTTGAGGCGCAAGTAATCCCCCAGTTTGAACCGGTCCAGGGTAGTAGGTTGGCAAACTGTTGGCTCCAGGACTGGCAGCTGAAGAATTCGATGTGGTACTGGCACTGGAGGATCCTTGATCTGTCCTACCATCATTTTGTTGTTTGCTGATGTCGGGCGAGTCAGCTGCTGGGGATCTGCTCATGGATCCACCACCTCCTGGGCTGGATTCTTCGTAAAGCTTGTTCGGTTCGTAACTAGACCGATTGTAGTCTGAGATGTTTGGTTTTTGATCCATGTAAAGTTTGGACTGTTCGAAATAGGCCTTTGCAGAATCAAGGTAGCTTCGATCCAGATAAGACTTGGGGCTTGAGTCCAAGTATTTTGGGTCCGAGTACATGCTCATCGCAAGTGTACTGGGTGGCATGTAGGCTGCTCGGTACTTGTCCGCCTCCATTGAGTACTTCATTGCGTCCATGGAGCTCACGACCTGAAACAACAATAGAGAGATCGTTCGAAGTGGCACGCTGATGGAATTGTTTAGTGCTAGGTCATTCAATAGGCTAGGTGGTATCTATCATGGTTCTATCTAGACTGGTGTGGTGTCGGAAAATAAAAGCGATACCTTTGCAGAGATTATGGAACTATGGAGTCGTCTCTCTCTCTCTCTCTCTCTCTTTCCATAGTGTAAGGGTCCGGTATCGAGCTTCCCCGATAGAAAAGAGCCGCGCGCGATTCCAATTGTAATCTCACGACGCTGATAGAAGGACTTCCGGGCAACACCTGCGGACCTTTTATCGCGATAATTAACTTGCCTCATGCTGCGATCCCGTCGGCTACCGAACTCAGTCGGTCACGCAGTTAATTATGAGCGAAGGTAGAATCTAAGCGGCTTCCGAGGATCTCATCGAAGAGTTTCCACCTGGGGAGAGTAACGAATCCGGTCGCGGTCCGACGCTCACCAGAAAAACGCCAAAAAGAGATGCCGTGATGTGATTCGAACGCGATAATGCAATAATTAATATCTGAGATGGGTGTGTAAGTTTGAATTTCAGTCTCGTTTGATTGTACAATTGAAAGCCTTTAAGATTTGAGGACCCGGTTCAAAAAACCGGTTACAAAATTCGCATTAATTGCTAATTGTTTTTTATTTTTTTTTACCGAGCGTCAAGCTATATCCACCGATTGCAGAAGCTATATAATCTTCAGGAATCTTAGATCTCCCTTCGCGGGGTGGAGAAAAAAAGAGTGCCAATGCCTATAAATTTCAAACGAGAAACAACAAAACGACACGATGCGTATTCCTAATTTTATAATTCGCGACGAGGCCGCAGACCCTTTGTCGGATCGTTAAGCGGCTTTGTCCCGGTGATTTACACCAGTCTTAGCCTCCTTCGGTCATCGCTCGTTCCTACATTCAATTGATTATTCCTCCGTCCTCGCTCTAAAATCCGGGCCCATCCTCCCGAGGTATTAATACCCTGATCGCAGGTGCGAATTTCATATGCGATTTTACTTTCGATCAGAGAAGTCTCTACATCTCTACTTTTCTAGGAAGCTTTCAAATAAAAATTCCAAACGGCTTTAAAAAACTCTAGTAACGCTGTTTTTTGAGTCACTCGAGTTTAGGGCTTATTTAACCAAATTGTTGGAGCTTCCTGAGTCTAATTTTGGCTCTGCTGATTTTACAGAAAAAACTGGGTGTAAGAAACTTTTCAGGTATACTGCTCGAGTACGGATAACGTCCGCATGAGTAAATTCGCTGTGGCGACTCAATACCCCCCCCCC
>NC_046658.1:55726348-55727363 GCF_010883055.1 Belonocnema kinseyi | reverse complement strand
TTCAATTTGAAAGACTTTAAATCCCTCAAATTTCAAGATTGAATTAAATCCAAGATCAAATACATTTTTTGAAACACAAATAGAATGTTCAGTTAAAAAAATTTAAATAACAAAATTATTCACAAAATATTTGAAACCTCGACTAAAAAGCTAAATATTCAACAACTAAGATTAATTTTTTATACCAAAAAAATGAATTTTTCACCAAGAAGATTAATTTTCTGCCAGAAAAGATGAATTGTCAACAAAATACATCAATTTTGAAACAAACATATCAATTACAAAAAAATTGCTGATGATTGAAGAATCTTCAAGTAAAAAATAAGGAATTTTAAAAAAATAAGTTGAACTTTGAGACAAGTAGTTCATTTCCCAATCAAAAAAGATGAATATTCAACGAAACAGGTTATAGTTTATGTTTCAAAAAAAAAGAAAGTCATTCGAAATAAAAAAGAGTTGAATTCAACCAAAAATGACGAATTTTCAACAAAATAGTTGAATCCTTAACATGAACAAATTAATTTGCAATCAAAGAGTTGCATTTTTAACTAACACGGATGAATTTTCAAACAAAAATATTAATTTTATCTACCAAAAAAGACGAATTTTCAACAAAATAGTTAAATTCTCAACAAATATTTAAATTTTCACCAAAGATATTAATATTCAACCAAAGTGATGAATCTTAGAACAAAAATGAATTTTCAGCAAAATAGACCAATCGTTAACCCAAAAATGAAGTTTTTACGAAGAATTTCAACTTGTAACCAAGAAGTTGAAGTTTTGAACAAACAAGAAAACTTTTTAAAAAATAGTTGCATTTTCAACAACATAATTAGATTTTCAACCAAATAGAATTTTGGAATAAAAATATAATTATAGATGTTTCAATTAAAAATATTTAGATCTTCTTATAGGGTTCCATTAATTCAATTCTCATTTGAGCGAAAAAAACGAGAAACAGGGGGAAAAAGAAAATGTTATAAAATTTCGTGACTTTACTTCCACTGACCTC
>NC_046658.1:55697933-55726338 GCF_010883055.1 Belonocnema kinseyi | reverse complement strand
CCCCCGTCCTCCATCCCAAATCAAATTAATAACGTAGTTTATGGGCGACCCCTTTTCTGCAACATTTCTTATCCCTAGTTTTTTTTGTGCTTGGAAGGAAAGGAAGTGACGTCACTGTTGTCAAAAATGAAACAATGAGTGACACACAATACAAAAAGAGATTCTTCACGGAGAGATCCCGTTTGGCGAGTAAACATAATATGCAAAACGTGCAACTCTCGGGATGAAAAGCCAAATGCATTCTCTGGGTTCGACAACACGTAGATGTATATACGTGCTTTGTGGACGAAAATGCAGCAGGCCGGGGTGATTCTATTGTGTATCAACTGCGAGGTCGAGCTGTCCGTTAATTAAGTTTTGTTTCGGAAGCCGATGATGCCAGATGCATGGAATTTTTCTTGCAACTTTAATATGTGTCACGCCACATATGTGAACAATGCCAACAACAGACGCCTCGCTTCAGACAAGAATACGAAATAAATGTCTACCTACTTCTGCCTTTTATTTTCTTAATAAGCGTCCCCTCATCCGTGTCTCTTTCTGCTCGTCACAGACATTGAGACTCGATTTGGGGAAACGAAGCTTTCAAGACACGCACGAAGAGAGAAAGTGGAATTCGTTAACAAAACATAAAAAAATGCAAAGATGAACGAAGATGAAGTCCCTTTTGTATTGAAAAGTAGTCTGTAACTGCATTTTATAAAACAAACGAGTCTTTGTAGTATCAAGATATTTAATTTTGTGAACCCTGCTGAAAAGGTTTGAAAAAGTTGGAAAGAGTTTGATAAAAAAGTAATACTTTTTAATTCGTTTACTGTATCCGTAATTTAAAAAATTTCCTTTATATTTCTATCGCTAGCTATTTATAGATAGTCTATCAAAATAAATAATCAATTAATTATGTTTATCGAAAGTGTCCACCAGTATTCCATTAAAAAGGCAAGCAATTTCTATCAAACATTTTGATAGAATTGCGATGGATTTCTATCATAGAAAAATAGGCCAGTGTCCCAAGAATTCCTATACTTTTCTATACTTTTTTTATATAAATTCAACCAAATCCTATCAAATATGCTATCCCAAATTCCTATCCTAAGCTTTTTTAATAGAAATCCAATTGACTCGTATTAAATATGATTTCCAAAATTTCTACCCAATTTAATGTATGCTGTTTTTAGAGGAAACCTAGACAACTTTACTACATATTTTATCCGTAATTCCTGTTAATTTTCATGTTTATGTTTTATGAAAATCAAATCATAGGATTTGATGAAAGTTTTCTACCGATTAGATTTGGTAAAATTTTGATGAAAATATTATGATACTAAAAGTATATGAATTCTAGAAGGATAGAATTTGATAGAGAGGTCTATCAAATGTGCTGATAGATTTTTATTTGTAAAATTCATTTGAATTAGATAGGATTTTTATCAAAAGTGCGGATAGAATTTAAGTCTTGCCAATTATTTGATTCAATTTTATCAGATTTGTATGAAATGGGTTTATAGAATTTTCTTTAAGTTCTACGGCTACGCTTTCATAGATTTAGATTGAATTTCCCTAAATGTATATACAGTGAAACCCTTCAATACCCCTCGTTTCTATAAACCTTACGTCTGCGGTTGTCACTCAGGCGAGCACTCAGGCGTGAACAAACAAAAGCGGAGCGAGCTATGAGTTCGTTTCCATTCACCGTCAGCCCCAAAATCGGCGCTATAGAAGAGTTTCACTGTAATTTTATTCTGTACAATTATACATTAATTATATATTATATTCGTCTAGATAGAGATTTATCTAATTTTATAATTTTCTATACTCTTTTTCAGTACGTAGCCTACTTAGTATTTTTTTAAATTTTACGTCTAACTCAATCTCTCTTCAGTAGCATTATTCTAAATAGAGATTAAAATCGTGACCACGGCAGACTCACAAAATTTGAAATGAAAAATTCTTTGTTTTGATTATTATTACTGTTATTCTCTAAATTAGAAGTACCCCAAAGTTATCAAAATATTGATATGCCTATATCGAGTATCCTTTTGTCGGAAGACCTTCGTTTTCACGTTAAACCATCGCATTAGCCGCACAATATTCAGAATTCCTTTAATTGTACTTTGTCAAGAGAGGCAAAGACAAAATGGAAGTTTTGTTTAAAAGGACACGTGGCGATTACACATAATTGCTCATATTTGGATTTCTTCCACGAGTGATATAATAGATATCTGGTGCTGAGTGATTTTGTCTTGTGAAAAGGCTAAAAGACAATGTTGTTTATCAACCCTGAAATACTTCCTCAGTATACCTTTCCGCGGACAGCCTCAACCAACTTCTTCCAAAAGATCCTTGAAGTTACATGATGTTTATTGGATACTGTTTTATGGTATCATATAAGTGTTTTCAAAGTTGAAAAGGCCATAAATTTCAATACATTTTTATAAGGTTTCAAAGCTTTTCCAGCGATAAAAACTTTTATACAAAAAGAATGTTATATTTTAATTCCAAATACTGGGAAAATAGAAATGGAAGTTTATTTTTGAAAAAAGGGCTCCCACGATTTTTTTAATTGCATATCAAAAATATCGGATTGTTCATCCAAGCAAAAAATTTGATTTAAAAAAAGTCCAGTTGTTATTGATTCGCAACCCTAAAAAAATATTAATATTTTTAAATCAAAATTCCAATTAACAAAAAGCGCTCCCATAGTTATTTTATTTGTTGTGCAAAATACGCGCATACTACGCAAGATTAATATTCCGGAAAAATTGTCTAGCAACGTCTTTTTTCGATTTAAGTTGGTCCAGGCTTACCACGTATTTCATAACGTGGATTTACGCAATTTAGTGGAAAAATACTGGGAATACGCTGACTTTTCACGACACCGATTCAATAATTATAGGAAAAGGAGGGAAACTAAGATGTTAAAATTAGAAGCTAATGTTTTTTCAGAACGAAAACTCACCTGAGAAGGTGCTCCGAGTCCTGCCGACATGGCTGCAGCGGATTGTTGAGCCGCTGCTGCAGCAGCCGCTGCCATACTTGCTGCTGAAAGAGAACCATATGCTGGTCCATAATAAGAACTCATTCCTGCTTGACCCATGCCACCAGCCATTCCTGAAACACAAACATTAACGAAATGATTATTAATAATTGTCATTTTCCGTTCGCAGAAATGCTTTTGTTTTTTTACTTGCTAAAAATCTTTTTGTTTTGAGATTGGTTTTCTATGGAAAAAGTGACAGTAGTCGATGTCATGTTAAATTTTGAAGAATTATTTTTAATTGGTGCAACTGATCAGTTTTAAAACAATAATTATGTCAATGTTGATAGTAATTGGATATTGTAGATATGATATTGTATAGAATTGGCTCATTAGAGTGGATCAAGTATGCCCAAATATGTTCTTTCGCCGATTAAAATAATGAATAATTAATTACAAATTCACTCCGTCTGTAATTTTTTCGTGTTGATCATTTAATTTTTTTAAACACATCATTCTCTCAAGTATTCTAAGAAAGTATAACCTTTTAAAATAAACCTTTTTAAAATTAAGTATAATTATCTCACTAATTAAACTGCTTGCTATTGAATTTATATGTGTGAATCTTTCCAAATTGAAAATAAAATTGTTTTCCAAAATAGAAGCCTTAATAATCAAAACTATTTATTAAACGAAACTTTCCAAAATGGATAATTTCAAATAAAAATATTACAAATTTCTGGACGATTTCGCTTTGCCACATTTTAATGGTAAAATTCGAGGTAAAATTTCAAACTGAAAAAGTCTAGATAGTCAGTATTTAAAACTCCACAAATGCAAAATTTTAAACTTCTATCGTTCAAGGTTGTGCAATATGAAAACAGTGTAGATCAATGTTTTTCTTGTATAATATCAAGTTTATAACCTTCAACATTATAAGGCTATTACAAAAGGTTTCTGAATGAACAGTTTTATGTTTGGCGCAGTCGATATTATAAAAATGGAAAATAAAACTTTAAAAATTGTACGTGAATATATAGTAAATTACTTAAAACTTAAAAATATTGGCAATTGAACATTTAAAACTCTATTTTTTTCAAATGTAAACATTTTTTATTTAAAGGGTCGCACATAATATATATGGAATAATATATGGAACACGTACATAATATACATATCAGTGTTGGGTAAGTTGCTTTTTTTTAGTAACTAGTTAAAGTTACGTTACTTAACGAAAAAAAGTAACTAGTTACAGTTACAGTTACTAGATAAAGTAACTTCAAGTTACCTAAAAAGTTACATTTTTTTTCTCTTCCCGACAATAAGCACTGAATAGAGAAAAATTAATATTTTCAGATTTCAGAATAAGAGTGAAGATTATTCTACTATTTTGAATAAGCGATTTTTCCATCTGTCTAAAATGTCATTATACGAATAGGATATCTCAGAAAGTAATTTATTTCTATCCCCATAGCGGCCGCCGCATAGGTTCCTATTCCCCAAAAGAGAACGTGTTTTCAATATATTCAATTCCTGGTAATTATACCAACAGATAACCTCACAGAGATGTCTTCTATTCCCCAAAAGGGCTCATATTTTGGAATAACTTAATTCCTTCTCATAAATTCACAAAATATGTGTCATAAATTGTTTCAATTCCTTCACGTAGATTGTAGAATATAAGTTTTGAAAATTTAATTTTAATTAATTCAAATCCGCCTCACTAGAGCTAAAATTATTTTAATTCACACATTTAAATATATTTTTTTGATGCAATTTTTAAGACGTTTAAATAAATTGTTGAAAAATAAATATAAATTTGAATATTCTTCAAATTTATAAGTTAAAAAAAAATTAATAATAAAAAATAGGTTAAATAAATGCTTTCCTTAAATTTTATTAAGTCGAGTAAGAGGAATGTATGTGCACTTTTTCTGTTCCCGTTGGGGTATTTTTGGACCGAGGAGAAATCGCGTATTCATAGGAACACAAATTCTTAATTTTTCTGAACTGAACACTTATTACCGGGTTCCTTAATTTTTAATTAAAAAATAAAAATAATGAATACAAATTAATAAAATTATTGATTATTATTATATTATTACAATAAATATATTAATAATTCATCAAAATATAATTTTAAAAAACAGGGATTAGATTAGCAAATAAAAAACTAGCCAGATATTTCGTCAAGTGAACAGTAATATATAACTTGGTTGAGTGGTTGAAACATTACCGTACAGATTTTTGATTGACCCAAGAATACAGTAACCCGAACGTTCTAAAACCGCGCGACTTTCAAATCCGAGTGTTTAATCTCTTCCTTTTTTATTATAAAAAATCTGCCCGCTTCGCGGGCACATTCGAATGGCGCGCTGGGCGCGCGACGTTTGAATCTCGCGCTTCGTGCTCGGATATTTATTCTTTGCATTTGGAATGCTTGAAAATAACTTTATCAAAAAGATCTCTTTTAGATGGCAGTATTTATATGCGTCTTCATATTCTGAATTGTGTACTTAATTAAGTATAGTCAAAGATTAAGTTTCTCAAAACTTTGTAGGCTTTGAGGTACACATTCTCATCATGACACTCGCGCTGCGCGCTCGATTTCCGACAGACATTTTTAAACAGGTTTTGCTGGATTTTTTATCTCGTAACTTTCGTCGTTTTTCCGCACATTTTTTTTTATTTTGCTTTTTTCAAAGTTATTTTTCACGAATAAAACCAAAAGTACGCGTCCTATCAAGAAGTGATTCTTAACGAAATTGTAGATCTTTTTTGGGATAACCATTTTTGTTAATTCATCTTTTTTGTATCCTACATAGTTTCTCCACAAATGGAATTTTTTATTTTCCATTATTTTTTGGGCAATCAAAATTTGAATTTTCGATTTTGGAAGAAAATCCAAAAATGAGTTATGATAATCTTGTAGGGATTTAAAAAAGAAATTTTTTTCTTCTCTTCACTGTTTTTCATATCGTGCGTTTTTCGGCTTCAAATTTTGATTTTCGGTTGATTAAAGAAATTTTGAAAACGCTATAACCCTGAGAATTTTCTTTTTATCGAAAAAAGTCATGAGGATAAATTGTTTGTTCTTTTCAATACTATAAATATCCGTACATAGAATTTTCAAATTCAGAAAAAAGGGGTCTCAAAAATTTTCAAAATGCGCTCACTTTTTGAATCATTATCAAAAATGGCTGGTTAACGTACTCGTCCTTTTTTTAGGACCTAGAAAAAGTGTGCCAAAGATGGGTTTGATTCGTTCATTTTTTCGAGAGTTATCGTGTTTATGGATGGACGGACGGGCGGACAGACAGACAGACGCCATTGTGAAAACCTGATTTTCAGATTCAGGGGGTCGCGAAACGTGGAGATCCGTTGAATAAGTGTGATGTCAAATTTCCGACAATTCTAATACTTTCTCAATCTTAAATGATGAGAATGTAAAAAAATGTAAATTGATCATACAAAAAAGATATTAAAAAAACACAAAGTAACTGTAAAGTAACTAAAATTAAGTTACAAATTACTGCAAAAATCGTAACTAAGTTACGTTACAAGTTACTTTAAAAAAAAGAACTAAGTTACCCTAAGAGTTACAAATAACGTAACTTTTTAGTAACTTAGTTACTTGTAACAAGTTACTACCCAACACTGATACATGTACACCCCCCGACGACCCTGATTGTGATAAATAATAAATGTGAAACGTACGCCAATTAAAATATCGAAATCATTTATATCTAGTTCAAAAGAAACACAACTCACAAAATGAAAAATATCTCAAGAGTATAACTCAATGACGGCCACAAATTGAAAAATAGTTACTAAGCTATTCATCCATAATATATTCGTTCTCAGGTTGCGTCATGAGAAATTCCATTTGGCTTAGATTTTTTTTTATTTGATCAGATAAAGCATTTTTGTCAGGATAAGAATTCGGCTGATTTCACACTGGCTGAAAATTTCCTTAAGTGTCCGTCGCTGGCGATTTGTTTGATTGTGTGCACGAAAAAAGGGTCGGAAGAGAAGACGAGATGATTGGCGTTGAGATCTCCGAGATTTATGGTCGTCAAGGATCGCAAGTTCAGAAATCATGTAGTTGTACACATTCACATTTGACACGCAAGGTCGCACCTCTTTTAGCGTTCGAGGTATGTGTCGATGAACACGCGTCGAGAAAAGGCCGATGGACCCCTCGTTAGCTTATTGTGTGCGCGTCGACTTACAAAAATAAAATATTGACTATTCAGAAACCAAGTTGCAAATGATCACTATTAGTTAGACGAGTAAAATTATCGAAAACCTTTCGATTCCAGCCTTTCTGAATGCTCGATTCGACTGAAACTTATACGATATAGAGATATAGATATAGAGAACTACATTCAATACATTTGTTAATTAGGTATCTAGTAACACCTGGGATCAATGGACCCATTTGGGTTATTGTTAGAAAATTCAATGGACCCGTTTAGGTTATTATTGGAAAATTCAGGCTTGACAGAGATAGGTTTTATATTTATTGTAAATATTTTAGATCTTGGACTCACAAATAGTCTCGATTCGTCACGACCTCGAATATGCTAAGCATGGACGGGTGTGGTTTGCGCACGGATGGGTTATAGAGATTTTCGCTTAGCCATATTTTTACTCCGTTTAACTACATTCGAGTGGGTAGTTTTATCCCGAGAATATATGTGAATGTCCATATTCAAACTAGTCTTCCTGTAGTTGGCGGTGCTTAGGAGTTTTAGTTTTCTGCAGTTTTCCACTTCTCTGGCCAAGTGTGCAGGCGAATGCGGGCGGTTGTAATAAAAATTCATCTGCAAACGGCATGGGATTTAGAGACACGATAGAATTGAATACGTCCGACATTACATAGAAGCTTATTTGAAAGTTTCGGGGGGGGGGGGGGGGGGTAATTGGAGTACTTGGGGTTAAGTTAAAGGATTCGTGACATATTTCGAAAAGATTCTCTGGGCTTTTGATGCTTGACACCATCCAATCTAAAAGTACAAAGGCTCGTTTTAAGTGGTAGATGGCGCAAGTTAGGAAAGTCAAAACAAGAAGGGTGCATCTGTCGAATTGCAGACGCACCTTATCTATTACGGAATTGTCCGACGTGCTGGATTACGTGAACAGATGTTCAATGAATCGGGTCTAGTTCCGCATGTTGTCAGTCCCCTCGGTTTACATAGATTTGTTTGACGTTCCATGTCCATTGTTTTCATTGTTTTCACTTCATTCTGGCTTACGTAAACTTGAATCTCACTTTCAGGGGCTTGGCAGCTATTAACGTTTTCAATAGACCTCTGTCAAAACCGATAAACCAAAACGAACTCCTTTTCCGGCCTCCCGCAGTCATGTTGCTTGATAAAGTAATTGATAAATGAATAGAGATGGCACAAATTTAGATCAACTTTACCTTACATTGACAACATTTTGTTTTTAAAATCCTGCATTTAGATCAGGTTGAAATAAATCTAGTTGGAATGACAAGGATTCGCTGCTAAGAGAATCGTGGGCAATCACTTGATTAATGGATATTGAGTGAGTTTTCACGAAAACAGAAAAGTAAATTATTTTAACTAGAATTAATGTAGTTGCAATTTTTTAGAACATATATGAATTTTCAAAAAAAATGGTAATTTTTAACCAAGAAAGATACAATTTTAACCAAAAAATATTACTTGTCTGTTAGAAAAGATACATTTTCAATGCAAAGGGACGAATTCTTGACCAAAAAAGATGACTTTCACAAAATAGATGGATTTTTAATAAAATAATTAATTTTGTTTGTTTGTAAAATGATGCATTTTTAACCAAATAGATAAATTTTCAACTAAAAAAGATAAATTTTACACCAAAAAAGACAAATTTTCAACAAACTGCATGAACTTTCAAACAGAAAAAGTGAATTTTTTAAACTAAATAATTGAATTTTCAACCAACAAAGATGAATTATCAAGAAAGACGGAATAATTCATATTTCAGCCAAGACAGATTTTTATTTAAACATATAATAGTTGAATTCAACCAAAACATTCGGATTTTGAACAAAATAATTGAATATGGAGTCTAAAAAGATTAATTTTCAACTAAGCAGATGCACTCTTATCTAAACGCGATGGAATTTCTACCAAAAGAGTTCATTTTCAGCACGAAAAGATCAGTTTTCAAGAAAATGGTTAAATTTTCCAACAAAGAGATCAATTTAAAACTAAAGTTATAAACCTTCAACAACAAAATGAGTCTTAAACATAAAAAACTTAAACAAGATTAAAATTTAACCAAGTAGATTATTGTTCTGCCAAAAATGAGCAATTTTCAACAAAGTAATTGTTTTTTTAAAAACAAAAGAAAGGAATTCCGAAACCTGAATAATAGTAGGAGTCTATTTAATTAAAATGAATCAACTCTTTCCCAAAAATATTTGAATTTTATTTTTGGATTCTATTGATTGAGAGTGAAAAAAAAGAGAAACCGGTAAGCTGCTTGATAAAAGAAGAAAAAATGGGAATTCTTTTCAAAAGGGGGAAAAAGAGGGTCGAAAGTCTGAAATATAAAAGTGATTTTCAAACTCATTAAGTTATTATTGAGCTCACCGTTGCAGGGCCATCTTTCAGAAAAGAAATATTTTCAAAAACTCTAATGGTCATTTTAGAGATTGGAAATTATTAGCCATGCAGGATAATATGGAATATTGATGATAAACTGTAGGGATATTGAAAATTGAAACTCAGTTCGCTGGATCAATAATCCTTTTCCCGTTAATCAACATATTCCGGTATATTCACAATATTATTAAAACAATTTTGCCGCGTCAAATAACCGTATATGCTAGTTGAAGGGACGTATTTTCATAGTTTTTTCACTAATTGTAAGCATGCACCTTGTCATTCCGACCGGGGTAAAACAGTTAATTCCTTGCATACAGATGCGATTTTTTTCTTCGTAGAGATTTATTTGGTGATTTGTCAATTAAATCAGAATTAAAGCATAAAACTATGATTTACTTAAGTATCTCTGAGTATACAGTTTAAAATCAGTTGGTTCTATAATAATTTGTAGATTCATATACTCTCGTAAAGTTTTTTTTATAATCGATAAAACGGTAAAATCCAGGATTTATTGAATTCACATATAATTCAGATTCGCGTATATAAATGGCGTTATTTTAGGATCAAACTGCTCTGATGTTGTGGAGGGTCGAGATAAATCGTCTAGGAAATTCTCTTCGCAGGGCCGCAACGGGAGATTCATCGGTCGCAAGCACGCGAGCATAAACTTGTCACGAGCTCCTTATTTATCGAATTGTCTTAATAGGATATTCGTAAGAGAAAATCTACTAGCTTTTATGCCGTCAAGTTGACTTAATCTTGTGAAATACAAGCAGTCACCTAACTCTCTTAGGAACAGTGAATAACCGGAATTTTAAAAAGTAAATTAATTAGAAATTCACTACTGGACCCATAGTACATTATGCAGACCATAAAGATATTTGACATTCAAAGATGTTTCTTTTTTTAAACTCATTTCATTTAATGAATTTATGCAAGGTGATACAGCTTTTTAAAGCACTGAAATATAAATTCACGTTTTCAATCATTAATAATAGCAATACAATAATAGTCCGTGAATTATGGGGTAAAAACCAGATTTTGCACAATATATATGTCTGAGATAATTATAACGATGCGAATTTCGGTAAGAATATTAAGATTTTTTATTGGATAGAATAGAGTAATAGACACTGCTTTTCAAATATCAGTTTTTAAAATCATTTTTTAATATATAGAGAATGTTTCGTTCCGATAAAAAATCTGCGTTCAAAAATTAATTTTTAAGTGGTTATATTAACACTTATTAGACAGAGTTATAGGCTTTTTCATTTGAACAGCTGATTTTTAACCCATTTTTATTTGTACTTGCGTCATCAAAACATCCAGCAATATTTAAAAAAATCGAAAGACGTTAATTGAAATAAAAAATATTAAAGCCTGCAACTTCGAAAAGATAAGGAAAATATCTTTAAAATATTAAGGTTCAGATAGGAGGCGTTGAGGTAAATTTACATGAATATTAATATAAATAAAATTTATATCAATACATATATTGGAATACATTTTATAATGTAATTGACGATTCAGCAGTCTGCTTATGGTGAACATGGAAAATGACAAAATAAACACATTGTCGCTCTCGTAGGTGTATGGACATCGCCTAGGAAGAATAATCAATTTCCCACATGCGTTTGAATCACATTACAATCATTAATCTCGCGATTTATGCAACCACCCACGTGCATTTCGAGCAACTGTGTACTATTCGCAACCATGGGAGTAGAGAGTGCACAGGAATTTATCGATAAATTACAGATTACCAAATACTGGTGAATAATCACGTGAATAAATTTGTATCTCTGTCTCGAGTTATTGTTGTAAAATTAGGTAAACGTATTTACATTTCAATGTCACACGAATGTCAACTGCAACTCCGGAGATTGGATTATTTTAGTGCACAATATCAAATGATATAATCTGAAGAGATAAAAGCTTAAGTGTATTACGAACCTCATTAAGAGATATAAATACCTTGGAATTATAATTAAATTTTGAATGGAAATGTATGGTAAGAAGAAACGAAGAAACAAGAAAGGAAGTCCTAAATAATAGAGAGCGAATGATTTGGAATAAAATTTTATTTGGCCGCTCTACCGAACACATGTCGTTTGAGAAAGCAAAAAGAATGGTGTGGCTATTACTATAAAACTTTTGACTGTCCGCGGAGAATTTAACTACCACTGACAAAGAATCTGGTGTGCGAAATGCCGTCCAATATGAATATCAAAGCATTCGCTTCTGCAAACGAATGTTTCCCTTGGCCGTTGTTCGTTTGAGATAGTTCAGGTTTTACTTGTTGGTCAGGCTTATGATCCTCGTTTCTTTTTTCTTTTCCAACGGGTTTTTTATAGCTTTGTAAATCTCAAATCGCAGGTCTCAAAAGAAAATCAAGAAAATGACGAAAAAATAAATTGAATTGCGATACTTTATGATCCCACTACTTTAAATAAGAAAATAGATCCATGAGAACAATAATTAGCATTATGAATTTGGCGAGTGCTTGACTTTATTTCCTTCTTACAGATTCAAATATCATCTCGATTTAAATATATTCAAAATCTCTCTATAAACGAGTTTATAATGTGCCCTGAAAAAGTATGACTAGGCTAGACCCCTTTTTTGGGTTCAGAGGGCTATTTGTTGTACACTTCTTTCTTACTTCTGCAGTATGTTTCGTTGCGTGATTCATTTCGAAATAAAAAAAAAACACTTGGAGTACCTCTTTTGTGTGAAAATTACTGAATAAAAACAAGTTTTACATTGTATGAGAAGTACATAAGCGATATTAATATCATTTTGAAAAGACTCACCGGCTCTGAGTGCATCCATTGGCACGCTGGGATAGGGAATGCTGTAAGGGTATCCTTCTTTCCTAAGAGTTTTTGGTTTTCTTCTGGGTCGATACTTGTAATCCGGATGCTCCTTCATGTGCATAGCTCGTAACCTCTTTGCCTCGTCGATAAAAGGTCGTTTGTCATCTTCAGATAACAACTTCCATTCAGCGCCTGTGCAGAAAAGAGGATCTTAGATTAAAAAAGGGATTTAAAATTATAAGAGGATTTCAAATTAAACTACAAAAAAACATTCAGTTTTTTCACCCGTCTACAGTCAAATAAAAGAGTTTTTCACGGTGAAAGAACAACTCTTTAATTTTTTTTCTCTATTTAAACGCTGTAGCCTTTATTTGCGGTTTCTATGAACAATGGCATGTCATTATAGTCAAGTGGAAAATTTCTTTCTCACTTTGAAGCCTTAATAACGTGTAAACTGCCGCACATGCAGGAGCCTGTTCAATATGCGTATTCCAAATTGTAAGAACTGCGTCAGTGTCAACGCGCTAGGAACAAAGCCAGGAGAAATATAGTGAGGTGTTGGTAAATGAAAAGCATTTATTTTAAACTTTACGCGCAATTAACCTCTGTCTTGTAGACTTTTTTTGCAAATTTAAATCTGATTTTAGGGATAAGTAACTGACAAATTGTGAAGATTTTTTAAGATTTAGATTATGTTTTATTCATCCGGATTGACAAACAGCACGGAGAAATATTTTCAAGAACTATCTATGCACGTAGTCCCTTTTGTGGATATCTCGCCAGTTCTTTATCGATTTGCATAAAATCTTTTGTAATCAATAAAAAAATTGTTACAAAAATAAATTCCGTGCATACGTATTGTCAATGTCTTAGAAACTGGATACAGCAAATTCAGAAAAAGTGACTGATGTACCATTTTTTGCATTTCAGTCCACCTGTAGCCTGAAAGTTTTAAATAATTCGTCCAAAATTTCGAAATAAATTAGATACATGAAAGTCTAGGGTCATTTTTCAGGAAATTTGGATTCACTTATTATTACTACAAATATTTCACCTGTTAGGCCTAAAATTCGATTTTTTAGCAGTTTGGTCAACCTATAGCGTACAATACTTTACCGATTTATCTTAAAATTTGATAATTAATTGACTAGAAAAAGATCAAGTACAATTTTATAGGAAATTTTGATTCAATTATTGTTTCTAGAAATATTTTATGTCTGAAATGTTTTTTTTTCCTTTAACATAGCTAAACTTTTTATTAGCCGAAACTTTTTTATCGTAGATATTTTGATGAGATCTATAAAATATACACGAATAAACTTTTTGTTGTACTATTCATTACAAATCTGAAAACTGAATAATTCTTCATGGAAAACATTCTAATGGAACATATTTGATGTCGTTAAATTGGGAAATTTTTCAATTACAGCGACCGAAATTTAACAGTTACTAATTGGAGAAGTTCAAAATAAATCATTTTTACTTTGAAGCATTGCAAATTGAGAGCTTAGGAACTTCCAGCAATATAGATTGAAAAATCATTAAATAGCAATCAAATATCGTCAAATAAAAATTGTGCAACTTTGAAATATTTCTTTTGGGCGTGTTCCAACTTTTTTTTATTTAAAAAATTTTTTCTGGCTTAAAATAAAAATAATTTAGAGGTGAAAGGTACGAAACCTAACATTTAGAACTTTTAGGCTCTTGTATAATAACTGTTATTTCTTTGACGGCTAATAATAGCACTTATTGGTCATTTTTCCACCTGGAAAAGGGGTAGTGTGTAACCAATCTCACCCTTCCCCTTTACCAGGCCACTCTTTCCACCTTCCCCTTTACCAAGCCACCCTTTCCACTTAAAATGAAAAAAATTTATATGAACATTTAAAATTTATAAATGAACCAAATTTGTTTTAGTATTATAAAATTTCCAAGTAATCAACCGTTAAATATTAAAATAACTTAAAAATGATTAAAATTTATTGTAAAAAGAAATTGAAATCTATTAACCTGTAACATTAATAAAATCTTTAATCGTTTCATATTTATTTTCCACATAATCAATGCCTTCTTATTTTTCGAGGTTTTCTTATCTCGATCTGCTTTTTTGAAAATACCAGAATGATACACTGAAGAAAATTTGTACTCTGTTTTTTCTACAAAGTTTCATAATATTATTTGCAAAATTAAAAAAGCGATGTGATCTTTCGTTGACAAATTTGATATTGTCTTGTACAAAACCAATAATTGAAAACCAAATTGTCAATTAAACTATATATAAAAAAACATATAAAAAAATCAATGATTAAAACACTACATGTTGATCATTTTTGTATTTTTTTTGTTGGCAAAATTTGAAAAAGTCATCAAAGTAACCTTACTCTACTTCTTCATTTTCGTTATAGGTTTTTGGATTAGAATAATATTTGTTAGTGAGTTAGTCGATTGAAACAATTTTACTTGTAAGAATTTTTTGAAAGTTGAAACTTCCAGTGACAGTTTCAATAACCAAAAAGAAAGAACTATCCGAGTTATGAGTTCCACTCTAATCATTTAAATTGCCAGGGGCATTTGGCAATTACAGATTCAAACATTCAAAATATTTGAACGCATTTCCTCTTTTTTCCATTGTGAAAAGGTTTTTGTTCTCCAACGATGTGCCAAAGGGCAAACAAGGAAGGGTCGTGACGAGGTTAAGTAGCAGACAAGAGGCGAAAAAGGGATCCGATATATGAGCAAAAAAAACATTGACGTATCTATGAAGGCATTAATTTATAGTGAAATCTTCATTTAGAGTTCTATTCTGTTATTTTCATTACCGTCTTAGTTTTTAAATTTATAGCGCCAAAAATGAAAAACTATTGTATTCTCTAAAGTTTTTCCAACATCTATTCTCAAACTGTTTTAGTTTTGACTTTCAAAAAGAAGTTTGCAAGACTAATTAGGTTGCTACAAATACATATTTTGAATTTGTCACAAAAAAGATGAGTTTACATTTTCAGTTATAATAAATTTTCAACAGAAAAAAACGAATTGTCAACTAAAGAAATAAACATTTAACTACATTTTGAATCTTAAACCAAATACTTCAATCTTCCGTCAAGAAGATTAAATTTCTACTAAAAAAGACGAATTATCAACAAAATAGTGGAATTTTTAACTAACAAAAATAAATTTCAACAACAACAAAAAACATAATAGTTCAAATTTCAGTTGAAAAAATCATTTGAAATAAAAAAAAACGAATTTTCAGAAAAGTAGTTACATATTCAACCAAATAAATAAATTTTCAACAAAAACGGTTATAGTTAAATTTTCGGTTAAAAAAATCCATTTTGAAAAAAAAAATAATAATTTTCAACATAGACCAAAATCTCGCTTTTAGTCAAGTGTCGAGGGTTGCCTTCAGATAGCCTTGGACTGAACTCTTGGTAGTGGGGGGGGGGGGGGGCCTAAACAGCCAGGGTCGCCTGAACCGTTTCCAATTGTATTGCATGCTATTGCGTGGTACACTGTACCCGCCCACAGCGCCTTTCCACGACGCTGCTGGTTTTTTCAGGCGAGAATCGCAACTGCTTACGCCCTGCCCCCACTGACAAACTGCAAGGACCAGCAGTTCTACAAAAGTAGAGAACCGGATGACTGAGAACGAGATTATAGTGTAATATTTAGTCAAATTTTCAATCTAGGTGACGAATTTTCAATCAAAACGATAAATTGTTACCGAAAAAAAAAGATTTTTAAATAAGCTTTTGACTAAGTGTGCGGTTGATGTTTCAACCACAAAAGATTCTAATTATAAGCAAAAACAGTTGAATTTAACAAAAAAAACGAAAGTTCAAAAAAGGAGTTGAATTTTCAACAAATTTATATTTTTTACCTACATCATTGAATTTACAACACAAGCAAACGACGAATTTTTAACCAGCAGGAACGAATTCCATGCTTGTTTAATTAACGGAATTTATACCGATGTTCGTTCCATAGGTTTATAAAATCTTATTCAGACTTTGTGTGTAGCGGAGGAGGAAGGGGGCAGAGCAAATATTGTGACAACTTACACAGAGAAAAGGGGGATTGAACATTTTAGAAAAATTATCGAAAATTCCCCGAATCTTTCAAGTTTTTCCTTACATTCGATGAGTTTCCACGAGTTCAGTAGTAAGATAGGTTTTGATGTCCCTGAAAGGCAAGGCAGATATGTGGGTAGGCAGTGTACACCATCGACTGAGAAGTTGGGTGGACGAAGACCAGAGCAGCAAACAGGCACCGAGTTACGTGGACCGATTGTTTCCCCAAGAATTAATTACCACTTGTTGTGAAGCGCAAAACAAAGCGAGAAGCCCGGCATCTAGCGACGAGCGGAACCGAGCGAAACTCGCCTCAACGCACTGCCAGGGCGTAACAGAACGGAACAGGAACAACTACTGTGTGCAGAAACGTTGCCCGGACTCTTGTACCACGTAGAGAAACAATAGAAACAAAGGTGGTGCCGTCGACGATAACAAAAGCCTACGACGTCGTCGCTGCTGGAGCGACGTCTCTAAAATAAAATAAAACATCCTCTTCTTAAAACTCCACTTTCGTATTGCCCTTTTTTCATTTTTTTATAAATGTGTTTGATTCGCATTTAATACCGCATAAATCCAAACGAATCTGGCTGAATCCGTAATGGAGCCAACCACAAAATACATGTTTTAGATTGTGCAAACACATTATAAACCATAACGTATCCTTTTTGGTTTGGAAAAAGACATTTTGAAATGTTTATTCGGCAATTTTTATTCACAAATTAAACTGAAAATTCGGATTTAATTGGAATAGGATAAAAAATAATTCAACTTTTCTATAGCTGCGCCCCCCGCGCAGTTCCTGTTACACCTACAGTGGCGCGGCGTCAATTCTCGGAAGAACTATAGAAGTGCCCTAGGGCTATTGAAGAGTTTCACTAGATTAAGTGTCACACGGTAAGCCTCAACCATCTTCAATTAAAAAGTTGTTAAACTCAACATTTCTTTTCAGAAAGCATCTTTCTGATAATTCATGAGCAGTTGAAGGGCAAATTTAAAATCTTGGATAAATCTATATGTCACGATGTTTGTCACCACTAAACTCCGAAAATACTTAACCGATCTTGATGAAATTTTGTATACTGCGTGTAATTTGGTCCAACTTGAAGGATAGTGCACTTTTTATCTCATTTAATTTCTTCAATATTTTTTTGTTGCACTTGAATGTTTTTATCTGTGTACTCCATTATTTTCTAACAGGTGTCGGTGTAAGTTAGTTTGCGGACCGATACTTCAACATTTCACGTTATCTAGGTTGGGTGAGCAGCCAATATATGGTAGGCTCCAGTGGTCCGCTGGAGATATCTGCGATTCACCACGGTAAGTTTACCCCAGTCGCATTTCCCCTGCTGGTATTGTTTGTTTGTTAAATAAATATATATTTTGCAAAAACAGAATGTTACCTGTCTAGAAAAGAACGCGATACTCTTTTTTATGTAAAACATTTTTTTTTTTTAAATGTCAGCAAGAAATAATTGTATTTCCGTTTTTGTTCCATCTAAGTCATTCGGTAAAAAGAAGGCTTTTAAGCGAGCTTCGGTTTTATATTCACATTCATGGCGTTCAAAAACCATTTCATTTACGACTCGAGTTTGTGTCTTTCTGATGAAAGCTTCGTATTATGAATGACCCTGATCTTCTTTTTTTATACCATAAAAGGCGCAAAATGTGACAAAGGATTCCAAATCTCGGAAAAGAATACGATCTACTTTTATGCCGCAGTTGTCAGGACTTCCACCGGCTTCTACATTGTTTCTCGTTTACACTAGAGAATCAGTATTTGCGCACGCGGTAACAATGCTTACGTTCCTACTCAGATTACATTCCGCGCTACCATGGTTCCACTATCACCTGCAAAATCCCTTAACGAGTTGCGTACTTCTCGCGGGAAGAAATATTGTCAAATAAAAAATAAAAATATAGGAATTCTCATCCATAATCGCGTCCTTTTTTTTAGAAGGGTAATCCCTTTTTCGTTTCACTCGTGCACTTCGTTTAATTCGTTCTTTGAATCTCAGGGGATATTTCGAGTGCGAATCAAGATCTTTCATTTCAGTTTTTTTTTTTAAGGAAAATGCATTTCTTTCATTAGTTAAGTTGACTTTTCCCGAATTAATGTTTGAGGTTATTTATTTGATTTATTTTAAAGAAATAATTACACATTAAATTATTGCGGAAGCAAGAAAGGCCTTGCATCACTCCAACACTTTATCACAGTTTTGTGACGGACGTTTAATTCAACTCCGTGTTGCGTAATATTTTTAATATGTAATTTCCTCCCTTATAAGATAAAATTTTGTAACCAGCAGAAGTATCGATTGAGGCTTCCCAATTGTTTGAATGTTATCTTTTGTGATAAAAACCACACTTGTGGTGGCCGCCATGGCTATTCGATGATCCCGCCTCTGATTTTCTCTCGACCCCGGCATGTCACGGCCTCTGCTGCCATCCATTAATTAACGGGCCTTGTACTTTTAAACGATGTTAAATAAACGTTATTGTGCGCTGACGAAGAGTCTGAAAAGCAGACGCCATTATGCTTGAAAGCTCCGTTGGTCCCCAAAAGTTGAGAGAAGGAGAAGTAGTATTGCTTGAGAACATACCTACTAATACTGACGAAGCCTGCAGGCCATTGTTCTAAACAAATACGATTCCACCCTCCACATCCAAACTCCCCTTTCGTTCCCTCGACGCCACAACCTCCAATTCCACCCACTACCATAGCCAACCTTTTCAGGCGAGAGAAAACGTGTATCGATTGGATAAAGCCGTAACATAAATAGAGGCACCGGTTCCTGGTGATGCTAGAAGCGGATCGATCGTTTGACTTTTCGCGTGTTCAGGTGCAAGCAGGTGGCTCTTTTCAATTTTTTTCAATAAAGACTTAACCGTTCGTGATTATTTCATAGGCCATTCAATAATTACTTCACGCTAATTAAAATCAATGATTTTCATTTTTTCAAGCGTTTTGAAAAACTATTAGACAATATTTATATTTGCCATGTGTGCTGTCAGATTGTAAGTTAAAATAATTATTATCTTTAAATTTGTTTGTTTTTGATATTCCATATGTGTGTATCTTATTTTTATTCCACCTTTCAAACCAGCATTGTGATTGACAGACCTTTCATACATTCGATAGTTCGTGCTTGAGTTTAGGGGAAGTGAGAATGCAGTACATATTCTTCAGAACGAGTGCGAATTCAATCTGGTTATTGGATGTTTCTATACCAGTGAACGCTCAAACTTTTAGCGATTCGGCAACGTGAAATGGAAGTTTCCTGACGGCTAGGAGCAAATCTTTTTCAATCTCTGGTTACAACTCGGACCTATTCTTAACTTTTTCCTGCGAGAGAAAATGAAAGTGCTTCTGGCTCAAAGAATGGAAATTACAAATTCAGTGACAATTTCAGATTCTTCACGAACTTCCGTACAAAGGAATTTACAAATTTGCAAAATTTAATCACTTGCATTTTTTAAATTCCTAGTTCCCATCGCTTTTACAAAGGCGCCATTATTCCTGCACTTTCAAGACACGCGACGAACTGGCTGTTTTCCACCCCCGGTCTTTTCCATCGATCGCAGTAATTCCCCTTTCCTCTTTCCGGGAATAATCCTTTTTGTCTCTCTCATCCCCGAAATACCCCTATGCATTGTTGCACCGTTTAAAAAAAGGAAAAAACAAGAAGAAGATTGGGGTTGCATATACGCGTATACATAGACGTGTGTGTAAGGTAAGCGGTGTGGCATGAAAACTGGAAACCGAAGAAGAAAGGGTAGAAAGCGGAGGAGAAGAAGAGGCTTGAGAAGGAAAGAGCGAGCTTTCATCCTAATGAAGTATTTTTGCCGCTTGCCGAAGCCTCTTCTCGTGCTCCAAGCTTTCGAACGTAAAAAGAAACGACTTGCTGGTTGCGCACGCTGAACGTCTCTTTTTTGTAATCTCAGGGGAATGACTGTCGTGTTTAAGTAGACGCATCGAAACACACCCATGTACTTCCAACATTTTATCTCAAAGTTACTCAAAATTAAAAAAAAAATTACATGCGCAATTACAATTTAAAGCTGGTACCACTGTAGAAGTTTGGTAAGCAATGCATCTGTCAAAAACGGTGTCTCTAGTGGCACCTTTCTATGATACAAAACGACTGCAAGGAGCCTTGTTGCTAAATCATGAGTATCGAAACGAAATCAGTCAGGAACGACTGAACAGTTTCCAACTGAAATGCATAATATTGCGCAATATAATAAAGTGAGTACACGCGCACTACGCCTTTTCGCTATGCTGTTGGTGTTTTTCAGATAAGAGTCGTAACCATCTCTAGCCCCGCTCACATGATCGCAGCTTCCGAAGCCTACATCTCGACAAGATTATTTAAGTATCGGTTGATTTTCACTTTTGCAATTTAGCATTTTTATTTAATTGAATTTAAAGTGACAATACTTTTTTTTCTCACTGGTCCACGGCAGTCATTCAACCACTGATTTACATTTTTGAAACGGCAATTTTGAATTTTCAATCCGAAATTATGAATTTTCGATCAAAAATTCATTTTAAAACCAATAGTTAAATTTTTATCAAATGGATTAATTTTTTACCAAAAAGACAAATTTTCCTCGAAAAAGTTAAATTAACCCAACATTTCAATTTTCTGTACAAAAATGTGAATTTTCGAAGAAATAAAATCATTTTCAATCAAATAATACCATAAAAGATAACATATAGAGATACCATAAAGATGCATTTTCAACCAAGAACATTAATATTTTACCAAAAAATATAAATTTTTCATAAAATCCATAAATGTTTAATTAAATAAGATCAATATCCAACCAAAAATGATACAGTTAAATTTCCAACTTAAAAAAAAATGTAAAAAAAATGAATTTGCAACAAATTTTAGTTTTACTCAAACAGAATAGACGAATTTTTCTTTAATCAAACAAAATTTGCAATCATTTTTTTCGTAATTTTTACAAGTTCTTTGAAATTTGTTTAAATTTAATTTTTCTAAGTAGAAAATCATTGATAATTTCCCCAGGAATCTTAAGGAAATATTTTTGTTCTTTTCAAACTTTTAAAAACACAAATTTTCGAAAACTTTAAACGTAATGCTAGTTTTATGTTAATTCTGTACTATTTCCTGATTGCTAGACAACCTGAATAGACTCTCTAGTCTCCGTATGGATTTACGAAAAGTGGAATTTTTTCAGAATGGTTGACGGAACGGAGAGATATGCAATTTTTCACCCTTAAGGAATATATTTGCTACATTTTCCTCTTTTGTTTATCTAGTCTTATATCATGTGACTTGAAAGAAAAAATGCGTATTACATCCAATCCTCGAACTCGTGCCCGTCGCTCTTGAGACGCGCGAAATGAATCGCGGAGTACCCATGACACTACGGTTCTATAGTCTCGCAGGAACAATAACCGTGCGACAAAAGCGCGAACACAAAACGCGTGCATACTGAATTCACCCCTACCGTATTCTCTTTCTTTCTCTTGTGCATACTATTCGAAATTAAAAATGATCGGTCCCTGGACGAAGCTCTGCATCGTGCTCTAGTTTCGGGAAAACCATTTTTGAAAAGAATATTTTGCTGGATTCCAAACTGTATACTATGAATATAATTCATCGAAATTCAGATCATTGTGATGATCTAAAATTTCAGGTTAATTGCTGGTTTTTGAATAAAGAATACCTCATTCTAAAATGACTCATAAATTAAAGAAGTTTGAAGCGTTTTACGCATACATCTTGTTTAAAGTCTACTTTAGAGACAGAAGAGATTTGAATGACATGCATTATTTGCAGAGGCGGACAAGAAAAAGCATCTCGCATTGGTGAGGTAAAATGGGGTGTTGGGAGAGGAAAATAGGAAAAATATTCACTTACCGAGCCTCTTTGAGATTTCGCTGTTGTGCATCTTAGGATTCTCGTGGGCGATTTTTCTGCGCTGAAGACGAGACCAAACCATAAATGCATTCATTGGTCTTTTTATGTGATCCACCTGCAATTTCTTAGCAGCCCCCAAAGGGCTGCCAAGTCCTACCCCCATTGAACCCACCCCCGCACTTCCTGGGGGTGAAGCTCCCGACATTCCCTGCATCCCACGAAGTGTCTCCGAAAAGGCACCGTCGCACATATTGCCGCCGGCTCTGCAAATTCAAAATTAAACATATAATTTCGATCATACATGACGAAGTTCGGAATTACAAGTTAAAGCTTCATTTAATTAATCCTGTTATAGTAAGATTTGCTTCGCAAACATAAACATTCACAGAATTAAGATCTGCAAATCTTCTTCAGATCCTGATTATATATATATATATATATATATTAGGAGCGGTGTATATAAATAAGCACACTGCCATCTACGAGTAGTCATCGACATTGACAAGTAGTAAAAAGCGATGTCAGTCTCATTGTGTTTGCACAGAGCTCAGGGCGATCTTTCGAATCGACGTCTCAAACGTCATACGCAGAAACGAAATAAGCACCCGAGCGTTCGAGTCCTTTGTCCTCGAGGAAAATGCGAATGATGTTCGGATCCTTCCGTTTCTAGTGTCAATCGATCACGAGAACAATAAATAATGCGGTAACCCTGACACAATGAAACCAGAATAGCATATAATATGACTGTTTGTTTAACAATCGTTCAAAGAAGCACAAACGATAGCAGATACACGTGGAGCCAGCAGACTTAATTTATTTTTATTTACTAATTTTTTCTTTATTTTCTTGTTATCCACCACTCATCTATAAATTGCAATGTTACACACCACTAAGGTGAACCCCCGCCCACTCAGCAATCTGTACCCACCCACCCCATTGATAGGTGGAGCGAGTGCTTCACCACAACAAAATAGGTTTGGGCGCCACTGCAATCTTCATTGTTGAATTTTATAAAGTACAAAACTTAATATCCATGTATTGTAGAATTACGGAAAATAATCAAGTCCATTTTTTGTATCAGGATTACTTAAAAATCCACATATCGAAATTTCCTTACTTTCCTCACAGTTTTCCTGACCAATTTTTCATTTTCCCCGACCGTTATTATTACGTAATGGGTCACACACATATATTTCAACTTAGAGGTCCTGAATTTTTAAATAAATACTTTTGTGTTCTAGCCGAAAAGATGAAATTTCAACTAAGAGGATCATTTTCTACCAAGAAATCCCAATTTTCAACAAAATATAAGAAGGTTCATCTAAAATATAGATCAAGTTTAAGTCAAAAAGAATGTTTTGAACATAGAAAAATAAACTTCAATAAAGTAGTTAAATTTAACTAAGATTAATTTTCTACCAAGAAGACAAATTTTCAGCCAAATAGTTCTGAAAAAACATTTTGTTCAACAACAAAATGTTTGCGAACTAAAATTATGGATCATGAACGAAAAAACTGAATTTTTTAAGAAAGTAGTTCTAATTTTAGATAAGTCGCTGAATTTTCAACAAAGCAAAAAATAAAATTCCAACCAAAAATCTAATAGTTGATACTTTAAATGAAAAAATTTGAATTTTGCACCAAAAAACAGTTAAACTAATGAAAAAATATGCACTTTCAACATAACAGTTGAATCCTCAAACAATACAAATTAATTTGCAATCAAACAGTTACGTTTTGAACAAAAAAGGGATTAAATTACGACCGAAAGAGATGAACCTTCAAACTCTAAAGAAGAATTTTAAACAAAAAGAGTTGAATTGTTAATCAAAATACATTTGTTAATCAATAAAGAAATATAATTTCATCCAAAAAGTTGGAATTTTCGTGCTAAAAAGACGAATTATCTAGGAAACAGTAGAATTTTCAACATAAAAGTTAATTTTAAACCAAATGGTTGATTTTTTTAAACTAAAATGTTGCATTTTATTGTGATTTCATTAAGAGAATCAACATTTCAGAAAAACCCTCACATTCACTGACTTTCCCTGAGGTTCCAGAATTCCCTGACCTATAGAATCCCTGTGTATCAACAAAAGTGTATTATAAACGGTGGAAAACTTTTTAAAAATAATTTTGTCATAAAATGTCGATTCAATAACTTCGATTCTACCTTTGAAGTGTCGGTTTCAAACGTTTTCATATTTCAATTTCTACATTAAAGTTTTTAAATCCAAATTAAAATGTTCTTTAAATGATTGTGAACTTATAAATAGAACTCAATTTGAGTGAATTCGTATAAGTTAATTTAACAAAATTAGTGTTGAGTCATCGTGACTCAGATAGTATCGTGATTATCGTATGTTCCAACACTACAAAGCTTTGGCAGACACGCTAGTGGGGGTTCGATCCCCAAAGCAGGAAGCATGGCTGGATGTGTTTTCAGAAAGATTCGCTTCTGTTCCATGGCATACTGGTGCGACTATAAACATTCAATTATTTAAAAAAATTAAACTTGAATTTAATTTTATGATTTGGTTTTGTTGTTTTTTGTTGTCAATGCGAAAAGTTTCATCGTCGAAATTTCAAGATTAAAAATTTAGGAAAATCTTAATCTTGAGTACTTATGTTCAGGAGATAATATGCAAGACTATTTCATTAAAACTACAAAGAAAGTACATATGTGTCAGTAATCTGTCATGATTTGAGAAAACACCGTTAACTCCGAAATGAAAGAAGCCGAGAAAATCGACGAAAACTGTTCAAACCTTTCTTCGCGGGTATCGCGGATTTTAATTCATTTTCCGCATTTTTTGTTGTTCTCGACTAACTTGAATATAAACTTTTCATTTTTGCAAAAAAAAAAAATTATTAAAAAATGTTAGTAAATTCTCTAAAATGCAGTCATCGTTGTTGATTGGGATACTGAAATTCAGAAAACGCCATAACGGGCAGTTACGGCTCTCTCCGAGTCACAGACCTCAGAAATCCGTCATTTGAGAAAACGCCGTTCACGGAAAAAGAATATGCAGCTCAAAATAAATGCAGTTAGGGCGGCTTTTTCTCGAATTTTTCTGTGACGTATTCAGCTGCCCATGATTTGAGCCCGCATTCAACTACGGCTCTCTTTCAAATCACGACTCGTCAAATTTTGCAGTTAACGACGTTTTTCCAAAATTTAGGAATAATTATTTGAAAAGTTATTACCAATTTGAAAAAATTAATTTAATAGCCAGGTGCATTTTTTCTTCCTGATTCCAACGATAAAAAAACTCATTTTTCGATTTTTTGCAATTAACGGTGTTTTCTCAAATCATAACATTAATGGTACATATAACCGATTATAATGATGAAATTTTGCTTAAAATCTTTGATTACATGAAGTTACTAATATTAAAGAATTTAATTATCTGAAAGTTATTAATTAAAAGCTCGGCATGAATACTTTTTGCTTAAAATGCACAATCTTTATACATAAAATATTAAATTTTTTAACAACGACCACAAATCTACCAGTCTGCCAGAAAGTAACTGCGTCCACAAAAGGAAGAAAGAAAGAAAAATACTCAAACATCGTTCTCACCTTTTTTACATTTTACAACAATGGTACCGAGGGTAAAGTTTCCCGTAGGTAGATGAAGATGTGTTTTCTAGTAAAAAACCTACGACTAAAAAAAATCTGTCTCTTAATGGACACGAGTATTTTAAGCCCACGAAAGTATTGCCAGTGTCTGCGTATATTTAAATTTGTTAGGCAAATGTGATGCATTGTCAATGTTCAAGTGTTAACCCTTGTGAACCCATGACCGCTGGTACCGGACAAAACCATTGCAGACTCGCAAAATGTTCGTTTAAGTCATTGCTAATTTATTGTTAGAATTACCTTCAACCCCGACGCTGATTCTGAGCGATGAGTTGTGTCGACAGTTGGCATAAGGCAAAATATAAATTTCTTGCAAAGATTTCCAAATCGAAAACTTTGCTTTTTAACATTTTTAAACGATAATTTGTTTGCGGTGGTTGATGTACAAGCTCTGACATATGTTGCAACAATTATTGCTTCGAGTAATAAAAGAGGGACAAGAAATTTGTCCACGCTTACAGTGACACATTTCATTGACACGTTGGCGCTACTATACAAGGTGTTGAATTTATTGATGCAGATGTCTCTGAATCATCAGAAACATCAATGTGTCAGCGATGAATTCCATTATTTAATTACTATAAAATGAAAAGCCGCCATTTCATTATGAATAGTTGATCTTGGAATATTCTCTGTTTTTAACAAAAACAAAAAAAAAACGAAGTTTAGGACTTATTCATAGAAGTAGGCCTTACTGAAGATATGTACATAATTTGTACAACAGCTGCAGATTTTCGAAGTCAGAAAATTTCTCAAGAAATCGTTGCAGGTAGAGAAGTAAAATTTCCTTTTGAGATTACCTAAGACCTAAGTTTTTACTGCTTGCGGACCAGAGAAGGAAGGGATTCTCTGAAGTTGAAGGTCAATCTGTGTTTCTTAGCTTTAGAATTTAGAACAGCTACCATAAATTAAGGATCCTAAAAAAAAAGTTAAGAAAAAGAGACTTAGAATTTTCACCAGAGCCTAAGAATTCAAAAATATTGTTTGCCTCTTCCTTGTACGATTTCTCTTTTAATGTCTTACAAGTTTTAAGTTTTAAGACTCCAATGTTTGAATTTCAAAGCGAACTGAAGAGTTGCCAGAATTTCTTGAATCTGTGAAAATGAATCCTGATTTGGAATAGAGTAAGGAGAAAATACAATTTTTTTGAGTAGGTTTTACTATACGGCACGTTCTATTTTAAAACGCAACGCCGCCCGCCAACTATTAAAAGAAGTAGAAAAAAATTAAATACGAATTATTTTATTTTTTTGTTCTTTTTTTATTTTTAATATGGAGATGTACCTACAGTGAGAACTAATTCACCGATTTACATGAAACTTTGCATGAATTTAGTACATTAGGAATGAATATGTCTTTTTGTCAGGAGAATGTGGTACATAAAAATACCAGAGAGTTTGGTTTGATTTTATGTAAAAAAACTAACAATTTTCAAAATATGCAGACTCAAACCTATCATGGACTAAATGTATTATTCTTATATTAAAAAAAAAAATGTTGGGAATAATTAAAACTAATTATTAGAGAAATGGACTGACACACAAATTTGAAAGAAAATAACGACTATAGATGACGATTGTATACCAATGTTGTTAGAAAAATGTATTACTGTATGTAGATTTGTTATTATCACTAAAAATAAATAAAGAATGTGTGAAAAAAACTCCGCAAGTACCAACAAGTACATTTCATTAAAAGGAATGTTATTCAAAATAGAAAATTAATTATTACAGTAATTATAAAATCAGTGCCAAAATAATAATAAAAATAATGTCTTTATAAGTGAAAAAAGTGTGCCAACATCAAATAATAAGACTAATAAATTATAATGCAACAGGCCTGCCAAAATGCTTTCTTTTCTCTAAAGAAAAGGACATCCTGTCTACCGTTGCTCTCTGGCCAACAGCTCAGCTATGAAAATTAAATACTTAAATAAACAGTCATAATTTTAAGTTTTTATTATTGAATACGCTTCGGTTTAATCGATTTTATAAATCAAGAATTTCAAAGCTTGAATGTATCGTGTGATAACATTTTTTAAATTCATTTCTCGAAGAGTGTGCCTTTATTTCAATTTGATAGCTTTTAAGGTTTTTCTTGTTTCAATTTGTCAGGTTTTTTCAATATTTCTAATACGATGGGGAAAACTATTGTAGAATTGAAAAAAAGTAAAGCTGTTTTGATTTTTTTTTAATTATTACACCAAATTTTCTCAAAATACCAAATTTGTTTCGTTAAAATTTGGAATATTAATAGGTATCTAATGTAGTCCACTTAACACGCATTTTAAACCTGGTGTATACTTGTATTTCGGCAACAACAAAATTATATGTTTTCTTACTGTTCTCGAATTTACTGTATTTTACTGTTATGTATTAT
>NC_046658.1:55680712-55697833 GCF_010883055.1 Belonocnema kinseyi | reverse complement strand
TTATTACTTTTGTGGAAATCTCAAGAAGAAAAAAAGAAAGCTGTTTTTAAAAACTTTCGTGTTTTAATTTTTCAAAAAATCTAATGATTTAATCCTGAAAAAAATACAAAAATAATTCCTAAAGAATCAGGGCGAAAAGATGGGACTTTCGAGAACAATTTTTGTACTTTTTCCAAAAAATTGGAGTAACTAACAACTTTTTATTATTTTTCCATTTTTTGTGTGGATCTTGAAAGAGTTTGAGGCAATCCTGAATATGTAACCCACCGGTCTGGATGATATGATTCGAAATGGATTCGGTCCATAGTATCTTGAATCTCTGGATGGATTCTGATTTCGAAAATAGAGTGTGCACTCGTGGGTACTCGTGCCGCCTGGTAATTGCTTATTCGTTTGCTCTTTGATTCATAAGCAAATTAATCTTATCCTTTTCTCGTACCAAAGCCATTAACCGATCTTGGCGTGCGGCCTCGGCAGTTACACTGCTACCCCAAATGTCACCCCAGGCTACGGGCGCAAAACCCAAGCCTCTCGAACTAACACAATTACCGCGTGGATCTCCTTGAGCATTCATTAAAAAACCTGTAGTGGTCGAGGGAGGTCCCCCGGGGTGGTAGTCACGATTTTGTAGGGTTAGAATCACCCAAGAGTTTCCCCCACCCTCGAGTGTCATTCAGCGAGGATTAATAGATATATACGTATACGTGGGTTACGGGGGGGACGATCTTCCCCGTGGAAGGAACTGTATGTACGGCTGTATAGTAGTGAGTAGAAGATGCTGGAAGTAATGGCTGTTGACAACGAGGGGGATTAGGAAGTGCTAATTGAATGTTTAGGCCCGCCTCAAGTAATCCCTGTTGGGACACGCGAATATGTCTTCTATGTTGAATGTATGATCTATGCTGCATATTTATTTTATGACTATAGGTGTTGACGATAGTTAACTGCAAATTTAAATATGGGGAGCAATATTAAAATTGTCATGCTAAGGGTGCACTCTACTTGTAAACTATATCTCAAAATTAAAAGGCAAATTTAAATACAAACAGAATAGAGATGAACCGAATGTGGTTGTAAACGGTCTTAATGAAATTAAAATTGAATAAAAACAGCAGATTTTGGCCTACAGCGGAAGAAATAATAGTAAAATTTATTATTGTTCTGTTTCCGGAAAAATTAATTTGATCTTTTCTAAATGGGAAAAGTGTACGGTATTTTTTGGAATTTCTTTCAACAAGAATTATTTTCATTTTATATGCTACAAGACTTACAAGTTTTGAAATGATTTTTGAATATTCTTCAATTATTCAAACAATACTAATTTTTTAAATATTTTTGTTCCAGTAATTTTTGTAAAGCTTCAATCGTTCGAGATAATTTATTAATACAGTTTACATACATACTTTACATTTTTAAAAATAATTTCTGTTTGTATCATTTTTTTTTCCACGAAATCCTGAAAACTTATTCTTTTCAGGAATTCCTGACACAATAAACGAATGTTAATAGTAATATTTTTTAAGGATATCTGACAGTTATTTAAACAAATTGTTCCCCCTTTAAATATTGAAAATGAAATCGTACTGAAAAAATAACTATCCATAAGGTGAGGTTAAAAAATGCGTGTCGTTACGTATTAATTTAACAGTCCCTAAAGTAATTATAAAAACTGGTTTTACAAAATGATTATTGTTTAAACTTTCAAATAAAACATTATTATTGCTTAAAATTTAAACAATTAAAATTTGTTCAAATAATTTCAAAATATCGTCTACAAATAGATTGCTCTCAACAACTGTCAATTTTGTGTTTAATTCCAGCAAATGAAAACTGTTTAAATAACTACACAATATATGCTAAACAAGATATATTAATCTTATCATTCGTCGGTATTTTGTGGACACAATATGAACGAATCGGCGGGGTGTTTGTTGAGTATTATTTCTTTAATTCAATTTCTAAGAAAGAATAGTTTGTCTTAAAATGTATACAAATCTATAATTATGTAGGATAAAAGCAACGTTTCTCTCTAATTATTTTCTACAATTAGAGTAGAGTACCCGAATATGAGATAGCGGGGTTTCAGCTGAACAGAGCTGCTCTCAATGAGAAATCTCGGATTGCTGCGCTGGAAACCGGAGGAGAACTCTTTGAGAAACTCTTAGAAATCTTGGAAATCTTTCGCCAAGCATGGAGCATTCGCACCACGAAACATTCACACGCTCGTGA
Organism: Belonocnema kinseyi; assembly: GCF_010883055.1. NCBI lineage: Eukaryota > Metazoa > Arthropoda > Insecta > Hymenoptera > Cynipidae > Belonocnema > Belonocnema kinseyi. The sequence goes on along the minus strand of NC_046658.1, from coordinate 55,695,604 downwards.
TGCACACGCTGCCTTGTTGAGTCGAACTAACGGCCGACTCCTTCTGAACTCCGCCGATCTCGAAGATATCTTAGCACACTCTATGCGAATTCGATTGAGGCTGCCACGTTCATAGTTTTAATATTTCCAGACTTTTCAGTGAGTAGCCCCTCGAGTAAAGTCAATTTTTCATTCTGCTTATAAAGATTATAAGCGAACTTTTTGTGAAATCGGTGGTGGTCGAGTTCTTGGAAAGGAAGTATTTACCCTATTTATTATGCATTCAATAAGTATATACACCAAACTCTCGCTTAAGTCAAGTGTCGGGGGAATCGAAACGTAAACAGCAAGGACTGCCTGACTCGTTTCCAATTGGAATATATTTGCGCTCCTGAGAAACTACGGGAGCCAGCAGTTCTAGCAAGGCTGAGAACGGGGTGACTGAAAGCGAGAGTTTGGTGCAGCAGTAAAATCTGCCTGGAGCGTTAGAGATTGAATAACTAAGTAGAAAAATATCGTTAGTGTTAAAGTTTTTCATTGTACTCTGGCTGCGCAAGGAAAACTGGTTACAAAAGGATTTGTGACTGCTGCAAAAACTAAATATATCTAAATAACAGTAAATTTATCCTTCGGAAACATAGAATAAAGTTTGTCATTAAAAAGAATACTTTATTTTGCATTTTATTAGAGATTTCATGGAGTATCTCATATTATGAGAATAGTTTGACGAGTTTGGAAAACGCACTTTTTTACATATTTTTTGTATTTTCTACCAAAACAAAAATTTAATAAAATTTTCCATTAAAGCACCTCATAGTAAACTAAAGTCAATTTAAAATGACCAATTTTACTTTTAAATTCAGCCCATAGAAATCCGGCAATCGCACCAAACAGAGTTAGTGTCTCATATTTGGGTACTCTCCTCTAAGTTACTTCATTTTCATTTTCAAACAAAATTTTGAATATTAAAACACTTTAATATTTTGAGGTTATATATCGTCACGTTGAACTCTTTGATAAATCCTTCATAGTGTAGATATTTACCTAATGAATGATCGAAAGTAATTTAAATAGGGGTCATTCAACGCAACGCTGTATACATTTAAAAATAGCGTATTTTTAAGAAATAGTTAGCAATTGTATTAAAGACAAAACAATTATATATTTTTGAAAAATTTGAAGGTTGCGATTGAATGTTGGATTGCTGGGCATTGTGCTGTATATTATATAATATTACAAAAAATATATTTAAAAGTATTAACTGTTCACAATTTCCGAGACTAGTTGGTTACTTCCGAAACGGGACTTAACGTCGAAAGGACTTACATTTTTTAACAATGGAAGTAGGTCGTAAATGAATGGGATAGTAAATTTGGAGGAAAGGACACAAATTTTACCAACCGCAATAAAACAGTAACTGGTAACAAAAGTAATTTCTCTGACAGGTAACAAAATAAACTTTGAACCAGTCGGTTTGTTGGTAGTATTAAACTTAATATGCAGATTTACGATTTTAGAAGACACAGCGGGTCAAAATGTTTATGAACCAACCACTTCGAACAATAATATTCTACTCTGCACCTGACCTGTTTTGACAATTATACCTGCGTCTTCAACATTGACAATCTTCCAAGGATTCTTTTAAAAATTAAACGCTTTATTACTTGAACGTAAGGAATGGCCCTCTAACATTTCTTCAGGGAAGAAACAAAATCCTTAGATGTTTGAATTGTCCAAAGAATATTTGTCATTCTGCATATAGTATACTGTCAATTATAATAAATATATTTAGGGCTAAATATTGTGTATCTATTAATAACCAGAAAAGTCATCATAAAAGTTCTTAATTAAACTCTGGCGTCAATTCTATTAATTAAAACTTGTATGAATGGAAATCTATTTTGCGAGAAAATGCTTTTATTTGTTTACACACATATTGTTCAGATTGAACACAGCCTTAATACTGATGAGATATGAAAGCCTCATAAAATTCTAGGAAATCATGAGACATTATTTACGACTCTTCTGACCCTATACCCACACAATTTTATTTCAACCAGTACCATGCAAAGCTAAAACTCATCTGGGAAATAAGCTTATAATTTTGGAAATCTGATATAATATTGAAATATAATGATAATAATTACACTGCTGTTCTTAATGATTGTAGTGGATAATGTTATATTACTTCTTAAAAATGAAATTGTATAAAAAAATTTATCTTATGGAATTTTTTTCTAGTTACTTTCTCTTCATACAAGTTTCAGTTCATATTAATGGAACATTTCCGCGTGCAAGAATTTAAATGCGGAATATTTTGTTCGAAATATAAACGCCAAATACAGTTGTAAAAATAAAGTCTCTTCATATAGTTTGAATTCTGTCGACCAGTGGGACACTGTGTTGTCAAACTGATTTAGGTAATCGTTCAAATAAAAGATCAATTTAAATTATGAATAAATAAATAAATGTTGTACTTCACTACATAAAGCAATTTTTTCATATAATAAAGGTTGATGATATATAAAGAATCTAATTATTTATTTATTGCAGAATACGCGGTCTATAAGTTGCTGTAAATAAAAATATAAATGGTTCTTACAATAACAGTCTCCATAACAAGGTACCGTAGTATTTTTTTTTTTTTAATTTTATTTTGTAACTGAAATCACTCAATTCGTCTATCTATACATGTCAGATCGGTTAGGCCCATATTGGTTTCAAATCAGCCAAAGAAATTAGGACAGTTGAGACATAATTAGAAATTGGGGAACAGTGTGGAAAAAATCCCTGACATTCGTATTCAATTAAAAAGAATAAGTGAAAATTCACTTCAATGCTTCAATTTTATTGTGGATGCATAACGAAAGAAAACGAAACAAGTTTTATGTCAATAAACAAAAACGAAATTGTTTTATAATGAAAGAAATTATAACGTACGATTTTTTAGGCTCTGTCTATTTTTTTAAATGTCATGTATCCAATTATCCATTCCTGTTCCTTCCTGTTTACAGGGTTCAATTTAATAAGCAGAAAAAATGAACTGTGTCGTTAATCTCCCGTATATCTGCCCAGTATCTGTTTCTCAAATTACCGGAAGAAAACCACTTTTTGTAATTGACTAAAAATTTTTAATTTGTTTCAAAATATCGAAATTCGAGAGAGGTAATAGACAATTACACAAAAATATTTATTTTATTAAAACAAATTGTGATTATTCGAAAAACTCACCTCATAAAGTGGCCGGCGGCCCGCTGATGCAACTCAAGATCAATTGTGCTGCCGTGTTTGAGACTCTCGTCTCGATTGTAAACTTCCGAACAAAACTACGCCAAACTCACCACGAATTCGGCACTCGATACTAAATTTCGATTGAAACCCCTGATAAAACAGAAACTGTAATCGCTGAAAGTCTCGTGTCACTGCACTTGGCAAGCACTTTAAAAGTTCTCGTGCTCAACCCACTTTTTTCACACCTAGTACACTCGAAAGTTCATTTTTTTTCATTCGCGAAGCCCCGCCAAAACCGAAACACGACGCACAAAATAACGACGGTGGTTTTGTGAAAAAAAAAACAGATTAATTTGACCAGGGCGAACACGGAGCGTGCCGCGACGTGCTTCTCTCGAGACGAAGTAATTTGGAAGTGTAGACAAACGGGCGAAGCACCGGCGGCGGTGCTGAGGTGTTCGAAACGAACCTCCTTCTCTTCCCCTCCAGTAGATTTGAAAGCGAGCGGGAGTAGAGCTCTGTCCAATCGCAGCCCCTGGGAGGCGGCGACGGTTAAAATACGTCGAGGCGAGGGTGCTCTTTCATTGGTTGAAGCGATCCCGCGAGTCAAGTTCGAACCTGAGGGAGCAAAAAGGCGCGTACGAAAATACTGTGCTGTGCGCACTTACCGTTCGCAATCTATGTTTCACACTTCCTGTGTATGCGTGGAGAAGAAACTCCCGTTGATGAACACAATCTTGCCAGAAAAATTGTCTCCCGAAATACTTCATAAATACAACATACAAAGTTTGGCAGGAACAAATTATCCTGAGAATTTTGAGCTTGACGTGTCCAAGTGACAAGGTTCTATCTCAGAACATGCGTACTGAAAGGTTGTAACTTGGGAGGCGAAAATTTAATGGTTGTATCACGTTGAGGGCGCTGGTGTTCTCAGAGTTTACCACCCAAGATAGAACATTTTAATTTGCATTTTTTGAAATAGAACCTCTCAATACATTCGAACATGTAGATGTATTTTTGTGTAGGTAAGGAGAAATAGAATAGATCCAAGGAGATTTAACGAACGAAATATTATAAGAATGGATGTGAAAAATTGTAAGTGTAAAGCCATGATCTTTGAATTTTGGTCAGTAGTGGGAGTAGTGAATTTAATCTGAAAAAAGTTTTAAGTTGGAAAACTATTTTTGAATTACATAAATATATGAAAAATACAATTTTCATTTTGTCGAATATTTCGTTGGTAAATGTATTTAATAGGTTATCAGCATGGTCGTGTATAAAGTTCCGGGGCCTCTCGTGGAGAGGGAAGTTCCCGTGTTCTTCCAGTTAATTCCAAAAATTGCCACAAGTGGTTTAATATTAGAGTATTTAGTGGTGGTTTAATTTGAAACTTGGATTTGATTAAATTACTGTTTTCGACATGTATTTAATACATCAAATAATATAGATTCATTTGTAAAATAATTCTATTGTCAATGGACTGAAGTGGTTCTCGTAAATTTCTCCTCAATTTCTCGTAAAACTGTAATGAGAGTTGAACGTGGCCCAGTGGCGGCGCCACCTATGCGTTTGAGCTAAGTTTGAAATAATGCATAGAAAAATGTAAAAAATTTGATCTTTTTCGCAATAAAAATAGTTTTTTCGCTTTTTTGCGTACAAAAATTATCTTAACGTCTCTCATATTCTTTTTCCGCACACTTTAAAATCTTCAAAACTAAAAACTATTACTTTAAAATAAGAACTAAACCATTACAAATTTTCTCAGAAATCATGGGAAAGATTTAATCTCCCTTCATCTTTCTTTAAAAAGCTTCTAAATTGTTTCGAATTTTTCAAACAAAATTTTTACCCATTATATAATTTTTCTTATCTCTTTCAAAGTGCAAGAAAGGTGATAAATTATAGCTTGTTAGCGAAATGTTAAGAAGAGAATTATTTCCCATTGTTTAACAATCAGTTGCAACATAAATTTCATCTTCTATCAATGATGTTTAGAAATATTTAGAAATAAATTTCATGATGAATAAAATTATTTATTTACAACTTTTGCTATGCAAGGTTGATTGTGTAAAAAATTCATAACTTAAAAATGTTACGTAATTGAGTCAAAATACCCCCCTCCCACCTAACGACCGTGACGAAACACGAACCCCCTTCCCCCTTTTTAATTTAAGGTAATATGTGAACGCTCTTTACATTTACATATGAATAATTGGAACAAAAATTTCTATACGCTCATAAACGCGAACAAATTATAGAAAATCAAATTTTGGAACACATTAATGTTAATTTATTACTTATTTAAAATTTTTATATCATTGTAATAATATTAATTCTAATAATTACGTTGCTTACGTTGCGCTGGTCGGGTAATCCCGTTAAAAAGCGGTTAAGAAATGCTGCTTCAGGCGAGAAATTAGTAACTTTTTTTGTATTTTAAGGCTCATCGTAAAGATTACGGTGAACTTTAAAAGTCAAATCAAGTGAACCAATTCTGGCAAGAAAATTGGAGTAGAATTATATTCCCTGGTGATAGAATCTCATAGCAATTTAGAAGCCACGTGGTGAATTAAGCTTAGAAAGGAAGAAAGTAAAAATTGTATACACAAGACTGAAATAAGCTTGATTTTAACCAAGAGTTTTGATTTTGTTTGGGAACTTCGAAGGGACGACGCGATGTGAGTGCAAGGAGTATCCTCGTTCCAGGTGCAAAACTGAAAATTACTGAGTGAGTGTCTATGCAGACGACAGACACAGCAGGCGCTATATATGGGGGTAAATTTGAAATTGTACGGGATAAACATTGTCTGAATATAGAGAAGTTTATAAAAATTGTATCATTTCTGTTTTTGCACATAGCAAAATCGATAACAATTTAATTAAAAATGTTAAATTGTTCGAAAAAATTTAATGTTTTTTTTTAAGAATTTAAAAAAGCTCATTTTTGTTTTACTGATCTAATAAATCTTTAGATTATAATTTAAAAATAATAATTCATCTAGCATCCATAATTACGTCCTTGATAATATCACAGCTCTTAAAAAATGTGTAATTTCTACAAAAACAGTAACCTGACCAGTGTCTAGCTGGCTCCCGACCATTGGATATAACCGGGGTGGGCCCGGCCAGTAACCGGCCGGCCCCGGACTACGTGATTCGAGAAAAATGTAGCCGACCGGCTCCCACCCGGTTCCTGTTCATGAAATCCAACCAGGGGTAGCCCGGCTGGCATCCGAACAGAAACCTTATATTTAGGGCCAACCGGAGAAATTTCTACACGTATACTGCCCGTGTAGAAATTATGACCGGGTTCGGGCCGGATTCCGGCAGGGTTACCCTGCATGTATCCGGAATCTGGTCAGGCTGCCCGATCGGATTCTGGTTGGTTTTGTCACGTTGCGCTGGTCGGCTCCCGGCCGGGTTACCCGATCGGATCCCGGATATAAATAGGGTAACCCTGCCGGAATCCGGTAGAGATAAGAATCTTTGTCAGCACTTATTTCCACCTGTAAAAAGATGTTGGAATTTCAATTTAAGAACTGCATTCATAATAGTAAATATATTAACTACAAACATTGATTCAATTTAAGGACTAAATGATAGGTTATGATTCTTAAGTTTTTGTAAGAAATTTCATTGTAAGAAATTAAAGTTAAATTGCATGAAAAATTTGCCCTAAGCGTAACTTAGTTTGCATAGGTTTTTTTATAAGAGATAAAATAAATTTCAGGGGTTTCACGTGACATCCTAACCTATGAAACCAGTTTAGAAAATTGATTTAACATTAATCTTGAAGAATATTAATAATGCTTACTTATTAAAAAAACAATTCACTTACCTTTATAAATAATCCTGTTGCAGCAGAAAATTGGATACAATTTTATGAAATTTAACAAATTTCTTAAGGTATAACCTGGCATCTACCGGCGTTTTACTGCGTTTTTATCATTAAAGAGTCCGGAAGTCGCCAAATCGTTATTACGTTCAAGCATTATAACGTAATTCAAAACCTCGTTCTGAAAAAGTTATTTCTCACAGAGAACCAAAAGTGGGAAACCATATAATTAAAATTAGTTTAATTTTTCTTTCCTAATTGATAAAAAACACCTAAAACACTTCTACACGAGTGTAACGATTTTTTTTCTGTAATTATATCTGCTTCGTGAAAGTGTCTAGTACAACAAAAATCACCATATATTTCACAATATAACCTTCTCGTTTTATAGCTCCTTGCCAACGTTTGAGCACTTTTTAATCATTTGATGCTCTAAAAAGACGATTTTTTCATCTTTGTTTTGCGCGCGATTGCTCTAATAATAGCCGGAAATGCAACCTAGGCAATTATGCATGTAACCATTTTGTTGACACTGATTATATACTATAATAAAAAATGTATAAAAACTTTAATTTCGTCTTTCCGATAAAAAAACAACAGATAGTTTTTCAATACAGTTTATTCAATCAAAATTGAGCAATGTTTACATGCTTGCCATGTATTTTGAGGTGCAGCAGCCCAAAAACATAGCTGACGCCGCACAGTGGTGTGAAATCCGAAAACGAGGATCAAAATGACATTTAGAACGCAATTATGTACCGATTTTATATATTATTTGTTGTTGAAAAATTCAAGACTAAATTTTTCAGAAAATGGTGAGAGTAAATTTTTTATTTGTTTGTTTATGTAAATATTTATTTTAATGCAAACAGCAAAAAAAATGGCGATTTTTTAAATTTCATTTCTTATCTTCTAGACAACATTTTTTTTATACTTACCGTCCATCGGATTTAATGCACAGGGATATTAGAAATGTTACGAAAATTGTTAGCTTGCATAGTTAATTTTTATAAAAAAAATTTGATTGACAAATACTCGAGATTAAGGGTTATTTGTCTTCAAAGTATATTTCTGCACTGATATAGCTTGCTTTCATCGTTAGAATGATACGTGTACATTTAAATTTAACATTAAATGTTATTTGCTTATTTTATAAACAAATGCACATTTTGAACGTTTTTAGGCAAAAAGAAATCGTTTTTTCTTCTGACCTTGCTGAAATTATATTGCCAATTATGTTTTCTCAACAAAAAAAATTGCAACCTATCAAGGTTTGTTTATTTTATTAACAAATTCACATTTTAAGCGTTTTTAGGTGAAAAGAAATCTTTTTTTTCTTCTGAGCTTGCTAAAATTATATCGCCAAAAATATTTGCAGAAAAATATTGTGCCACCCATCAATATTTGTTCATTTTATAAACAAGTTATATAAAAAATTGATATTTTGATTTTTTTCAAGCGCAAATAAATCGTTTTTTCTTGTACTGTTTATTGGCAATATAATTTTAGTAAGGGCATTAGAAAAAACGGTTTCTTTTCACTTAAAATCGCCCAAAATGCGCATTTACTTATATAATTTGTTTATTAAATAAACAAATATTGATAGTTTGCATTTTTTTCAAGAAAACATCATTGGCAATATAATTTCAGCAAGGTCAGAAGAAAAACGATTTCTTTTCATTTAAAAGCGTTAAAAATGTGCATTTGTTTATATAATTTGTTTATAAAATAAACAAATATTGATGAGCGGCAAAACTTTCTTCAGAAAACATCATTAGCAATATAATTGCAACAAGGTCGGAAGAAAAAACAGTTTGTTTTCGCGTAAAAACGGCCAAAAAGTGCATTTGTTTATATAATTTGTTTACAAAATAAACAAATAACATTTAATCTTAAATTTTAATATCCACGTATCATCCTTACGATGAAAGCAACCAATTAAAGAGCAGAAATATACTTGGAAGACGAATAACCCTACTATTGAGTATTTGTTAATACAATTTGTTTATAAAGATTAACTATGTAAGTTAACATTTTTTCTTTTCTTTTTTATACCCCTGTGCATTAAGTCCAGGGGACGAGAAGTATAAGAAAAATGTTTTTTAGAAGATAAAAAATAAAATTGAAAATATTGACATTTTTTCGCTGTTTGCATTGAAATAAAAATTAAATGAAGAAAAAAAGAAAAAATCTACTCTTACTATTTTCTCAAAAATTTAGTCCTGATTAAAAAAAAAAAAAAAGAATCTAAAATCGTTGCCATTTTGAACCTCGTTTTCTGATTTCATCCCACCGTGCGATTGTTAACGCATTGTACATTTTAATTTCAGAGTACTACGGCTACTGCTGATTTCTAAATATTGTCGGTTTGGCACCATTTCATAAACAGGAATATTTCACCTGCACATAAAAAGCTGGGGGTTCACTAAAGTTGCGGCTCAAATAAAAATAGGTATTGTTTAGAACTTGAGCTCCAAAGGATACATGTAGAGAGCCAAAAGGATTCCTTTAGTTTAGTTTAGTTAGAGCGATCTTGAAAAGAACATGGAGGCGCATTCACAAACCAACCGCTTGCAAAGTAGGGCTGCTAAGTTAGGGATTGATTTACAGTTAGCGACCGATGACTTGAGACGAAAAGTTTCGTGCATATGAATATGCCCTTATGTTCACCATTTTGTTACATAACCTCTAAATGATATTTATCAAGCTATTATAGAGAAAAATTAATATTTTCATATTTAAACGAAAGAGTGAGCATTTTTTATTTTTTTGAATGCCCTAATTTTCCATGCCTCGCATGGTTAGTTTTAATTTCATACTTTTATGCAGTATTCTCGAATTATTTAATTCTCTCTAATATGTCCAGAAAATATGTGCATTTATACATAGTATCTATTCCTCCGTGTGCAACATAAGTTCTGAAATTTCAATTTTGTTGACAAGGTTATTTTTAATTCCGTACTTACATGCTTTATTTTCGATTATTCTGATTCCTTCTAATCTGTCCACAAAATATGTGCACATGCATAGTTACTATTCGTTTTTGTGGAATATAAGTTTGGAAATTTCAATTTTTTGTCTGCCATAACGGTTGAGTAATTTTAATTATAATATTTTGTATTGTCTAAACAAATTATAAATTTAATAATATAGTAAATAATAATAAATTCATTTATTAATGTTGGGTAAGGTAAACAAAAGTAATTTATCTTTAAACAGAATTATAAAAATAACTGCAAATTATTTCTATTAACATAATTATTTGATATTTATAACTGACTGATTAAAAGGACTAGGTTTTTCGTCTTCAAACTGACATTATTCTCTGTCTTTCCATTCTTTCTTTTGAATTCAATCATTTTTTAAGTCCTTTCAATACCCTGTTGAAAATTCCTATATAGAAACCTGTTCAGAATCCTCGATAGGAACTTTGAAAGAACCTGTGCATGATCCTATGAGGGTTCCTATGTGGGTTCTGACGTACGACTCCTTCAAGGAAAAGTAATAAGGATCTTATGTAGGATCCTGTACAGTTTCGTGGTCATCTTGAAATGGCTGATATAGAGTCTTACTCATGTACTTTAGATTTTCTTACACGGAAACCGATACTTATATAAAATGACACAGGATATTACAAAGGTTCCTGTATAGAAACCTGTGCAGGGAAAAATCACTCATACTGTACGGGAACTTACATAAAATCCTTGTCACTTTTCCTTGAAGGAGTGAAATTTCAGAACCCACATAGGAACCCTCATAGGATATTGTACAGGTGCTTGCAAAGTTTCTATGCAAGATTCTATACATAATTCTATATGGGAAATTTCAACAGGGTATGCTTCCAATACATTTTTCTAAGTCGATTAAAAAGAAGAGATTTTGCTTTTTTTCTATTCCTTGGTAGAATTTTTGACAGAGGAAAATTCACGTATTAATGGGAATTCAGATTTTTTCTGAATTCTTCTCTTCTTACCGGGAAGGTATCAAATAGAGATTTTTTTATCGTTTTGGGTTCCTTTTCAGCAAGTCAGGTTCATTTTTGTTGAAGCTCCTTTGGAACTAAAAATGGGTTCTAATGGAAACCTGAGTTTTTTCTGTGTGAGTAAGGTAAATAATCCGCCGTTCTTAATCATATTTGACACAATTTAATAATATCATCCGAAAAAGAGCACTGTAAAAGTAGACCTTTTTTGCATTTATAACTGTCTCTTTCACACTTTAATATTACAGGACAAGTAAGCGGAATTTTTTGAGATACTGCTCATCTGCGGACATAGATTGCACGATTTAGGTTGTCGTTCCGACTTTGGGGTTAGAATAAATGTTATGTTTTCGAACTCCTTACTACTCGACTAGTGCACCATGATGCGTGGTGAACAGTTCGCGAAACTTTAAGGGAACTTCTCCCACCACGAGAGCCTCTGGACCTGTGTATACTATATAAGTATATACAACCGTGGTTACCATAAAATAAAAATTCTCCGAATTTGAATTGCCGGCAACGAGGGCGCCACTAATTTTAGAAAAAAATTCGATTCATGTTTTACAAATAAAGTCTACACACCGTTTTCATTTTTTTTTTTTATAATAAAATTTGCATTATTATTGACATGTCATTTTTTTATAAATATACAGAGGGTGTGTTCATGAAAATTTGAAGACAGATATATTTTTTTATTTTGCAACATAAAATTTAAAAAAATGGAATTGCATTTATTTAGGAAACTGTCATTTATATTCTGAAGGGAAAAGTGTGTGGAACGTGGCGCCATCCCACGCGGATATTTTCTGTATGTACTATATTCACCGGGTAACTGATTACTATAAGGTCTTATTAGAAAACATTTTGAAGTGCCCTAGTTTTTTTTATCAAAATCAATGTCATTTTTTAATTCCTGTTATTTGGAAAGCAATAATGAAATAGTATTGTGGAACGGGAAATTTAAAAACCGAGGTGCTATTCCCTGCGGTGGCCGTGATTTTGGCTGATTTACATTAAATGAGTGAAAAAGATATGGCAATAGGAAACAATTGGAATATGAAAAAGAGACTGAGATTTCCGAGGGTGATTTCTTGAAGAAAAAACCTCTTGTCAACATCTACAGTCGAACCTGGATTTAGTGATTCTGGATTTAGCGTTTCCAAGAATTGATGCCCCACAGTTGGGATTGGCGAGAGGAGCTGCGGGGGGATATATGGAGGTCATTTAGGTGTGACAAAACAGAGAGTGACACAGGAGAGAGACAAAACAGTTATAAACCCCTAGATAAACTAATATCTAATAAATAAACTAAAGAAACTAAAATTAGATTACATTTTACTATTACTGACGTTTTCAGAAACAAACATCACTGAAATTTAAGTGCCATTTTCTAGTGAAAACCCAGTGAAAAATGACTGGCTTTTTAGTTTAAATATAGTAATCTATGATTTCACTGATTAAATTAAGCTTAGAAATTGTAATTGATCATAAAGTAAATACATTTTTTTCGGAGTTCATATGCGAGCCTTATTTTTTATTTCTGAGTTAACTATTTAATGTTATAGGCAATTTTAAGTCACAAAATTACTGAAGCAAGACTAAGAAAATAAAATATTTTCCAACAAATCTTGAATATTTAAAAATAAGAAGAAAAAAATTAACCAACAAAAATAAGACTTATTTAAATAAATGTTTCTGAAAAGGGAATAAATAAAAAACAGAAAAAGAAGCATTTCTATAGAGCTACCTTTAATCGCAATTGATAAAAAATTGATTCAGTGGCGGATTGGCATGGGGGCGCAGCCAAGGCGCCCCCCAAAAGATTAGATTGTTTAAACAAATAAATATATGTTATATTGCAATGAAAAGAATGAAAAGAATGTCCAATAATATCCAAGATTTACACTTTCACTCCTATAAGTAATACCAGTAAAGTAAAATGTGTCCTTACCCATACATTATTCCTAAGAAATTCCCTAATGCATGTTTTGGATTCTATTAAAGAAAATGTTTTGAAAATAAATAATAAATTATTAATATTGAAACAGTAAAAGTGAAAGGAATATTCTTGTCATAAACTACATTATGGAATTTTAAATTCATTTGTTTCCGATGCAATCCTAAATATGTTTATTGATTAAAAACGTATAGGAGGGAGTCTCCAGATCAACTTATTTATTTAAAAAGTATGGCTCCATTTTCGCTTACAAATATGAAAGGGAGCAACTCATTAAATTTATTACAAAATCTAGACTAATTATCAGCTGTATTTAAGTATTTTAGTAATTGTTAAGTTTAAACTCAATTTTATTATTAAAATGACAACTTATCAGTCGAAATTTTTTCTAAAACAAGTTATTAGCTTATATTTCAAGGGTTCGGATCAAAGGATATATTTCATTATTTTAGAAATTGTAAAATATTAATATATATTTGGTATACTTTACTATAATCATTTTTATTTTATTATAATTTCAGTATTTTTCGTAATTTTTAATGTTATTTTATGAATTACTTATTTAAATCAAGGCTTAAATCTTCTTGGAAAAAATACTTAAAATCTGGCAGTCTATGGTGTAACAAGTTTTTCATTCATGAAAAATAATAAGAAACATGAAAAGAAATTAACAATTGGTCGAACTCTTAGACAAAAAACAATTTACTTTTTAAAATTAAAGGTCAAAGCATCGATACAACTGTAATTTGGTGATTGCGAATTACCTTTCGTTAAAGCTTCTTCGGCTTTAAGAAATACATTCTCATCACGTATCTCGTGCTTCGCCCTCGATTTTTTCCAAACTGCCAACTTTTCTACATTACGTTCAACACTATTATATCAAATGTATATTACATTTATTATTGTAACTCGGCCCGGGATTGCTTATTCAGTTATTGCAAAATAAAGTAAAAATTTTACTGATATTTTACTGAATAATGTATCCTTTCAATCAATTTATATTATTAAAATTCATTATATGCATGGGTATTGAAACAGACATATTTTCACTGTCTTGTTTTTATAATTTAAAGAGTTCCCCTTCTATAAATAAATTATTTCGTTATCAAAAACATTAAATTTTTTATTTGCAATGCTTTTTAAGATTAAAACAAAGCTTAAAATTATAAAATGCGTTCTATAAAAAATATTTAATAACGAATTTGGAGCTCTTTTGTGGGTGAGTAGATTTCGTCTATTTATTTTTTTTCCTAGTTTGTGTCTTTTGCCCAAAAAATTCAATTTTTTTTTGCTTTATATGTTGTTTTTTACGAATAAAACATAAATTACGCATCCTATTAAACCGTGCTTAATCAATTTGTATTTTTTATGCACAATTTTTTTAATTAATCTTTTTTTGTAACTTGCATAGTTAGACCACAAGACAGAATGTTTTATTTTTAATTATTTTTTTGTTTGATCAAAATTGGAATCTTCAATGGTTCAAAAAAATTCAAAAAGTTGTTATTAAAGTCTTGGGGAGAGGGGTCAGGTTTTACACACATCTAATATGTTCACGTTATACTCCTTAGAAACAGTTTTTCCTTTTCTCCGACGACCTTATTTTTAGGAGTCGTCCCCAGTGTTGGATCCCCGGCCGCCCACCTGTACCCAGTCCGCCAATGATATTACCCGCATCCATGCCGTGTGCTAATTACTCATTGGATATATTCTTTTATATATAGATATTGGCTAATTATTTTATTGGAAGTTCATATAATTTCTAAGAAAAAAGTTCAGATGAAAAGAGAGTGATAGTAAAAATGCCTACTCTCTAAATCTGAATAAGTGGTTTTTGTCACTGATTCTCTCAGTGGACTCATTAACCACTGTGCTTCAGTGGATTTTCACTTATTCATCAGTGAGATT
>NC_046658.1:55678700-55680612 GCF_010883055.1 Belonocnema kinseyi | reverse complement strand
GAAAATTAAAATTCGAAAATTTTTTCTAAAGCCTCCAGGGGACTTCGTTTTCGCACGAAAAAATTGTATGTGCCCTTATTGCATCCGGACCCACAATTAATTCTCATTTGGGGGCCCCCAGACCGCAGGAGCCCCGTATCATTGATACGGCTGATACGGCGGTAGCTACGTCAAAACAGATTTCAGTTAGCATGTTCGTAAAAAAAATATTAAGAAAGAGGAAGCTTGCGTGAAAAATTCGTTGCCCGCTCACCCCAAGTAAGGATTCATAAGATTTTCAAGGCCCGACTCGAAATTTTAATCCTATTCAAGCCCTGCTTATGTTAAAACATAATCTACTTTAGCCCTACCTAACCCGCAATGTCCTCTTTTGAACCCCGTTGGATCTAGTTTACTGTTTAGAACCTTTTAAAATTCTCATATTCGTATTTCCAAGTGTTCTATATAAAACTTCCAAGTTCTCTGACAATTTTAGGAATTTGAATAAGATCTCTTTAAGTTCTGTGTTAACTTCGAGGCGCTCTTTCCGTTCTCTTAGAAGCTATATATAATTATTTTGTATTTATATGTGATTTAATTTTAAGTATGGAATTCGTTAATATATAGTAAAACACTTATGGGTAATAACACAGACTCATGCTGAGTAGTTTGACGTTAATAATAATATCTATTGTCCATTTTTCTTTAATATCTTATTATATAAATGAGAAGATGGATTATTCTGACATAGTAATACATTTAAAGTAATATTTATATAAAATTATACATTAAAAAAATTAAAAATTAATAAAAGAGGATGGGAAGATTCGGGAATCGAAATAATCTTTCCGGCTTATTTCAGCCTGCACATCCTACTTTGATTCTCTGAATGCCTAAGCATTACGAATTTAGTGCTCCTTTAGTCCTCCTATAATCTCAAGAGGGCAGCCATTTCTTGAGCGAATACCCGTGACACAAAAGGGAAATGGAAAACACCATAGAAAATTACTGCTCAGTACTCAATCACCCGAATTTGCTGTGATTCACCACCACAAAAACAGCAGTGCAACACGAGTATGCAATTCAGAAAGAGAACCTAATTGGAGCAACCGATGTCTGTGCTTCAAACTCAGGAAAAAATTATAAACGCTGCACAACCCTTTAATTATATAAACAGAGGTCCTAGTGCTCCAAAATGCGAAGAAGTCGACAAGACGCTACAAGAGAAACGCTCAAGGTAGATTCTCACGACATCCTACTTTAAGCCTACATTTATGCACTAAGGTAGGACATGTAGGCTTATTGAAGTTTCTAATTATATTCCACTTTAAGCCTACAAGTGGAGAAAATGGAGATATGTACCACTTGGGAGGCCTAAAGTAGGATACAAATGAACCGTTGGCGACCAAAAGGAGACACGGCCGGATTCAGCCTGAGAAGTATTGTCCTGAGTGTCAATTTTAAAAATATTTTTAATTTCAATTTTAAAGACTGATACTTGTAGAGAATTTCAAGGCGGATCTTTTATTCTTTTTGTAAAAATTTATAGGTTTTGTAGTTTTTGAGATAATTGGTAAAAAGTGGATTTTTTGAAAACGAAAAATTCCAATCTTTTTTCACTTCAACTCGCGCTAATTTAGCCAATTTTCATTATTTCCCGATTTCCCCAATACAAAGTACGTTTTTAAGTCTTCTGAAACTATCTAAGAAAGAAAAACGAGAATATTGTAATAAACAAAAAAGTTATTAATTTTTTTTTAGGCAATGCAAAAATCATGAATTATAACCTTCAAGCGCCTCGTTTAGCGAACGAATTTTAAGCTACGGAAAACTTTCAGTAAGAAAGTTGTTCATTAAGGTTCAAAGAAGTTTTCTGGAAAGTTTTAGATCAATTGGATTAATAGTTCAAAAATTATGAATGTTTTAAAATCCA
>NC_046658.1:55643851-55678600 GCF_010883055.1 Belonocnema kinseyi | reverse complement strand
ATCCTTGCATTTTAACAATCCTCTGAGAAACACATTTTGTACATTATAGTTCCCGAGATTCCAAAAATTTGTATGTACTTTTTCTTGTTGCACATTTGAAAACTTTTGGTAACATTTTTCTCCACATCAGGATTCAATAGGTTTGAAAGATCTCTCTGGGATTAGAATATCTTCAGCAATACCGTCTTTTTTAGTTTTAGACCTTGTAATGTATTCGTTTCCCTAAAGAAATAACAAATAATGCTATTAACTTTGTCATTAAAAATTTAAAATAATTACTTTAGACTATCTACATATTATATATAGTTTAGTAAAAGAATTATTTAAAAAATGAAGAATGAAAAAAGTCACAAAATATTAAATTTATGATTAAAATTTATTTAAAAATTGTATTGACGGTTTCCAATCGTACCTGATTTCTGGAACATTTTTTCTTATTTTTAATCCACGAATCTTCATTTCTAGTTCTTTTTCTACCTTGTTTCATTTTAATATCTTTTTCTTTTTAATTAATATTCTCAAAAATATCTCAAAAATCTTAATAATCTCAAAAAAATGCTTTTCCAGCTATTATAAGAAACAATCACTTCGCTGATTCTATGCTTTATTTGTAGAATTTCATAGAAGATGACAAAAAAGTTACTGTTGTTCATTTGTTTTGGTAAGATTGACTTGACCTTCACGTCGTTCGCTACAGCGCGTACGTAGCCGGCCAGGCACGTTTTTGGGCAGCGTCAAGATTACCGCTTGGATTTTAAAACATTCATAATTTTTAAACTATTAATCCATTTGATCTAAAACTTTCCAGAAAACTTCTTTGATCCTCAATAAACAACTTTCTCACTGAAAGCTTTCCGTAGCTTAAAATTCGTTCGCTAAACGAGGCGCTTGAAGGTTAACATTCATGATTTTTGCATTGCCTCAAAAAAAAAAAAATGAATAACTTTTTTGTTTATTACAATATTATCGTTTTTCTTTCTTAGATAATTTCAGAAGACTTAAACACGTACTTTCTATTTGGTAAATCGGGAAATGATGAAAATTGGCTAAATTAGCGCGAGTTGTAGTGAAAAAAGATTGGAATTTTTCGTTTTCAAAAAATCCACTTTTTACCAATTATCTCAAAAACTACAAAACCTATAAATTTTTGCAAAAGGAATAAAAGATGCGCCTTCAAATTCTCGACAAGTATCATTATATAAAATTGAAATTAGAAAGATTTTTAAAATTGACACTCAGGACAATACTTCTCAGGTTGAATACGGCCGTGTCCCCTTTTGGTCGCCAACGGTTCAAATGTATATAAATAAGTCCTCCTTATAGCCTATTTAAGCCTACAAAGTTACAAACTTTGGAGGCTTAAACTAGAGTTAAAATTTCAACTCAGGAACTGTAGCAGCATATAATACACAGAATCAATACATGAAATGTTTTAAAGATATTGTATAAACAGATATTAAAATTTAAAAATTTCATAAGTTAATACAGTTTATTTAAAACAATAACATATATGTGTTGCAAAGATCAACTGTTTTCCCAACACAATACAAATCAAACTACTGTATTTTCGTGGAAACATAATATATTACTAAAAAGAAGTACCCTAATAGTGCATTTTTTACATAACTTTATGTATAACATTATTAAATATGTCGAAAGCATAAAATTTTTTGACGAAACATAACTATTAAATAAATAAAAAGTAATTTTAGTAAAAGTAGAATGTATTTCTGAGGATGAATGTTCAAAAAGTGCGCCTGTTTATAGAGTTTGTTTACAATTTGTGTATAAAAAGTAACTAAAACATTTCATGAATTCAACAGTTGTATTAAGTGTTTTTACTCTTATTTTGATTGATTAAGAACTTATTTCGATTGTTTCTGGAAAGATAAAAAAAACTTGTAAAAATTTCCATTTTTTAATTTTATTTGGTAACACAAAAGTGCAATTAAGAAGATATTAAAAAATCGGATGTAATAATTCATATTGGAATATATTTAAGAATATTTAAAAAACATTGATTAAGAAATGTCGGCTCTAGGCTTTTTTATAAAAAATTTTGATGTTTTGCCCCATTGTGTGTCGGTATGGGAAATGCTGGATAATATAAATAACGCCAGTGTTTTTGGATTTTTCTAATAATCTTATACGTCAAATAACTCTTATTGGTTATATAAGTTGTACTTAAATGTAATTTCTGTTTAAAAATACATGTACCATAAAGAGTAATAATAAAAAAAAACATTATTGGTCGATGGAAAAGTCTTTGCCAAAAAATAAGTATTTACACCATATATGAGAAAAATGAAAGTATTATTGTTTAATAGGTGAAGTATTTACAAAAACTTATCAAATTAATTTTAGTTTATAGGAACCTAATTTACCTTTCCGGTACTGCTGCCGCCACAAAAATTACGGTGACCCTGACAACTGTTTGTGATTTAGAACAAATTTATATACGATAAAAAAACTGTTCAAAATGTGTACGACTTATGGAAGCATTTTATAATTATAATATTGTTTTATAATGAATTGGTCATTAATTTATAATCAATTTATAACTAATTTATAAATCAGGTACTGATTCTGATACTGAAAATTATGCCAGTGATCAAAGTTTTAGGCTTCCATCTAAGAAATGTTCTAAAACTCACGAAGCTTCACAAACGCCAAAAGAGTATCAAGTAAGTTGAGACACAAATATTTGAAACACAGTTCAGGGTAGCCATTTTAATCAAAGACAAAAATTCCCATGTTTTTTCCAGGTTCGCAAACATTTTTCACGATCAATAAAATTAAAAAATTCGAACTCTAAAGCTAAAAATTTTTCCATTTGCAGTAACAAAAAATAAACTACCAATTAAAGCACTCAAAATTAAATTCTTGTATTTAAAACTTTTGAAATTGAATTGTAAGAGCTTTTTAATCAAAAAATGTTGTATTCAATTGGTCAATAACTCAAACGTAAAAAAATGAAAGGCTCTCACACTTTTCAATTGAAGAACTTAGCATGAAGTGCACATAAACTGCAAAATTTAGATTTAAAAAAAATAATGAGTTCACAGAGTCAGATTCAATTCTAAAAATATAAATTCACGTTATCATTTTCAAATGTGTACATTAAAGAATCAATGAATTTAAAAAATTTTAAATTATATTCTTAACGATTTTAAGCTAAATAAATTCACGTTTTCATTTTCAAAGGTGTATCTTAAAAGAACCAGTGAACTTTAAAATTTTTTAAATTATATGACTTTTAACAATTTCAAGATAAATACGTTAAAAAAATTTTAATTAAATTTGTTTAACTTAACACTTCCTAAATTGGAAGTTACATTATTTTTATCCTAAACATGTTGAACATTCTTGCAAGGCTTCAAAATTTTATTTCAAAATCTTGAGAAATGTAGAAGTTGTTTTAAATTTATTCAACGTTAAACTTATTTTTAATTTTTTTTTTTTAGAATTTTTAAATATCTTCTAAAATAAATAGAAAGTTCCCTATAACATTTAGAAACCCCTGCAAAATTAAAGAAAATTCTTAAAATCTTCCACATTCTTTTTTACTAATTTTGGAAATCTTAAAATCTTTTTGAATATTATTTTTAAATAATCCTTTTGAAACTTTTGAATTATTTGAAATCATTTCAAGCTTTAAATTAATTTTGAATCTTTTTAAAACATCTAAATGCGTCTTAAAATAATTCAATTTTTCTCTACACAATTAATAAGTTTTCAGTTTTTATTTGAAAAACAAAATTCAACACTTTCATTTACAAATGTTACATTTTTGAAAATAAAACAATCAAAATTGTAACGTTCGAAGTTTAAAAGCTCTTTCAAATTTTAACGATTCAAGGCTTTCTATATTAAAGAATTCAGTTTCAAATTGTTAACTTAAAAATATTTGGTTTCAATAAATTATTCTTAAATGAACAGTCAAATATTGCTAAATATTGAATAGTTATTCTTTTTTCTTTAATTAAAAAATATTTAATCGAATGCATAAAAAATTGATTGTTTCAAACTGAAAGAATATTTTAAATTTAATGAAAGTCTTTAATTACAAATAGATTATTATGGAGTTATTTTTAATTTATGAATAGTTTATAAAGTTTTAGGCAGACGTTTGCATAATTTATTGACTAAGATTTCGAATTGAAACTGTTAATTTTTTCCACGTTGAAATCTGGAAATTTTTAATCTTGACCGGATTTCGAATCGTTTTGTAAAGTATTTTTAAATTACGCATTGTGAACTGAATGATGTCATCATTGAAATCGATAACAATTCAATTAATTATTTGAAAAAAATTGAAATCGAACTTAGGCAGATTTGTTTTTTAAATATTTACAAAATTTCCAGTCAAAAAATAAAATCACTGTCATTTCCCGGATTTTCTCTGTCTTAACAAATTCTTAACCTTTTTCCGGTTTTCCAATCCAGCGGCCAGCCTGAGAGTTTTATAATTTATTTATTATACTTTTTTTAGAAGCAGAAGCAGCGATCAGTGATAATTCCATTAGCGATGAAAAGAGAAACTACGGAGGAAGCGGCTCTAAGCCAAATTGGAACAATTATTGGATATTCCAAAGATTGGGGTAGCCGTTGAAAGCAGAGGACCCTGCACTAAAAAACACTTTTTTTAGGTTCTAGTTAACTAGAATTAACTTAAAGTCATTTTGGTATTAAATAAATAATAATATTAATACTTTATAAATCTCTTTTTATGTGCGAAATGCATAACATGTATTATTATGAGACCGATCGGGCACCGACCGGGCATTGACCGGGTTTCCCGATCAAGAGTCCCGACCTGGGCGTGTTTTTCATCAGTGATCTGGCCCCGACCAGGAATCCCGACATGAGCTAGATCCGGCCCGGTATGGCCCCGACCAGGGCCATATAAAAATTTCTGCACGGGCTAGAAGGTTCCCTTCCAGTAATTAATTTATAAGAAAACATTTAATTACTGTGAAACATGTCTGCAGTACTTTTTGTTCGTTATATTGAATACTCCAGAATTATTATGTTGCATACTTTCTATTCTATAATCTTTATATTGCTGAAATAAATAGAAGTTGAGTAACAACCATTTTTACTGATAATGTGAGGTACACCTTAAAAAATACACATATCAAGATCATATTTTGATCATCATTTTTATAACACATTTCAGTGGCAAATATCACACAAATATCCACGGTTGAAATAGGAAAATTAAATATGATTTATAGGGAACCTAACATAATGAATAATGAAGGATACGTTTCTTGTGTGTTGTCTGTTATATATAACCTTGGAATGTATCAAAACTGAAAAATATGGTCTCTGCTTCGCAGAAGAACTTTTTTCATTTTTCCGTGAAGACATTGAAGGTCTGAAAGTGCGTTTAAATTAGGCCCTCTATTAGTCCTGCACATGAGAAGTATATATTTATGTGTCACTTTGGAGGACATTTTGAGGTTTAAAGTAGGAATAACTTTTTGACTTAAGCCGCTTCCCCAAAAAATGCTTACTTATTAATTTATCTTACAAAAAGTCCTAATAGACGTTCCCAAACTTGAATATGATAATAAATCTTGAAGCAAAATACATAAGATGGATAACGTTTTAGGGAAATGACAATATAGAATAAAAAGTTATTAATTTATTAAAGAAAGATAAAACTACACTGAGAGACTTTTTGTTAGAGTAAATGATAACAATCAATGAGAATTTAGTATAATATCATTTAAAAATAGAGAAAACAGGGTTTGTGTATCAAAAATTAATATAGTGATTTTCAGACATCAAAACTAATATTTTTGTTTGAGAAAATGAAAAGGATGTTGCATTAATCCATATAAAGGTTGCGAGAATTTAAAATTCACTATATCAAAGTTCACAAGCGAAGTTAAAACTATAGTAATACATTTTCTTCGAAAGAGCGAAAAAATATTTTGAAGTTGCCATACAAAGCATATGAGAATCTAAACGACTATATGAAAAATAAATCACTGCACCAAAATATTTAGCCTTCAGAGGCAGGAACTGAATACACAAATTAAATACGGAAACACGCGTACAATTATTATTTTTAATACTATATACTTAATTTATTCACTACATACATAATGGTAAACTTAATCGCTATGAAAAATCGGAACGGCTGTGGCAAGTTTCGAACCTAACTTACCTAAAGCACCAACGCATTTCCTAACAACTAAATTTGTTGCTTCAGACCTTTTGTTAATAGATAGGTTAAACATTTCACCACTTTTAATGTTAAAATTGATTTTTTATAATATATATTATTTTAAAAGTATTGACAATATTCTAGTATGAATATCATTCTCTAATTTGATATCTCAGTAACACAGTATAATAAACTGGAGTGTATTAAGATGTAATATTTTATAAATTGTACTCATTGAATTAAATCTCATTACCTTAGTGTATAAATTTCGTGAGAAAGAATTCCTAATGTTTCAAATCCCACAGTAAATGAATGAATTAAAAATAGAAAGAGTTAAATTTTATTCGGAAAAATCGGAAATTCGGAAAATGGCGGAAATAATCTAGGAGCATTCTCATACAAAACTATTTATGAAAAATGAAGAATGAGGATTTCATAGTTTGCTACGCGTCTCAGGTTTTTGTTAACTTCATATTGACAATATAAATTTCTAAAATACGTTCTTTTGGTACTTTAATACGAATAAATGTAATAAAACCTCGGTTTTCCTTATTTTGGAACGAACTTATTCTAAATTCTCATTTGTTTTTCATTTATTCTAACAGAAGGTCTCCAAATGTATCTATATTGTGCAGTCTGAACTATATGATCTGGCATGACTTTATGTAGACTGTCTAGTCTGGAAGGTCTGGTCTGGCCCTGGACTGGTGCTGATCAGCTCTCTAAAACTAACAAAGTTCTAAGTTTGATAAGAAATTTTTTTGCTGGCATATTTCGAAAGAGCTTGGTGTGAAAGATGATTTTTTTGAGAGATATTAAAAGAATAAATGGAGTCCAGTCAGCGGCTGATCAAACGGCCTGGCCCGAGGCTAGCAAAACAAAAAAAAAACGTTACACCTTTGGCCAGGCTAAGGCTAGAACATCTGGCCAGCGTCAAGATTGGAAATCTGCAGACAGTCTGGTCTAGGCCGAGCCAGTGCCAGAAGATTTTTCCGTCCGGGAAAGAGGAATTTGATAAAAATAATTAAAATGAAAAAAAAGGATACTGTTTTGAAAAACATGTGCGTGTACAATTGTAAACTGAAAAAACGTTTTCTTTGAATAATTGTAATAGGAGAAAGTAATAGCTGTTATGAAATTGTTTGTTTTCGAGATGAGGACTGATGGTTTATTCAATCAATATTGCAACAGAATACAATCTCGAATTTTTCATTACATAATTTAAGATCCCTCTTAGTTTGCGAAGTCGTAATAATCTCTATATGGTCCACGATAGTTTCATTCCTCCCTGTTTCATCGCATCACTGCCAATGCATCTTGAAACGAGATGATTAGGGTGCGACGCCTTCTATATATTCTGATGATCACCTCGTTAGTTCAGTGGAGAGAAGGGATGTTTTATGCGATACTAGTCTGATTGGCTATAATACTTTGAGTAATTAAAATGGTCCACCCTTAATTGATATGGAATATATCACCCATTTCAAACACCTGTTCTATACTCATGTAAAACCCTATCCCTAATTTTTAGTTCCATAATGCATACACTATCCTCAGAAGTCAGGTACCCTTATATATGTGCAACTAACCCGATTCGCTTCTATGTTGATTCTTAATTCCAATTGTTCATTTTTCACTCTATTGTTCATTGTAGTAATATCTTAGGTTGTTCTCTTTTCAAAAATTATAAAGTTGCAATCTTCTTGAAAGGCAAATGGAAAGTCACGTGCGAGCTCAAATCACTCTAGTGTTCAGTACAAGCATACACGCGGTAGCCCTCGGACGAGTACGCGATTGCATTGTTAGTCGCATCATGGAACTTGTAACGTATGAATATCTAATGCTCCCCTCTACAATTAAATTCAGACAATATGTTTTGTTTCGCTCGACCCACCCTCGGCTGTTGCAATGGGACTAGGGGTTGTATTCCCCACCGCTTATCGACACGGTACTTTCCCCTTCTGGGTTCTAATATTGAATAACGCGGTAAGTGTAAATCTCGCACTAACCCCCATCTCGTCAGAGAATTTCAAAACCATAAATGGAGTTGCTAGAAAATTATCGACACAAACAATTTTCCTTTAAATCTCAAAAGAATCGAGATACATCTGGGCTTAAATGTAATAATTCCATGCACTTTTTTAAATATCTATTATTCTTCCTCGCAGCGAATTATCCAATTCAATATTTTATTTAAGTGTTCAGTCTTGCCGCATAGGGATGTAATCTGGCTACCATGTTCCTTCAGGTTTACAATCGTATCCCACTTCAATTTCTTCAGTTCAATTTAGTTAAGTGATCAGGGTGCGAGAGCTTGATTATATATACTCAGTGTCTCAACTCGACAATCACTCAACAAAATAGATGAAGTAGACCTGGAACAATAATTATTCTTTTTACAAAATATTGGAAAACATTCATATTTCATATTGCAGAAGCTACAATTGCAACGGATATTGCATTCTAATTACCTGCTGGTAATTTAGACTTGTGCCAAAAGTAACACAAGTCAAATGACCACCTTTTTTGAAATACGAATTTTATAGATACCTGAAAAAAAAGTATGAGAATGTAAAGTCTTTTAATAATCCTAAAGCTCCAAAGAATGAATAAGCTTCTCGGACCTTGTACTAAAAAAAATGTTTAGGTATGTTACCTAGAATTGTTGCTATCCCAGCTATAAAGTATCCCTGGATTTCGTCTTCCTAAATAGTTACCTGTATTGAACAGATTTTCTTACGGGCAAAATATAGGTGCAGCATCTAGAAAATTTAGCTGTCATGTCTATATTTCTATTGCTAAACAAGTATAGGTGTCACACCTAACCAGGTTCAGCTGGACATTCTTGGTGAAAAACTGTCATAAGCCACACGACACGAGGCACGAGCTTCTTGTATTAATTTCCGGAAAGTTCGGGCGTTAGTGTTGTGCGAATTAATGCAAGGCGGTAATTTTTTAAAATGCATTTCAATTTATAGGCATATACTGATGCTACAATTATTTTAGGTTAGAATTGTTAGCTGGACGAGCAAACTAATTATAGGAAATATGCTGTTTGATCATGACTGCTAGAATGTTTAGCAAATGATGATAGAATTATCTCCCACATTTTCTGTTTGCAGGAGACAGACGGTTTATGTACCTTAGCTATCTAGTTTGCTGTTCTATATCAACTTTATTGCAAATTCAGCTATATCTCCCCAGCAATATATTTCTAGCTACAATAGCTATACCATTTTTTTCAGTGTGTCAATTACGATAAAGAGATAACAGCAAAAACATTACATTTGTTCTATTATTATAACTTCCATGTTCCTAAGATTTGTTCTCGCTTCAAGAACAGAAATGCCATCCAATATTAGATATAACTCTGTCGTACTTTTAAAGAAAGGCTTTATCTAAATTTTGCCTTAAGGGAAAACGCTTCTGCGTTGCAACGTGGACATGACCTTTACGGAAGAACATAGATAGAGCTTTTTTTCAAAAATACGGTAAAACTATATACTGAAGTATTGCATGTAATTTGTAAACAGAAGAGTTTTATTATGCAGCGCTTGTTCTAGATTGAACAAGGATTTCCCCGAGAAATTGTGTTCCTGACATAAGACATCATCATTTACAATACGGATACTGCTCAGAAAATGAGTAGAGGAGAGTACTCGAATATAAGATATTCTCGTAATATGAGAAAACGGGGTATCAGCTAAACTAAGAGACCCACTCTGTTGGTTTTATCACTAACTTGTAGCCCGAGTAATTTCGTGGTATAGTCGATTTTTCATTGGACATCTAAAGATTATAGGCGAACTTTTTGTGAAATCGAGGGTGGTCGAGTTCTTGGAAGGGAATTCTTCAAACCCTATTTATTATTCATTAAATATGTATTTAGCAGTAAAGTTTATCTGGAGTGATGGGGATTGAATAACTAAGTAGGAAAATATCGATAGTGTTGAAGTTTTTCATTGTACAGGTCAGGCATAGTAAATGCATAGTTGCACGGTGTGGTCTCATAATATGAGATACCTGCAGTTTATATAACACTGTGGCTGCACGGGGGAAATTGGTTACAAAAATGTTTGTGACTACTGCAAAAACTAAATATATCTAAATAGCAGTAAATTTATACTTCAGAAACATAGAATGAAGTTTTTCATTAAAAATAATACTTTATTTTTCATTTTATTAGCTATTTCCTGGGGTATCTCATATTATGAGAATAGTTTGATGAGTTTTAAAAAAGCACTTTTTTACATTTTTTGTATTTCCAGCATAAAAAAAATTTAATAAAATTTTTTATTTGAGCTTCTTATGACAAACTAAATTTCCTTTAGAATGACGTATATTACTTTTAAATTTAGTACATAGAATTCCGACAATCACGCCAATCAGAGTTGGTATCTCATATTTGGGTACTCTCCTCTATATATTGAGTTACCAGCTATTGTTTCACTGATAACAAGATAACTACGTGCTCTTTTCGAAGTAGAAATACAATTTATACTAAAAGATCGTGTCCCGTTGAATGTTTCGCTGCCAGGTAAATGCTTAACGTTTTTGGCGAATCTTGGAACGATTCAGAAACAGCAGGACCAGAATAAGAAAAGGAAGAAGGCGTGGATCTTCTAGAAATCTAGAGAGCCTAAACGTACAATAAAGGATCGAAGTGTCTGCATTATTAACTTTGGACGTTCAGAATTTAGATTTTAGAAGGTTATGGTCGCAGTTTCTAGTATTCTTGCTGGTGTCATAAATGCCGAAAACTATTAACAATAGATTGCCACCAGCCTACGCAGCTGGTCTAAACTCTAAAGTAATGACCATGTTTCGCATTGTCCTCTTCAGGTCGGAGCGGTTTCTTCTTACAATCATACAACATCTTACAGTTTAGATAGATTTATAATATCCTTGAACTGCTATTCATTGTACTAAGTATATTTCTTTGGGAACTTTTATTAGTTATTTCATTGTAATTCTGTTATTCGAAAGCATTGTTTATATTTAGAAGGTATTGGAAAGTATGTGAATTTTCGAAAAAATTAAATTAATTAAATTAAATTAAATTTTATTAACATTAAATTAAATTAAAAATTAATTTTACAGTATAATTAATTATATGTGACAGATTTACAACAGATACAACTTAAGGAACATTATATAATTTGATCACTATTATCCCATTATTTTTTTCCATTTACAGTTGAACATGTACGCTGTATGAATAACTAATGTTTATAGTATAAGCATAGAATTGTGAGATTGGCTTTTGCAAGTGAGTTAGATCTCCTTTTTCGAATTGCAATAAGCACTGCGTGAGATTTTCAGGCCTCGCAATTCAAATGGTATGTAAATAAATTCAGTAGCACAACAGATTTTCTCTTCTCAATTTAGGAGACAGCCCCCCCCCTCCGCCCTTTGTGATAAAGTGGGGTTTTGCTTTAAAGTAGTAACGCCACTGAAATTTTACAAAGAAAAGTGTGGGAAATTATTTTATAATGTTTTATCTTCTATCATTATATTAATTGAGATTAATATACATATACTGATAATATCCGCATTAAATGTTCTATAATTAATGACATGTTGAAATGAAATTTTCTATGGTCATTGAATTCATTGACTGAAAAACTTAATTTTGTTAATTTTATTTTAAAAAACCTATATCTATACTTAATTATTTAAAATAGCAACATTATATGCGCGCTGCAGTACATGGGAAGCATTGCATCGCCAATTAATAACATAAAAATATAAAACAAGATATTAACTATTTCAAATGGTATGTAAATAAATTCAGTAGCACTACAGATTTTCTCTTCTCAATTTAGGAGACCCCCCCCCCCCCTTTGTGATAAAGCGGGGTTTTGCTTTAAAGTAGTTACGCCACTGAAATTTTACAAAGAGAAATTGTGGGAAATTATTTTATAATGTTTTATCTTCTATCATTATATTAGTTGAGATCATTATTATGAATAAACCTAGCGAATAATGTCCGCTTTATACATCAATACTGTTTTTTGTTATTTGAGTATTGAGCTCCGGTAAATTGTGCCGTATTTACAGTTTCTGGTCCGGAAAGTTTTGTGTCAATAAGCAACTTTCTGTTCCGATAATATTTTTTCTACTTTGGAAAAATAATACAATATTTTACTATTTTATCATAAAATGAAAAATATTCAGTTATGAACAGAACATTTATGAACTATTTCTATAATAATACACTTTATCACTAATTTGCGAATTGTCTAGCAGATGGCTGCACTTCAGATTCAAACGTCGAAACCTGAACATCCCGATTTTCTTTCATATTATATTTCAAGGTTTAGATCTCTTCATTTTTATTTGGCTGCCTTTATAACGATGTCAAAACTTAAAAATTTAGCAAGTTTCGTTATCACGCGTATTTTTTTAAGGGAAACTTGGAAACGGGTTTGAGATGTGAGATCACTATT
This sequence comes from Belonocnema kinseyi, assembly GCF_010883055.1. Classification (NCBI taxonomy): domain Eukaryota; kingdom Metazoa; phylum Arthropoda; class Insecta; order Hymenoptera; family Cynipidae; genus Belonocnema; species Belonocnema kinseyi. The sequence goes on along the minus strand of NC_046658.1, from coordinate 55,665,973 downwards.
CTATGGCCAGATTTCGGACTACAATATTAAAATACGGCAAAAGAAGACGTACTACAAAATTAAAATACGACAAGAAACGCGGTATCTGTATACTTTTTAACTCAGTTTTTAATTTAAAATAACAATTCCTAACATATAATTAAAATATATAGAAAAAATTGATCACTCGTTTAAATATTACCTATTTAAACAAGTGCTCTATGCTTTATTTTTATTTCAAATATAAAATACTTCGAAATCAGAAGAAACAATAATTCTGTAAAGAAACGTTTAGTGCAAGAACTTGCAGGTTAAAAGTGACAGAGTCTCATGGTGGTCGGATGAAAAATATTTGTTTGCTTCCTCCTTGCATTCTCAATTATTTTATTTAAAAAGTTTTTAATGGTCAATTTTTTTATTGTTCTTTTAGAAAATAAAATGCATTCTTAATAAAGTTTAAAAAAATGTTATTGAATTCTTTTTCCTTAAATATTTTGCTTTAAAAACTCATGACACTTTTTTAAATTATCAAAAAAATGTAATAATGTATTTTCAAGCACTTTTTATTGTTTATAACTTTGTTTTATGCTGTCATATATTAATTTTTTTATCATTTACATATAAAAAAAGAATTATGTAAGTATATGTGTGATTGCCAAAATGTTAACCATTTGTGGTCCAAGACATTTTCTATGCTTAATGAATTCTTTGACTGAAAAACTTAATTTCATTACGTTTTTATTAATATACATATACTGATAATATCCGCATTAAATGTTCTATAATTAATGACATGTTGAAATGAAATTTTCTATGGTCATTGAATTCATTGACTGAAAAACTTAATTTTGTTAATTTTACTTTAAAAAACCTATATCTATACTTAATTGTTTAAAATGGCAACATTATATGCGCACTGCAGTACATGGGAAGCATTGCATCGCCAATTAATAACATAAAAATATAAAACAAGATATTAACTATTTCAAAAAGCAAGTAAGAATATAAAATTGAAAATTATAAAAAAAAATCCTGTCTGATAAAGGAATTTGACATTCATTTTTAAATTCGGCTAGATTAACATTTTTTTCTTCTTAAATTAAAAAATCTGTTGCCTAAAACTTATTTAGTTTAAATTAGAATAACACATGATCATTTTATAATTTCAAAACTATTTTTTTACTTATAAATTTCACGAATTTTGCCATTTTTAAAATTTTTAAACTGCTATTATCGAACACGAAAATTGAGTGTAAAATAATACAACTATGTCTTACAACTTTAATTTGAATTAAATAAGTTTCACATACAAATATTTTTAACTTTTTAAAAATCAATTTTAATCTAGCCGAATCCAAAAAAGTAATATTTCTTTATTAAATAAAGAATTCCTGCATTTAGCAGGAATCACCATTGTTATTTTTAAGTACGGATGATTTTTTGTTACCTTAAACACCACAGACAAATAATTTCAGGGTGGCCGTTTTAACCGAGGAAAAAAATTCCCAGTAATTTTTCGATTCACAAAAGTGTTTCACGGTTAAAAAAATTCGAAATGGTTTAATTTGAAGTAGATTAATACATACAAATAATCAGCGAAAAAATTATAGACGCAGTTCATTTATAACCTTTGAATAATTCGAGGAATGAACTTACTTTTGGGTCTTGCATAATTATTTCAAAATTCAAAACAGTTTTTTAAAATCTATTTACAATTTTTTAATTCTTAACACCAAAAGCTTACCGACGCAATTAACTTATAATTTTTTTATAGTTTTATGAGTGATTTGATTTGCGTGTAAGTCTAAAGTTAGTAGTTTATCAAAGTTGCAATTTCCTATCTACATCAGCATAAATAAAATTGATTATGTGCACCAATGTTTTGAATTTTATAAATATTATTGAATTTCAAAATAATTGTCAGCAGCGAAGAGAAACAAATTCATACCATGTCAACTTGTCGATTATTATATTTAATAAGATACTTATGAAGTAAGAAGTAAATTAATTTAGACTAATATTTTAATTTTCATAGTATGTTTGCGACGTCTATTGTATCAAGTCTACAGTTCTTATGTTGAAAAAACTGATGTAATTCTATCTTGATAACATAGGTATCTTCGAAGTAAATCTGAAATTCGTTTTAAATTAATAATTATTTAAAGGAAAATATTCAAGCATTATTCTAAGAGAAATTATTTCTTCGCTGAATACATTTAATTTCTCGTCTCAAGAACATGAATATTGTTTCAATTTAAATAGTAGTCAAAATAAGTACAGTGAAACTCTTCAATAGCCCTCTCTTCTATAGCCCTTCGGAGAATTGAGGCCGCGCCGCATGTAGGTGTAACAGGAGCTGCACGGGGTGCGCGGGATATGCGGCTGTCACTCAGACGAGCACTCAAGCACGAACAAACAAAAGAGCAGTGGGCTATAATGAGTTAGTTCCCACCCACCGTCAGCCCCAAAATTGGCGCTATAGAAGAGTTTCACTGTATATGAATTTACTAGTATCAAGAAACATTTTGTTAGAGTTTTAGTTATTCATCATGAGAACATAATATTTTCAATTCAATATTTTATTAAACTTCACGGAAATAAGTATAATGGAACAAATTAAGTCAATAGTTCTTTGCTTAGAGTAAATATATTCCTAATTCAAATAGTTTTCCTGATTCTATTATTTTCTCAATTCAAGAAAATCGGTCCCTTGTGAAAAGAAAATACATGCTTCTTTCAAGTAAAATCAGCCAAGTAAATTAGCCTAATTGATTTAATGCAAATTTTTTTTCAGTGTATATCTACACGAAATTTGTTTCTTCTTCAAAATTTGTAAAATAGCAAATATCTAACTTTAAACCAAAATTAAAATGTCTAAAATAATAACAAAATCTCGTTAAATTATTCCAAGAGGTAGATTTACTTATTAGAAAGCACGTGATGACAATTAAAATTCAAAATTTTGAGAAAATTGAAGTTGGCTGCCCAGGTTTTTCTTCAAACTCATATACTTCTTTCTTTCTCGATGACAACTTTTCAGGTGTCACTTAAAATGCTACATTATTGTAAAGAAAGATATTTCTTAATGCTTGAAAGTAAATTTTGAAAATTTCAAAATAGACCCTTATAAAATACTCACAAAACTCGTACTTTCCATGCTGTTTCTACAAAGATCTTAAGAATTTGAAGAAAAATCAATTGCAATGTAACAAAGTATATCTACTTCCAACTATACACTTTGTAACAATACAATTGGGTTTTCTTCAAAATTTAAAAATCTTTGGACGAAAAAAATATCAAATACGAGTTTTTGAGTATTTTATAAGGTTCCATTTTGAATTTTTCAAAATTTTGACTTTCAAGCATCACGAAATATGTTTCTTTACAATAATGTAGCCTTTTAATTAACACCTGAAAAATCTTCACCGAGAAACAAAGAAATAATGTGTTAAAAAAATTGGCCGGCCATCTTGAATTTGTTTCAAAATATTGAATTTTAATTGCCATTACGTGCGTTCTAATAAATTTAGAAATATAATACGTGCAGTGCATATATACATAAAGTCATTTCATTTAAATTTTATTGTGTCTGATTCTATTTATTTCATCATATACTTTTTCAATTTGAAATACATTTTTTTCCATTGTATGTCAATTATAAACTTATTATTTTGCTTTCAAATAAAATTTAGATAAAAATGGATAAAACGGAATGGAAAAGGATGGAAATATTGGCAAGTTTACATAATATCCTAGAGTAAAATGAAAAACTCAGACATTTAGAAGGACAAAATGGTAAAATACAATCATTGGAAAAAAACCATTGTCTGTAATAGTGTAAGACAAAACTGGATAAGACTGGTGGCTTGCACAATGTCATATTTAGAAATGGTTATATAATAAAAAAGAAGTTAAAGTCTTCAATCATCATGGACGTTTTTCCCATTTTTATTATTTTGGGAACTACACTTAATTTTTTCTTTGTGCAGAAGCTTCATCGAGACTTATCGAATGCCTTCATAAAAAATGTAATGTTTTGGTTAAAATAAATCAATTGTTTCTCAACAAATGTTTCCTATTTGTTAACTTGTTTCTTTATCCTATCAGATAGAAAATATAAAACAAGATTTAAGTGGACAGAATTATTGGAAAGAGAAAAAGGATAGAATTGTGGAAGAGATAAATATCGCCGAATAGAATATAATGTAGTTGTCAGAAATAAAAATAAAGTATATGTAACTTGCTATCATATTTATTACTTACATTCAGAATAGACACACAATTTTGGAATGCAGAGGCATGAAGGTTTGAAAAAGCATTCAAAAAATTCCCCCGAGTAAAATTGGCAGTAAACTATAAAAGCGAAAATGATTGAAAAAATTGTGCTGATGGAAGAGTGTAGTATTGATTGTCAAATATGGTTGACAGCTTGTGACAAAAACTGGCAGCCTTCATCCAGTGTGGCGGTGAGAGCTTTCCGTTCTTCGATGTATCGAAGTAATACAAAAGACGGTCGTGCAGTCCCATTGTCTCCGTGTTTGAGCCGGGCAGGTGTCCAAACGGTCGGACAATAAGGCACAATCGACGACCACCGGTAAAACTGTACGATCCTACAAAGGTGTCGGAATGCACCCTGCGGACATCCTCCATCCCTCCCATCCTGAGACTTGGTGTCTCTTATTGTCATTGTTATATTCTTAAACACCCCCTTCTAGACAGGTCGACGCGTTGCCGTCGACACGCCTATAAATAGGCAACTACGAGTATTTGGATGCCAGTCAGGAAGAAATCGAAGCTTATCTCAAAGGTAAGTCATTCTTCTAAAATTAAAATCTCTTTCAACCTAAGAATGGCACATAGGATCTTCTTTATTTAACTGGTACTTCAAACAACAAGTCGATTTTTCAAAAACAGATGCTAGAGTTCAGAAAAGTTCCGAAAGAAGTGAAAAATACGAGGAAAAAAAAATACCTCAAAACAAGCCTGCACTTATAAGATTGTGTGTACTGTGTAGGACTTTGTGTTTCATCCGACATAGAATACAACTTACAGAAGATGGTACAACAGCATTTAAGACACTTTTAAAAACAGTTAATTCAAGCATGCCTGACATTTTTTCGGTATTCATTCTAAAATTTTGAAAAGCATTTCCGGTAGTAGCGATTTTTCGGAAAGCGCTGAGCTGAAACCAGCAGGTTCATTATTTTATATGCAGCTACACACAGGACGTGCACATAGTTCAACAATGGAGGCAGCTCAACGGGGCATCAGCCACTGAATCCGAAGCAACAATGCTCCCTTGAACGCATCCTTACCAGAAGGACTCTTCGACTTGAAGGTTAGTTCGTGAGCACATCAGGCATTGAGCTTTACAGGTGGTCGCTGAGGCTCGTGGCTCAGGCATAATTAAAACGCAACGCGAAATACGCACTGAAGAAAGAACAAACCTCACAACCTCTACTAGCCGGCTAATACCTGACCGGTAAGCCTTTTAAAAGCGTCCGCCAATAAGGATATCGAGTGGCTCTCTGCGCCTACTTACATGGGAATTTGCACCTACAAAGCAGACTTACCGACCAGCTTTGTGGACACTCAATGGGACTACACCTTCCATCTGGACAGCCAGTCTCTCAAAAGAACTACCTTCCAGAAAATTTCCTTATTCTTTGCAATCGTGCAATTAATTCTCAACAAGAGGCTCTAAGAGATAAATAACGTCTTTGGAATTGGACTTCCTTTCAGGAAAAACAGAGCAAAGTTGGGGAAATTATTATTTTTCTTCGGTTCATTCATGAAACGCGAATATGAATGAAGGTCACTTTAGTGCGTCAGGTTTTCAGATACAATAAAGTTTAGTACTATATAAAAAAGTTTAAACTTAGAGTCACGTACAATATAAGTAAAATCATTCCTAAGAACAGATCCTAAGAAGATTCTCAATAATGTACTGTAACTAACTGCATAGTAAAGGATTCTAACAACGTATATACAACTACTCATTAAACGCTACAAAACGGATTATAACCAATTTCATTTAGAGAGGGCCGCTAACAATATTACCTTAGATTAGAAGTATAGATTGCCTATATAAGACACTAACCATATAAATAGCAATGGGCTCTGAAAACTTTCACAGTCGAGTGACTCGTAACAAACTAATTAGCAACCGATCGTAACAAATATCCTAAAAAAACGTGCCCTAATATCTTTCCCAGTATGGAACTGTTAACAGACAAAAAAAATATCCACAACAACGGATTGTGACAAAAGACTTACAGGGCATCGTTCATAAATGACGCCATGCTGTATAAGAAGGAGAGAGAGGATTCAGCAAAGCGTCATATTATTGGTATCACGATACGGAAAAGCAATGATAGGCGGGAGGTTAACAATTGCTTAGAATAATTGCTAGAAATTTTTTAGAATAATTGACTCTATCTACTCTTACAATTTACCAATGGACTTCTTATACCTTATCAAACGACATGATGTGAATACTGAATAACATCTACATTCTACAACCACGCACTTTAAAAATAATCATCAAAAGCACGTAGCAAGTTCAGCTATAGATTTCCGTGTGGAAATAATTCATGGCGCTATACTGCTTCAGACTAGACCGCCACGAGTCTATAATGGCGCTATCTCGAGAAACTGTGCTGGGGCGGTGCGCAAATGTAACGCTCCAATCGACTAGCCCCTATCCACACCAGCGGTACTGGCGCGTTCTAGTGAAAATAATAAAATCTAGTAGATCTAGATGTGACCTAGATTGCAAATTTAATACTTATGTTTATAATTAAATCATTCCTGACAGACAAGCACTATGAACTACATTGAGAATATTAACAAATTCCAGATTTCTGTGAGCAAAATGGAATATAGCTCGTATGTGCTTTTTCGGCAGAATGCTTCCAAATATTATTGATAAAAAAGAAAACGTTATAATTGTAAATGTTTTGGAACCAGGTGCCAGCCTCAAAATTGAATTCTCATTTTACTGCATAAATACTAGAATTAAATATTTTTTAAATCATTAGGGTCTATTCCTACATTGAATCACATTTTTATTCAGAGTGAAAAATTGGTTAGTTTTAATAGCTTTTATGTGAAAAAAATGCTGGGTTGATAATAAAAAGTTGCAGAGTACTCTGCACACCAAGTTTTTTGGTGTGCAGGATACTGCACACCAAAAAATTCTAGAAAAGCCCCCGTTTTTATTATATACTATGTAAGAGAGCCCGCGTCATTCCAAGTAGAGATTCTCTAGGGAGCTGTCACGTTGACTCTTGAAGCATCTCGTGATTCTAAATTCGAAATAATTTGACAAAAAGCTTTAGAGAGTATAAACGATTTATATGTTAGAGATCCAGAGCTTCCACGATTAAGAAGATTTTCAAAGAGATCAAAATCCAACGATGAATTTGGCGAAAATCATGTTTTTCAATCTCCGAAAGATATGTACCGGAAAATTTACTTTGAAATCTTTGATCAAGTCTTGGGGTCACTGAAAAGCAGATTCGAAACGGACTTATCACACTTTTTGATAAACTTGACGATGAAGAATTGATGGAAAAATTTATAACGCGAAATACGAAGCGTTCCGTCGTATTTGCATTGGGTCAGAAATAAAGATATAATATAAATGTAATAATATGCAATACATAGTGCAATATAATGTAAAGAAAGACAAGCAAATTTAACAAAATACATTTGAATAGAAGTTGCGAATTTTTAATGGAATGTCGAGAAAAGAGCCCCCCCCCCCCCACTTACTCTGCACACCACTGAAAACTGTTCCGCCGGCCCTGACCTTATACAAAAATTATTGGAATTAGCCAATGTTCTACTCTGAATAAAGATTTAATTGAAAAGTGGACTAAGCCCCGATGATCTAGAAAAGATGTAATTCTAGTAATTATGGAGTAAAATGAGAAAATCGAGTTTTGAAGTTGGCTCTTGATTTCAACGCCCTTACGTCGAAACAGAATCCGGAAAACTTCAAACGTCGTGGTCGAGAAACGAAACGTATTCACACTGAATAGCGGTATGGCGACTATCTGATTCTTGCAATCCGGTTCCGGTTATTTTGCCAACTTTTTTGGTAGCAGTTATGAAATTACATTGCTTGATAAAAGTTGAGTGCTGTTGGTAGCACTGCATAATATTTGAGGCTAGGCACTGTTAAAAATGTTTGCGATTTTACAATACATCACAATACAGTCGACGCTATTTACCTTGCCGCGGATGGGACCGTAGGGGAGTAATTTTCCTGGAAACAATGGTCCCCCACTCTCGAATCTGATCTTGATGCGTGGTGCTTGGTGCGAATTGTTTCGCTCGCTACGTGCGTTGCCGCGCGCGGATCAGTGTTTACAAACGGTAAAAGTTCGATTTTCAGAATAAATATTGTGGAAGTAATTATCTCACATTTTTTTCCAAAAAATGGTAAACACATCATTCTATCGCAGAATAAACTAAAAAATTGGTTAGTATTAACAAATTATTGATAAACCTTTGATTAAACTTGCCATACTTAAGGTTATCTAATGTGACAAGAAAATTATCATGATACATAAATATAATATGATTTCGAAATTCTTTTATAAGCCTCATTAGCAAAGCATATAATGACTTTTTGCACTTTAAAATTGCCTTAAAAGACCTAAAACATTGACGGCAACGTATAGCGAGCGGAACAATTCTCGGATGCCGAGCCATCGCGGTCGTGGTGGGGGAAGAGCTCGACCGAAAGTTATGGAAAGCGGCAAGGTAAATAGCGGCAAGGTAAGTAGCGTCGATTGTGCAAAATGTAATGTGAAATTACAATTTTGGTATTGTGAAGTGAAATTGCAATGCACGTATTGTGAATTGAAAGGTTCGTGCATGCGCCGTTGCGAAGCAGCGCCATATTATCCGTATCTGCTGAAAATATGCTTTTTATTTTGTGCAATATCGGAGTACAGTAATAATTCAATCAAAAGTGAGGCAAAAGGTAAGCTTATATTAAAGCTTTATATTAAATCTAAGTTTTTCCAGCAATATAGACTTCCTTCAGAAACAAAATAAAAAATTGAAATTTAGGGAAATGTGTTTTTCATCTGAAAGCAAAAACAGAAGTTTGTATTTTCGTAGTAACTTTTAGAATGTTTTTATTTTTATACTGCGAAATAACATAATCTGCATCAGAAGCTTAAAGTTTGAAAACAATCGATATTTTTTATGAAAAATGCTGTCAAAATCTCTAACATAACCTACAAAAACACATGTAATCTTTTTGTGAGCTATGTGTATTCGTGTAGGTTATGTTAGTGATTTTGACAGCATTTTATAATTAAAAATTGTTTTAATCAAATGTACATATGAATTCAATTCTGAAAAAAATGTAAATTGAATATTAAAGACTAAAGGCTTTCATATTTATAATAATATATATTAATCCCAGAATACGTGTTTAATCTTTTATTTTATAGAAAAGTTGAAAACACAATTTTTCCCGATTTTGTATAAGTTTCCAACTTTACCAAAATATTATATCTACACTGTTAAAAGTTTCTGTTGTGATTTCACAATAAATGCAATGGAAGTTTATTACCAAAACGTAATGTAATTTCACAATACATGTAATATAATTTTACAACACATGTATTGTAATTTTACAATATATGTATTGTGATGCAGATTTTTTTGGATATTGTGAAATTACAAAACATTGTAACTTCAGAATACTCTATTGTGACGGTACAATTTTATGTAATGCAAAATTACATTACGTTTTGGTAATAAACTTCCATTACATTTATTGTGAAATCACAACAGAAATTTTTAACAGTGTAGGAAAAAATATAGTTTATGATCGGTCTATAGTTAGACCCTAAGGAAGTCCATAACAAAATGCACTATAACACTCTAGAACAAACACCCTGTTATAACAAAATCCTTTCCTTAAGAACATGTTGGCTAAGAATACAAATGATCTATAGCTATAAGAAACAAATGTAGGTTGATTTTAATTACTTATCGTTTAATTATAGTTATTCATAATTATAGGATTCCGATTAGTGTGGTTAAAATATAACAGACATGATTAGTTTTGGTACTGTTTCCCTGTTGATAATATCTTCACGATTGGGATACTAGAATGACATGGAAAGCTGTAAAAGAGAATGATACTGCTTCTCTCAACGTGACAAGGAGGTACTACGGTAGATGCGTGGATCTGCCAGGTCTGTCAATGCTTCTGCGATTTATTTGCATGGGCTAAAAGCTTGAGAGCAGTCGCCGTATCCACGACGAGAATCCAAGTATTGTGAGTTTCAGAGTACTCTCATCCATCATCAATTTCAGCTACAACGAAAGCGCCAACACGGAACTAGAAAACTATTCTCTCCTTTAACACTGAGTTCCTCCGCATACAAATCCTAAGTTTTCAGGCAAAAATGTTCCTTGAACAGAAAATAAAGAATAACTTATAGAAATAATAAGGAAAAGAAAAACACATAAAAGAGAACAATCAAAATTTGAGTTGATGATGCGTGGATGAATATTTCACCGATTAAATAAAGAAAAAATACAAAGGAAATTGGTTCTAGATTGACATTTATGATACAAAAAATATCCGGACTCGTGTTATTTCAACTTTATAAAAGAATCTGTACCAGGTGGTAGATGACCATTCCATAAATCCGCTGGACCTTATCCGCTCAATCGAAAATAGTTATAAATCTCTTAAATAATTGGACTAATCTCTCTTTAGGGAAAAAAATGATATCAGCATTACATTCAAGGCAATCTTTATCTGACTGGACTAAACATCCTCTTTCGTGCCCTTTAGACTTGAGAGATTTGTCGACTCTATGGACTAAAATATCATCTGTCGGTTATTGGAAAAAAATGGATCCCCTTACCTGGTATTCTTCTTAGGGAAGATGCGCACGCGAACCTCACTAGAAAATCCGGGATAAGCCTCGCGAGGGTCGACGCTTATTTTTAGCTACTGGACACTATTCCGCGTTATTCGCTACAACCAGGTTTGAACTTCAATCTCCTTGAACGAAATTAAGCCTATATCCGTCGAGATCCTCTTACGCCATTATCGAATTCAACTTACAATTCCTTGTCTCTCATTCTTTCTCTCTCTGCCACGTTTATATGGATTTACCCTCTGTTCCCTTTGAATCTGCCGACGACCCTGCGCTGTGCGGCGACCTAAAGCAGCTCACGCATAAATGGAAAAGCGAGTGGTCCGACATTGTGGGTTTTAGTCTGCTTCCTTACTTCCTTTCTTGTCAACTATGTGTTTCCTCCTACTTGGCATACTTGGTCCTTACGTACACCGCACTTTGCGGTTCTTGTTACCAAAGAATAGGTTTTTCTGTTTTCCGCCGAAAGGGGACTTTCAAAGAACTCTGTGGTCGACTTTTCCCCTGTCAAGTACTTAATGAGAGATACGAAAAAATCACCTGATAAAGAGAGCTTCAAAAACGATTAGGGAGAAGTTGTCCAGTAGTCTGTGCCTGAGAAATTACCAATTGATCCATCGAAAAACATAATTTAAATAAAATTGCGTTCCTGGCAGGGAAAATTAAAAGGTCATTATTTCTAGTTGTCAGTTTTCTAAGCAAAAAAGCTTTAAGTGGAAAGTATAAATTATTTAATGTTATAAGTTGGGAGATGGTCTAACATGTAATTTTGCAATCGGAAAAATTGAAATTGTAATCTGGAAAATCTGGATAAGCTAATTTTAACTTAGGAACTTTCCAAATAAATTTAATATTTATATTAGGCAATTTATATTAGGCAATAATATTCAATTTGTGATATTTTACCACTTAGTATTATGAAAAAGCTATTTTCGCCTTTTTATTAGAAGCGGACGACTTACCCATAATTTGAAAGGTAATATAATTAGTATAATAATTAGTTACATGTTGATAAATTAAATGTGTTGTCTTCAGAAAATGGAAGAATTAGACATTATATATTTAAAGCATTATTATCTAATTTTAATTTCTTCCGGTAATATAATTTAAAAATATATATTCGTTAGCCCCGTATTCCGTACTTCCAATATAAAAATATTTCTTTCATGCTTACAAATGAAAAAATTCAAAATTATCTGAAACAGCAACTTTTAGCCTCAAATAGAAAAATAATGAACTTTAATGCTTCAGAGTAGAAAATGTTAACATTTATCTGCCTCCCTCTATTGCAAAATATTGAACTTGAATATTACAACTGGGGAATGCCACAATATTTTTTATAATAAAAATTAGTTAACTTTAACTAGCAGGATTTTAGGTTCTGTCTTTGAAGAAAATGCGTACCCAAAATGCTCTTAGTGAGTAATAATAAAACCAGTATATCCAAGTCAAACAAAGAAAGAAAAGTAAATTAAAAGAAAAAGAAAAAAACTAACGGTTGAAAGTTCTATAATTATTAAAATTACATGGACAAATTAGTGACAGAAGCCTCAACCAATCACCACTAAAAAAATGTTTAAATGAAGGGTATCATACCATATGACATTTTTTTAATCCAAAATGGCTGGCTACCGAACTTGACCTTTATTTTAAGCTAATAAAAGAGTGTACCAAAGGATAATCTGAGCTGTCAATTCTTTTTAAATTAATCGTGCTAACAAACTAAAAATCTGCAGACACACTAACTAAAGAACGATCGGACAAACAGGCACAATCGTAAATGGCTGTTTTTCGGATTCAGGGTGTCTCAAAACGTGGACATTTGACCAAAAGTGTGTGAGGGGGGGGGGGGTTAATTTTACACAAAACTTCCCTGGTGAGAATGTAGGAAACATAAAACTGCCCCTTTTTTGAGAGCTAGCATTTTGGACAGCGAAGTCTGTTAAAATATTATGCTTGTATGTTTTCTGTTTTATTTCAGGCGTTTATCAAATGAAACCTAAAGAAAAATTTTGACTTAAAGGGTGGGGGGTCTTCATATTTGTGATTTCAACTAGGGGGTTTAAGCTTTGTGTGATGATCTGTGACGAAGAAGCAGAGGGGTGGAAAAAGTGATCAAAATATAGCCTAACGTAGTTTCTGAACGGCCCCTAACGGTTGAACACCCTTAAAATACAGAATTGGATTAAAATTGATAAAACTATTACAATCTGGTACTGTCTGGTATGATATTAGAGAAAATCATTAAAAGAAATAATATATCATGAGCAAAGGTTGCCCGTTCAATTTTAGGGAGCCTCATATACATCCGGTGACATAAATAAGTCCATCTCTCGAAAAATAATATTTTTCCGGAAAAAATTAGAGTGCTCGAAGGTAGGCTGGGAGAAAATCGATCGACCCTTCGAGATCTCGATACCTCGTAAGAGACTTTGTCATTTAGCGGAGCACAATAGAGAGACCCACGATAGCTCGATTGTTTGGTTCATTTTCCCACAAAAGATGAGGCAGCCCCCTTGGCGAGGGGAGTCAGCCGAGTCGATCGCCAATTGACTGACATTATCGGTCCATCTTTCAGATTAGGAAGATTGCTTGGAAAGGCGAGGAGATGCTACGTGCCTTTATCCTCGGATACCAGAGACTCAGATTGCAACAGCTTGTCCTCACGAGAGTAAATCCATAAATATATAAACATATAAATTCATTGATACATACGTAAATTACAACCAAGTTCTTTATTCATCTCTAGAATAGATTATGGGCATACATATAAGGATCTTCGGTTATGAATCAAGAATAATTAAAAACAAACTAAAATATAAAACTGTACAGGCTAAAATCCTGCAATAGATGGTGATTTTTGATGAAATTAGGGGAATTGAGACATAAATTCTTATTAATAAAATTAATATTGCATTGTCAATAAAAAAGACGAACTTTCAACAAAATAGTTCAAATTTTAACCAAATAGTTCATTTTTCAAGCAAAAATTTTTTTTTCAATGACAGTTGAAATATCAATCCAAAAGATAATTTTCAACCAACAAAGATAACTTTTCTCCCATAAAAGATGAGTTTTCAATAAAAAAGGATAGATTCTCAAAATAACAGTTGGATTTTCGACCAAAAAAATGTCTAATATAAAACAGTGTTGTTTTCAAAAAAATAATTACACTGGATTTTCAACCAACTAGTTGAATTTTTAAATACAAAATATATTAAGTTTTAACAAAAACTGGGAAAAGTTTAACCAACCAGTCGAATTTAACGAAAAAAGATCAATTTTTAACCCAAAAGTCCATTTACAACCAAATAGATGAATTTTCAAATGAAATGACTAATCTTTAATAAAAAAATATTGTTTGTCCTGTAGTTCAACTTTCAACCAAGTAGCTAATTTTTCAATAAAAAACAGATAAATTTTCAACCAAACAGTTGAATCCTTAACATGAACAGTTTCGTTTTAAAACAGTTTTATATTTTTAACCAAAAAACGATGTATTTCCAAACAAAAAAATTAATTTCCTACCAAAAATGACGAATTGTCAACAAAATACATGAATTTTTCAATAGAAGATATATTTTCAGTCAAAAATATCAATTGTCAACCAAGGATGGAATAGTTAACCTTTCAACCACAAATAGTTATGTTAAACCAAAAAGGATGCGAACTTTGAACGAAATAGTTAAATTTTCAACTAAAAGGGTGAATTATCAACAAATTAAATTAATTTTTAAGAAATTAGTTTTACTCTCAACCAAGTAGCTGAATTTTTGACCAAAAAAGATGACTTTTCAACGAAATAGTTATTACATTTTCAAAAAGAATTATATTTTCAACTTAATAGTACAATTTTGGCTCAACGCGATGAATTCCGAACTATAAAATATTATTGTAGACTTTAAAACCAAAAAATAATTTTAAACTACAAATTTACGCGAACAAAAAACGAGAAAAAGAGGAAAAAGGAAATTCTTCGCAGAAAAATGTGGGGTTTCAGTAATGCTGCGACTCAAGTGAAAATTAGCATTCTTTAGAACTGAGACTGCGCATGTGCCGAAAGCCTGGATATTTTTGAAAAAAATAAATTTCATGAATAGAAATACAGATTGTATCATTTTAAATAGGCCCGCGCTTTTCGGTACATGCGCAGTTGAAAACGTCAGATTTAAAACATAACATTAAAAATGGTCACATCTAGTGTGAATTATGAATTATCTTTCTGTCAAAAATCAATGATCCCGGTAATTTTAGTTTCTTTATTAAATGTTTTCAACTGCAACATATTCCACTGTAATGTAGTCCTAATAGAAACCTCATTTTTCTGTGTTCTAGAAAACAGGGAAAAAATAAGTTTTTAAAAAAGGGTGAAAAAGTGTGATGTATGAAATATTAAAATTGTATTTAAATTTATTAATTGTACTCCTTTCCGTGGCAGGACAACATCTTTTGCAAAATTCGATGTTCAAAATTTATCACCCAGAAACGTACTAGGCCTTATCTAAGTTCGTATTTGTATCGTTTATACTTTCGCTGCCCTCCCCACTGTTAACAACCATATTTGTTGGCGTAACGCCCTCCTCTTTTCAAATTATAATGTAATTTATGGACGGCCCTTAAAAGTTTGATAGATATTATAAAAATATCCATTCACTTCTTTATACCCATTATAAAAACGGTGTGAAAATTTGTTTTTTATAAAAATGCAATATAATTGGTAATATTGAATTGCTGAGAACAGTGATCAAGAATAGGGAAGTAAAATACCCAAAACTCTAAAACTTGTTACGAATTTCAAACATTACTTAAAATAAAATAAAAAAATCGTATATGTACATAAGCTTATTATAAGGAAGTTGTTTTATCATTCCATATTTTATTGAGTACAAATTTATCCAAAATTGAATATAAATACATATGAAGAGTTTTCAACTATTAAATAATCAATTGGACAATACTTCATAATAATAATAATAATAATAATAATAAATAGATATAAATGTGAACAATAACTATAAATTACGAATTAAAAATACAAATCAATTACCACAGAAGATGCTTATAAGAAACATTCTATAATATTATGCTCAAAATAAAAACTGCCCTACGTTTTGATGATTTTGATTATTTGTATACACTGATATAGACCTTTAAAATTAAGCTCATTTAATGGAATGCATGGAAGCTTAACGTTTTTTGTGCTTCTTTTTCGCTTTAATTGACATTATTATTTTTAATAAACAATATTGGCATTGGAAAAAACTCTTACGAATGCCGGTACCAGAAATTTTAAAAACTAAGGTTATGAACAATTCTACAGATCCGGCATCTTCACGCGTAATTTACCAGGTATTTTAACTGTTTTCAGCGTAAAATACCTTACTTAGCTAGTTTACGTAAAAAAACTCCAGTTACGCGTAACTGCACATCCCTGACAGTGAATTATTCTTTTGCCAACATTTGAACGTTTCTTTTTTTTTTTGTTACTACGTGTTTTATAACACATTGTAACCTAACATATTTACTATCCAAGAGAGGAGATTATTTTTTCAAATATTGGACAAGGATTATTTTTTTTGATACCGATTTCTTATGATTGGGCACGAACCTAAGACAAATTTAAAATTTCGAGGCCCTATATTTGTTTACTTTATTATTATTAATCGAAATGCACATAAAGTTTTCTTATCAATTTGAATCTTGCGGAAAAGTGTGCATCGACCCAGTTAAGTACAGTCTCCCAACTGTTGTAATTTCTCCCCTTCTGACGGTTACAGAAGAATGTGATAATCTCATTGATCGTGGTTTCTTGATGTAAGTATCATAGTACTTCTGTACTGCAAAAATTGAAACGTACGTTTACATACGGAACTAAAATGAATAGTGTAATGGATTTAAATAAAGATATTCGGTTAATATGGACTATCTAAAATTGTATAAATAAAAAGATCGGATTTCTCACTCACTTATTTTCTTTTGTTTGGTATACAAATAACTGTGCGATATTTTATTATTAGTACACCATTAAGCCGCCCGCGTAGATAAGGTTCAATGTCTTAACCATGGCTCAGCAATGGCACAATCGCGGGGTGATCGTGGGTTATCCCGTGGGGTAAGCGTTGCTCGAGATTGGGCCAATGTTCATTCACGGTCGTCCCATGGTTATGAACAATGGTTTAAGCATGGCTAATGGCCCCTCTGCCATTTTTCGCCCACGGTCGAACGTGATTTGGTTCAAATTGAACTATGGCAAAATTTTCAGAGATGGACACATTCTATTAAATTTTCCTAAATTTTTAGAAAGAATTGATAGATAAATATTGTTTTTATTGGATTTTGCGCAATTTAATGAGAACCTGCGTGAAAGAAGTTTACATGGCTCTAGTATGGCTAGACACTTGGAAATATTTGGCTAAAGTATGGGTCCCAGCTGAATACCAGCATGGCGCCAGTCCTGCTCTTATCCGTCTCTCATGCTTAGGACACGCTTAAAACAAATGAATATTCTTAAGAACATGTAAGTGTCAGAGAACATTAATCTGAAATAAAAATGGAAATCTTAGGTTTGCCAATAGTCTATACACGTCTCTAAATGGTAAGTTGTGCACCGGGTCGCGCACTATGTAGCTAGCACGTATTTAAGAGTACTTTAAAAAATTTTAATTTGTGCCAGCTGCCAAAATAATTTTCAATAGTAAGTCGACGTTTCGTATGAACCTGATCGCGCACCAGGTAGCTTAATACGTATTCTACAAAATCTTTTTCAAAATTTAAATTATTTCCACAACCAAAATAACTTCCAATATTTTCCTTATTTCCGACTTGGGCCAGACCGGGCACACAATTTTGTGGATGTTAAATTTTGCCCCCTCCAGACCCCGACTTAACAGCCCATCTAGACAGTAGATGGCGCCCCATTACTTTCGGAGCCTGAAGTGTGTTGATTCCAAATCGCCAAAGTTTCAATGTAAAGTGTCAAACGTCGAAAACATTACAATTAATAATAATTAGTAAGAATTGACGAGTGCGTAGGTATCGTATACTTCAAAATATTCAAAATATAACCTCGAAATGAGGTTATTTATTTATAAGAAAAAAAGCAGAAGTGATATTTAATGTGTTGAATGTGAAAACAAATGATATCAACAATGATGTCATAAACATATTTATTTTCACGTATTTTTAGGTGATTTGATATAATCAGTATGTGAATACAACCTTGTTATTGTGGTATAGTCGCTATTGTAAAAATAACTTTAAAAGCCAGTAAAATATTATAATCCACTTAGTTGAAAATAACTTTCTTCATTTAAATTCAATATAGAAATTGAAAGCAAATTCAATTTAGACATTGAAACCAAAAATATACTGCAAAATACTTAAATAGTTCATCATACACAAATGCTGGCTGTTATAATGCCTCTATCGACTTTCTCCGTTTCATTTCGAGTCTGGCCCCATCTAGATAGCTCGATTTGACCCAAATTCTGCCCGATCTGGCACCCATCAGTTGACCAGCTCATAACTAGCGGCTGACCAGCCCATGTCTAGCGGCTGACCAAACAGTCTAGCCGGTGGTTACCCAGAAAAAACGTTACACTTTTGGCCAGACCCAGGCCAGACCATCTGGTTAGCACAAGGGCTGGAAACCTGGCGGTCTGGTCTGGGCCAGGCCAGCGCCAGAACATTTTTCCACACGGGTTGCCTATGCAAAAAACCCGAAGCCCCCCCGCACGGAAAAATTTACAGCCCCCCCCCCCTAAATCGTGGCTACGTTACTGATATCATTATAATTTAAATATAACTAAAATAAATAACTATCAGTCTCGGCATTTGCAATTGTTTTCGTTATTCATAAAATTTAAATTTTTGACACGTTCCCGTAGAATACGTATTAAAGTACCTGGTGCTCAATCAGGTGCACCCGAATCATCGACTTATCATTGGTAGTTATTTTGGCAGTTGGCATAATTTAAATTCTCAGAAAGTCCTTGGTACAATACGTGTTACGCTACCTGGTGCGCGACCTTGTGAACGCGGGTAGTGAACCCATGCTTTATCCAGATATTTCTAAGTGTCTTGCCATGCTTGAGCCATGCAAACTTATTTCACACGGTTTCTTAAAAAAATTGCGCAAAGTCCAATAAAAGAAAAAATGTATCCACTAATTCTTTCTAAAAAGTGAGGAAAATTTAGTAGATAGTGTCCATCTTCCAAAATGTTGCCATAGTTCGATTTCAACCAAATCACGTTCGACCGTGGGCGAAGCATGGCAGAAGGGCCATTACCCATGCTTGACCGATTGCTCAGAACCCCACGCTTATGCCTCTGTTGATCCATAGTTCACCCATTGAACCTTTTCCACGCGGGCCATTTCTCTTTCGGCTCTATACACTTTTTGGAGTGATATGCCGCTCCAATAGTGTTAATCATCGCTCCAAATTGAAGCCAGGGTGGCCATTTCAATGATTTTAACACAAATTTCGTGTCTTTCAAGGGCCCGCTGTGTTTTTTTTTCAGGCATTGTGTAATAACAAAATTTAGTGTTTTTTACAGTATTTAGTGAAAAATTTAATGATTTTTCAATTTTTTTTTTCGCTTAGATTCATTAACTTTTAGTTCCAAACAGTAGCAAACAATCTGGTAGCAAATAACGATTGATCAAGTTCGATGCTACACGTTTTCAGTTTGATTGTATTGATTATTTGAGTTCGCAACTTCATGGATCGCGGTCGATATAAGGAAAACAATTAGGTTTAAAATTTGGTTTGTTCTTAATGATTTGAAATAAAGCACTTTAAGCATCTGCGTATTCTATTATACTGGATAAAATACTTTTTACAACAGACAGCGTAACGGAATTCGCAGGTCTGTGTACTTAATTTATACGTTTTTGCGAATCCCATAATGTCTCAAAATTAGGCATAACTCAGAACATTAATGTTTTCTATTGTTTCCATAACAAATATACTCTTTTCTTCAATTTTGTGTCATTTATGCAACTTTCTTTTAAAGCAGGGTCATTCCATGAATGATCACCTGAAACCGATTGCGTTTATCTATAATGATATTTTAGAGTTATAGTTGCAATAGTAGAGGAAAAATGTTTTTGAAGTGACTTGTCAAATTATAATTTGACAGGTCACTTCAGAAAAACTTCTAATTATAAACACTTATGATTGTCTATTATTATTGCTGTTTACTTTTTTATTTATTAATATAATATAAATTAAAATTTTGCATCCTTGAAAGTCAAGTATAGTAAAAATTGCGTAACTTTAAGTGATTTTTGAATGATTAAGTTTGAGTGATTTTTAGTGTTTTTTCGAGCTCTCGATTGTGTTTTTTCCCTGGAAGTAGTTGGCCACCTTGCTTAAAGCCAGAAGTGAGCTTCTCCCTTTGGAGTGGAGCATGACTTTTCGTTGGAACGGAGAGAAACTCTTTGACTTGGAGCGACTGTTCACAGCAAATGGGGCGACTGATCGCTCCAAAGAGGGGTGAATGCTGACACCATTGGAGCGCTAGTCTGTTCAACTGGGAGTGAGTTGCGTGAGTCCTACGGATGGAGTCGAAAAACTGACACCATTGGCGCGGAATTTTAAGTTCATTAAGGAGTTAAATTTCGCTCCTTATGGGCTCACTGAATTATTTTTGAAGGGATAAAAGAGAATGGATGCAAACATTTAATTATTTGAATTGTACTTTATTTAGTATGTAAATATAAAACGATGAATATATGATATAAAAGATCGGTGAATTTAACAGTATAAACATAAAGGTATATAAACTATATACAGGGTGATTTTTTTAACTTGAAACTTTTGATTCATAACATTTTTTCATAGAGTGCATATTTTTTGAGATGTATAAAAGTTTTAAGTTAAAAAATCACCCTGTATATACAAGGTGATGTTCAGTCGTCGGGCGGCTGTTTCACACTTTCCGACGGCTTTAAAGGCACGGAAATCGCGATTATCGTGAACATTGGGCAAAAAAGAAATCCTCACTTTAAGTAGTCCCAAACGTTTTCTTAAAACATATAATTCAAGTAAATACAAATGATAAATAAAAACAAACCTATAGAATTATTCATTTATTTTATTTATTCACTTATCTATGCTGAGTTTGGGACTTTCTCCAAAAGGAAGATAAGAAAAAGAGTGCCGTTTTGCAATCTTTTCAGCCCTAAATTTTTCAGGATCAAATTTATGGTGCAGAATAGTGAACCTGCATTGTTCCACTAAACCATAGGTTGTCAATATACATGGCAAATGGTCGCAAATGCTTTCTTGGTCAAATTTAGATTTTTACGCTCATAACGAATAAAATAAAAGGTGTGAGATGAAATAAACATATAACGTAATTTATATATTTCTGCACAGATAATCATCTCAAAAAAGTTAAATATAATTTTAAAGCACTTTAGACCTGACAATATTCATGACGGAGCGCTGCGGAAATTGAACGTGGTACCCTCGAGCATAAAAGTCTTGATTTGACCAAGCCAAAATTTGCGGCCCACTTTTTATTCTACATGATTTCAAAGAGTCTAAAAAAAGCTATTTTTTTTAAATCTAATTTTTTTTTGAATATGGTTTCTTTTGCAAAAAATCAATTTCAATGCTGATTTTCAAAAACAAAAAATATATTTATTTAAATGTGTCGTTATGATAGTCTTAAAGAAAATGAAAAGAGCTTTCCAAAAGACTATAATAAAACTCCAATCGGATTCCTCTAAAAGAAGTTACACTAACGTGAATGTGAAGAATCGCTTGAAAAAATTAAAACTTCAGACTCATGTATATTGACAACCGGTTGATAAACGTACCAATGGTACACTTGACGTATTCTGCCACTTATGTAGATTAAGATAATTATATATTTCGATTATAATGCAAACCAAAAGCAGATTTCGGCGGATTTTCTAAGAAAATTCGATTCAGCATAGGCGATCGGATACTCTCTCAGAGTTTCTACAATTATATAAAATAGAATTTTTATATTTTGGGGATGTATAATATTAAAATTTTTGTTTTTTGCCTTTTTCAGAATTTTGATATAGTTACGCCATTAAGCCATTTCCCTTTCGGGGTAGGCGTGACTCACTCGGCAGGGGAATGAAGTAGTGTGTGGAAGGGATAGAGATTTTTCAGATTGATTCAGAATTCTCGTGCTATTTAAGTAAATAACACGTTCATTCCGCAACACTGCTCCGACCCAG
>NC_046658.1:55632729-55643751 GCF_010883055.1 Belonocnema kinseyi | reverse complement strand
ATACACTTGTTTCGTTAGTCGTTCATTTGGCATTCTCTCAACATGTCCGAACCATCTTAACCGATTTCTTTCCCATGTGTCTACTAGCGTCTCTTCTACACCTCATTCTTTTAGAATTATCTCGTTACTTACTTTGTCCATCAGGGTTTTCCCGCTTATTATGCACATGAATCTCATGTCAATTGCGTTAATTTTACTCTTATCTTTTTCTTGATAAGTCCATGTCTTGCTACCGTATAGTACAGTCGGTACAAATATAGAATTATGCATTGCCATTTTAGCTTTATTTGATATATTTTTATTTCTGATAAGGGCACCTGCTCTACCAATAACCTTCTTACCTTCATTTATTCGTCTATCTAATTCCTCATCTATCTTCCCGTCCCTAGTAACTAAGCTACCAAGGTATACGAACTTATCAACTTGTTCAATTCTCTCATCATTTAATAAAATCTTGCATAGTGTTTTCTCACTCTTTCCTTCGAACACCATAGTTTTTGTTTTATTTGCGTTAATTTATAGTAATAAAAGTTTAATGTAATTAAAAGACTGTCTTAGAATATACTTTGAATAATTTTATTCATTCAAATTGACATACCTGATTCAACCTTTTCAAGGTAACTCATTTCTGAAATGTTCTTGTAAGTTACATCATCATCATAATTTTGCAAAATCTTATTCATTTCTTGACGAAGCTTATAAGAGGAGCACCAAAAACCCATAACTCAATGGAAAAGTTGCGCAATATGCTACGTGATGGACAGGTAGATCTTACGAGGATATCCGAAAGAGCTACTGTCCAGCCAGAACATCGACAAAAAGTGTTAAGCAGCAGAATATCAGCTGCGCTTGCAGAGGATGTTTCGGCTGGGGGCCCTCAGTTGATCACTTCTACAGGAATTCCGCAGTAGCGCATCAATTTTCAAATTCATCATGATGGGCACTTGGTGCGCTGTCAAGTTGAATACGAGATCGAAGCAAACACAACTTCTTCTGACGGGGTGGATTTTCGACAAAACCTTGCAGTAAATTTCCCGGAAATAAGACGGCAACTCTAGCTGACCTTAAAGAACTTCAATAATAATAGACAATAGACGTCAGATAACACAGCCAAAAAAAAGTATGCGGATCTGGTAACAAGACACACGTATTCCTATGAATTTGGGGCGCTGAATTCAAATTCGGTATCAAAAATCACCCATCACGACATGGTTGAGCCATAACCTCAAAAAATGACGAAAAATCATGCACTGAGGCAAATAAATTTCAAAATAATGCCAGTGATGCAAATTTTCACTTCAAAAACATGTCGACAACTGTGAAGGATCAACCCTTGTCTGATATCAACTTACATTTTCCCAGTAACAAATGTGTGCTATATCGAATGGGTCAACTCGAGCCTAACCTAGAAATAAATCTAACCTAGCCTAACCTAACCTCACGAAACACAATTAAGCTGATCTTAAACGTAAGCGTAACCCTTTGCATCGTTCCTTCGTAGAAAAAAGGACACGTTATAGCAGGCAGAAAATAGACTGAGGAGGTCTATAAATCAATTTCATTACGATAAAAAGAAAGATAAAATGTAAACACGAAAGATCGTATAAATATATCCCTTAAGTTTAAGAAAAGCAGAGAGAAAAAAATTTTGAATTAAACTCTTATTCATTTGCATGTTTAAGTTACAGTTCTATATTTTAATTGATACAAACATTGTCAGGTTAATTAAAATGGGGTCAATTCTACTTGTAGTTCTAAAATTCTTCAAATGAGTAATGTGCGTCTAAATTTTGAACCAATGAAATAATGAACTAATGAATAATAATAATGAAATAATGAAATAATGAAATAATGAAATAATGAAATAATGAATGAAATAATGAAATACAATGAAATAAATTTTATTGTGTTAAAACGGGAACACTTAAGTTGTGTTGCGTTAAGCAAAATTTCATTAGGATCTGTTAAGTTAGATTCATTTGTAGGTTAAGATCGAGTTAACGTATTAAATATAGCACACATTTAAGACTGAGAACCGTACGCTTACATAGCTACACAAGTGGTTGAATTTCATTCGGCTAGGTTAGGTTAGGTCAGGTTTTGTTAGGTTAGGATAGGTTAAGCCTCTATGTAGGTTAAGCCGAAGCTGAATGAAACGGTGCCGCAAACACAACGGGACAACACAATGAGTTTAATTGTGTTACGTGAAGTTAAGTTAGGTTAGGTTTTTTTAGGTTAGGATAGGTTTGACCTCTTTGCAGGTTAAGCCCAAGCTGATTTAAACGATACCGCAAACACAACGGGACAACACAATCAGTTTAATTGTGTTTCGTGAAGTTAGGTTAGGTTAGACTAGGTTAGATTTATTTCTAGGTTAGTCTCGAGTTGACCCACTCGATGTAGCACACATTTGTTAGTGGGAAAATATGCTTCCAGAGCTTTACGTGTAGTTCAATAAATTTCTGTTAATTCAGGTTTGGCGAGGTCAGGTCCTGTTGGGTAAAGTTATGTTAAATAAGTTGATATCAGGCAAGGGTTGATCCTTCACAGTTGTCGACATGTTTTTAAAGTGAAAATTGGCATCACTGGCATTGTTTTCAAATTTATTTGCCTCAGTGCATGATTTTTCGTCATTTTTTGAGGTCATGGCTCAACCATGACGTGATGGGTGATTTTTGATACCGAATTTGAATTCAGCGCCCCAAAATACATAGGAATACGTGTGTCTTGTTACCAGATCCGCACACTTTTTTTTATTGGCACCTGTAGCGCAGCCTGAAGATGCGGTGGAAGAGAAGGGTCTTTTATCCGTGAGACGAAGCGCTATGGACGATCGGGGGCCAGATGTAAGGTATGTAGCAGATGACTGTCTCATGGCCGACAGTGGTTAGTCTTCTAGGTGCCAGAAACTGCCCCTGCTCCTGCTGATATTATTGAAAAATTTGATGAGGAAAGCCTGCGCCTCATGGTGCGCTTCACTCATGCCATCCTAACATTCGCAGATCAAGAACCATCAATGAGAAAGGGTCTGCTGAAATTTAAATTCAACCTTCTTCTTGATTAAAACAGCGCCTTCTTTGGTTAGTTGTCAGTTTGGAAATCGAAATACTGCCTATATTCTTCCAGCATGACGTGAGCTTGCTACAGGTGCACACTCTTGCATATTCCGCTGCGGTCACGAGTGTTACACTGGGAGGGTTGTACCAATTTCGAAATTGCAATCGCTTTCAGAGACTGACTTGCCACGTGAAGGAGATATTCTGCCCACCTAGTATCAGTTTAAAAACATCTTAAAACCTGGACGAAGTGATTGACCATCTTAAGCAGAGGTTCATGGTCCTATCAGCGCAACTGCGACAATTTAACAGGGTGATCGCGAGAAGGAATGATGATAGGAATTTTTTGCAGACAAAAAACGTTTCTATAGTAGACTTGCAGATAGCAAAAGCAAGAAACCTAGGGCCTTGCAAATGGCTAGATATTAGTCAAGCATCTGGGGTACTCATAGGGCAAGTCAATTACTATCAGCGAGAAAAGTATAAGCATCTGCCTTTGAAGCTTAACAACTCAGTCAAAAAAATGTTAGCGCAACAAAAAAACAGTCATATAAAAACTGAAAGTGTTCTACGTAAATGAGCTTGAAGACGTTTATATAAAAAATTTGTGTGCTTAGCAGACTAAAAAATGTAAAAAAAGTAAGGATTTTCGGGTACGTTTAAGAACAGTCAAGTTTAGAGCATTATTTCTTATACAGGGGGCGATGGGGTAAATTTGAAAAAAAATCATGAGTATAAGGAATACTGTTGTGAACCAGTTGCAGTTGAGAAATTCAAAAAATAATAAAAATTTTTGCTTAAAAGTACAAAAATGAGCAACTATAATATCTTCAGTTCTAATACAGACATTAAAGCGATTCAAACTGCAAACTGCACGGGAAAAAAATTCTTGAGGGGAACGAGTGAATCGAGAATATATTAAACTCAAAGAAAGTGTCCGCTTAGATTAGGTAAAACGTTTAGTTAGATGAGTTAAACATTTAGTTACTTTATGTAAACTGTTCTTGTGAATCAGTAATTCGGACAAAATTGCTAAGTTGGAGAGTTTATTATTTTCGACAGATTATGTGTAATTTTATTATCTTTAGATTAGAAAAAAATTTAGTTGTTATAGAAATATTTTAACTTACAGTAGCCAATCTTTGGTCTGGTATGGGGAAAATGAATTTCCCTGAAATCCGTATAATGCATTTGGAGGTCAAGTTTGTTGTTGTTATCGCGTTTCTTGATATTTCAATATAGTTATCGCCTACAATCGAAACAATTGTAAATTATTATTTCCGCATCATAAACTCTATTTAATATTAACATTCGCGCACATTTTAAGTGGTAAAAAGCGTTTAATTGTCCAAAGTAAATCTGAACTGTCACTGCTCCCGCTTAGACCGTCGCCATTTTATTTCGATGCTCCCACAATGCACCGGCGCTCTTCCGATAAATCCTTCAGACACCTATTCTTAATATCCCTATTATAGCTATACTTCTTAGGGGTTTGACTAGACGATATCCCTGATATATGGAAAATGGTCAAGGATATTCATTTTCGCTGATCCAGAGATTTTTCTTAATTCCTTCGATCCTCGCATCATCAAATTTCTGGATAACACCATTCAAACACGGTGCACAGGGTTTAAATGTTTTAGTCGTAAGGTCATGAGGGATACCCATCGCTTGTCCATTAAAGAAGGAATCCTCCAAGATGATTATTTTGGCACACCATGGTTTTGTTTAACATTGAACATTTGACACTCAACAACACGTCCTATGGATTCAAAATTCAGGTGGGAGTGGCTGAGTCTCAACCCACTCACCTCCTATACATGGCCGACATAAAGGTTTATGCAAACTCTGAGTCAAAACTAAGAAGCCTTCTTAATGTTTTGCTGCAGTTTTCCTATGTCCTATGACATCAGGATGTCTCTGGGTTTAGACGAATGCCGAAAGCTGCATTTTTCTCGTGTAGGGATAATTCAATAAATGCTCTATTGACACTGGACGACCACGCTCTGATTGAAGCGATGACTGATGAAGATGAATGACCTCGAGAGGCTTAACAGAATCATCTACGTAAAAATGTCTGCGCACCAAATGCACTATGGAAGAATAGAATGATGTAGAGAGAATAGTCCTGCCACGCAAGCTTGAAGGCAGCGGGATCTTGAATGCTCGTCAATTTTGTGACTCTTAGGTTGCGGAATTGCGCACATATTTCTTAAGCAGGACTAATATCTCACTCTACGACTGCATCTGTAAAGTAGACCTTCATACACCCATAAAACAGGCTGTTGTTGATTTTCAGAACATCGGAAATCTCAACTCTGAAAAGCTAATTGCTCATTGGCGAAGTAAACAGCTGCAAAAACAATACTCCCAAAGATTATATCTTCCTTTCGTGCATAGTGATAATTCAAAGCTCTGGTTAAGGCGGGGAGAACTCTTTCCGAAAAGGGAAGGATTTTTCAATGCTATTCAGGACAGGGCATTCAAGACAAAGAAGTACCAAAAACACATCCTCAATATGATGACAGTTATTGACAGATGCCGCATTTGTGGAGATCTCAATGACAACATCGAGCAAATCATTAATGGCTGAACGATGCTTGCTTCACAAGAATGCACGCGTAGACATAATGATGTTGCTGGCATCATTCACCATCAAATTGCTCTGAACATTAGTTTACTAGAAAGATTTAAGCCTTACTATAAATATACCGAGACAAGGTACTAGAGAACGAATAGCATCTCCTTTACTGGGACAGCAGTATTCTGACTTACAACCTAGTCAGATATAATCATTCAGATGTCCTCTGGTTAGATGAATGTGCTCAACACGTAAGAATAATAAAAATAAGCGTTCCCTTAACAATAAAATTAGGCTCCGACATACTAAGAACATCCAGAAATAATTGAAGTTGAAGCAGGAGATTTTGACAGCATGGAAGATGAAGGTCACCATCCACCCGGCCGTAATGTCCTCCACTTGGAACGTTCATGCGAGGTGTGGACAAATCTTGGAAGAGCTGGGAGCTCAAAATTCGCTACCTTCAATTCAGGAGGCAGTATTTCTAAACAAGTGCCGCATCGTCCGGAGTTTACAGGGTGTGAACTATGATAGCGGCTAAAATCATATTCTGTGGCCATCCCGTGAACACGACAGACCACTGTAATAAATAAATTTTTAATGTTTGAACTTTTTTTATGTGTGTATATCCGTGATATTCTGTCCTGTATCCGCGTCTTGCAGGGAAGAGAGAATTTTTGTGAGTGAAAAAAGAAAATTCACGTTTGTTGTCGAAGCATTACTAGATACGAATAAAAGTAAAAAAAAATATTTCTTTAAAAAAGTTTGAGAAAAA
The DNA here is from genome assembly GCF_010883055.1 of Belonocnema kinseyi. NCBI lineage: Eukaryota > Metazoa > Arthropoda > Insecta > Hymenoptera > Cynipidae > Belonocnema > Belonocnema kinseyi. The sequence goes on along the minus strand of NC_046658.1, from coordinate 55,637,339 downwards.
TGTCGCTTGACATTTTTCTCCATCTGGCGTTACTTTTAAGATTTTTGCGAATAATTTTTTTAAATCCTTTAAGATTTATTTTTTTTAACAATAAAATGTCATGATATCATAAAAAACAAAGAAGATCCTTTTCAGTTTTTCATCAGAATGTAAAGTTGTATTGTTGATAAAAATTTTTTTAAGGATTTTATAAATATTTTGGCAAAATTTTCGAAAATCAACAAAAATATAAAAAAGTACCAACAAAAATGTTTCTAACACTTTTTTTAAGAAAAATTTTTGTTCTTTTGCCTTTTTCATAATTTGTTGTAAATAAATTGAAATTACACGACACTTATATTTCCGAGTTGAAAAAAATATTTAAGTAGTGAAGGATATTTCTGGGAAATATAAGACATCTATTTCCAAAAAAAACTTACACTTATATTTCTTGCAATTTGTTCTATTTGGCCTTTTATAAGGAAGAAACCCTGTGAGTTTTATGTGGACTAAAAAATTTGTGTGCTCCGGAGAATTTTTTCATAAAATAAAATTTCTTCATTTTTCTCATAAACAACAAAAGATAAAAAATATGTAACATGAATGTTTGCACATCTCTAAAAAGATTCTACAAAAAATGCCTCATGCGAGAAAATTTAAAAATTATTTTTTCAGACAAATCAAAATTCTTCTGACTTAACAAAGGGGGAAAAAGTGGGATTAATCAGAAAATTTTCTTTTAATGTTTTCAAAATTCGAATATCCTAAGTTCATAAATATTCTTTTCACAAATCGGAAGAATATGTGTCGCCTAATTTCCTCTAAAGACAACATATTTTGTACATTCGAGATTTTGCCCTTGATAAAACAAAGAGCAATTCAAGAATGATTAAAAACTTAATTATCGCCATACGCAGTGCTTCAATAATTGTTCGAGCATAGCATGATCCATTCTTAATCTTAAAATATTTCGTTTGAATGACGAACTTTTTAAAAAACTAGTCTCATCAAAAGAAAAATGAATTCTATTTAAATTTTGCTGTTTTGAATTAATAATAGTGTAAAATAAAAACAGTTCACAGGTTATTAATGCAACGGCAACGGTAAAGCATTACTTTTCACACATAACGTGTCAAGCACTGACTAGAATATCTCTTTATGTTGAATACAATGCTTTATTCTCAAGCTACAAAATTATGTAAAAAGCTATAAAATTTGCCAGAAAAACTAACTAAAACAACCAAACTCATTTAGACCATTTAGAATATTATGAGGTTACGGTAAATAATTGTATGCTCAAATTGACAACACTCATAACAATATATGGTTTCAAATCATTGAACATACTTATGAATTAGTAATTTGCCATAATAAGTTAAATCTGGATTTGTTTTTTAAAAGAGGAAAGTTCTACATTCCCATAAACATCAGAATAATCCTCTAGAATTCTAGGGTTTAGCAAATGTGTGAGAATAGAAGCCTTAGAAAATAAAACAATTTGTCACGAATTCTATGTTACTATTCAGCATACATCATACAACATACATAATTATCCAGGAAGGGAAATCTCCCCAAAGATAGAATTCTTCTGACAAACGATATATTATGGGTACTATAATGTAACTAATGACTAAATCTGTTGGACGAGTTTCTGAATGAACACACCCCACTCTATTCCCGCCAAAAATTCGGCGCCCACTCGTCTAGCTCTTGACTCTAGTAAGGGGGATTGGAATGCGGTCGAGGGTAGCTTTCGCTTTTGGCCACGTTCCCTTCCCTCCCACCAGATATACATTTTCAAGACTGGCTCTGGATTCTCTGGACCATCAATGAAACCTGACCTTCTCCAAGGCAGAGATATTACACAGGTAAATCTAAAAGCCGGACACACAATACGAAGGCATTCTCCGCGCGTCACTTACAACAAAGCAGGTGTTAGTCAACGCCCTTATGATCCTAAAGGGCATCCGAAGAATGGATTTCTTATAACTTCAACATTTTTTTCTCTCACCTCTGAAAAAAGGCAGAATCGAGGAAATTTGGAATTTCCATGGAATTGCACGTTCCCCTTTTGTTACCACGAAACTAACAATACATTTGGTCACGCTGTTTGTACAAGTTTCGAGTTTCACCTTGACAGGGACAATGGGATCGGAAAACTCATAATTTTTCCTATTTCCTTTTAAAATAAAATAAAGGTTTTGTGTTCTTCAAATGGGATTTTTTTATGGATCGATGTTGTGTGGAAACGGTGTAAAAGTCTGTTATAAAAGGCAATCTTGAGAGCTCTAAAAAAAAAAAGATCTCAAGTGTAAAAGCATGAGTTTGGATTCATATTGAATTTTAGAATAGAAAATAATTGAATAATAATAGTAAGATCAAATAATAATTATTATTGAGTAATTTAGAAATTTCATTATTCGCGGCAAAGTAAGCAAGAAGAATAATCTAGTTTAGAGTTGGGTATTGTTCAAAACATTGACGAGAGTTATGTAAAGGAGCTGCGAATAAAGGATGCCACTGTATTAAATGAAACAATAAAATATTATAATTTATTCTGTAAAAGGGGTTGAAGTAATATAATAATAATAATAATAATAATAATAATAATAATATTATGACTAAAAATAAAAGTGTTGGGCGTAAAAATTTAACATTATATTTATATGAGAAAGAAATTCAAACATTTGTGTTCAACACTTTTATTTTTAGTTGCCTTATTATTTTATTATTGTTGCAAGCCCCCTTTTCAGAATGTATTGTACTGTAAACTCTAAAGAGTCTAAAGTACGAATTCACATACATACATACCCATATAGTAAGTCAAATAAAATCTTCTCGAAAGGAAGGGTGACGAATGAAAGACAGAATTTTGTAATAACATTTTTTTACATTTTCCTTTAACTAAAATTTGATAGAATCTTGTAGTTTCATCGAAAATACGTATGTGTGCAAATATTTAAATCGATTGAATATGTGCTCGAATATGTGGAAGTGTGTTTAGTTAAATAAAAGCTTGTATAGGAAGGAGAAGTGACGGCAAATCATATTTGATAGGATTGTGTATTGTCATTTTTATGTCTTTTTTCTACTTGAAATTAGACAGTATTTTGTATATTAATCGGAATTAGAATATAATTGAATAATAATAGTGAGATCAAATAATGATTATTATTGAATTGAAAATATTCGAAGTATCCAAGAAGAATATTCCAGTTTCTAGTTGGGTATGGTTTAATACATGGATTATAGTTACGTAAAGGAGCGATGAATATTGGATGTCTCTGTTTTGAATAAAACTCTAAAATTACTTTAATAACCTGCGTCATATCGAAAGACGATAACAAGCAGGGGCAAATTTTGTGATGATAGAAAAAATAGGATTCGAGTAGTGACGAGCAACCAGCAAACCTTTCCTTATATTGAATGAAAAGAAGGGACGTTAACAGGACAACAATAAATTCGTCATGCTGTTAATAAATCCCATTGCGGGAGAAAGAAAGAAAATCTGTGACGGCGTACAAAAGCGCGGATGGAGGAGGATACAGAAGGCGGCCCCTTTGCTGCATTTATTGTGTAAGCCAGCTTAAGCATTGTCGTCTATTGCTACTGGCATTGTCACTGTTTCCCGGGCTTCTTTGCGAGCGATCACTGCATCTATATTGTATACGTATTTTTCTTCAGATCCTTTTTGAAAATCTGCGTTCACACGCCCTTGCGACACCGAAAGATGTTACGTTATTTTTCAACGCAAACATTGGGAGACTGACTGGGGTATAAGTATGTATTGTAACTCCACTTGTTTGGTAGGGAGGTTTAGCATATTTTGTGTTTACTTTCAATTACATTCTTTTAGAGATATTAATTACTTGTCATAGCTGATGGATTAAAAGGGGATTGTAATTTGAAGGTTTCAGAACACATTAATATTTACTTTTTCTTTTGTAAAGTGTTCAAAAGCGAAAAAAATGACTATATATTTAAAAAACTCGAAGTTAAAAGATTCGTAAAAATTTGGATTAAAAGTGTTCTAGAAACTTGAAATTAAGAGAACTTCAGTACTTTAAACTTAAACTTGCTTTAAAACTGAACAGTTATAATAATTATAACTCTATAACTCACCCCTCTAACTCTAACTCTTACATTGTAAATATTCTTATTAATTATGATCGACAATATATTTTTCACCAACCTGTATGAGTTTTTCAATTTAAAAGTCTAATAGTCTAATAAATATCTTTTATTTGTTTGAAATCTGCGAAAATGTATATAGTCGAACCTCGGACACTGTCACCCATCGGGATCGGTCATATCGGACACTGTAAGCTCACATGGTCTTACCCCTCAGCCAATCGGCGTCGAGTTATAGGACCGTCTCGATACGATGTTTTGCATCAGGTACCCCTGATAGTATACTAGTGTTATCGAATAAATTTTTTTTTTTAATTTTACATTAAATGAAAGAAGAATAGAAATACAAATATGTATTATTCTTCTTTATTATCTGCCTACAATTAGTCAACATTGTTTTCGCAATGTGTATTGATATCCTTTGTACGAAAATTACATTTTTTCCAGTGTTCGGTAAGATGTTTTCACTTACCTCAATAATGTTCAGATCAGAGATTAAG
>NC_046658.1:55630664-55632629 GCF_010883055.1 Belonocnema kinseyi | reverse complement strand
CTAGTGTAAGCGACTTCAGACATTTCAAAGCCCGGTAAAGTTAAAATATAAAATTTCAATCAGGAAAAATCTAAATTGCACTTTTCACTTAACTTACTGGGCTCATATATTTCTCTCTCTCTCTCTCTCTCTCTATATATATATATGTATTTATACTCTCAATTTGTTCGAAGAACTTCATTGTTGGTAATGTTGAATTTTATCTCTTTGGAAACATGGAGTAATTAGAAAAAAATCAAATTTTAAATGTAACTTATAAAGCTTAATTAAATAATATTCTTTTCAAATTTAATTTTTTGTAAAATTAAAAAAATGTAAAAGAGTAATATGTTATTTATCAATTGAATAATAATTTCAGTAAAGTACTTATATCAAAGTTTTCAAATTTTGGACGAATTAGTTTAGAAATTATAAATAAAGAAGTAAACAAAATCTGTTGCCAGACAATGTACTTTTCTGTGAATTATCAAGGGCGAAAAGGGAGAAAATATTTATTTGAAGGGCATTATTTTTCAAGCTATTGTAGTTAAAATTTGTATATAATTTACGCTTTTAATTTTCATTTGAATTTCCCTAATTTCAGAAAAGACACTTCAAAATTATTTTAGAATGTCTTAAGGGGTAAGTTTTTCGCAAATTTGAGGTTGAATTTAATTATAGAATTACAAATTTACATCAAATCTAAACAGCTTTTTATGATTCTTTTTAAAATAAAAAGTTTATTGAATTTATGTAAACATTTATTTTAATCTAAAAAAATTAGGAACTTTTTTCACCAAGTGACACAAAAGCAGTTGCTATAAAGTGATTTCAAATATCCCCCTCGAAGGATTAAAAGTATTAGAAACAAATTGATTTTAAAATTTCACACGGTTGGCATTTTGAATCAGGGATAATAGAAAGTATAACATTATGTAGTTTGAACCATGTGTGATTTTAATGCGAAACCATTGACGACATTGGCGACGTATCGGTTTCTCAAATCAATCGGTTCAACTTATTCTGACATTATATATGCTTCAACCTCAGCACGCCTACCAATAAATAATAATTTATTGCCCTGTGATCGAGACATACATTGTCGTGCAATTCTAATAATTATATAAAGTTATCGAACCGCCACTGTAAATTGGAATTCGAACAAGCGTTCCTATCGATTTGACATTTTTTAATCCCAGTTTATTATCGAGATTCACGCCCAGTGAGGCTTTAGTATGACATCTGGATGCATTAATAAATTTAATGTATTTATTGCTCGTTTTAAGGAGCTGGTAGCCGCGATTCTGTATTCGGATTTCGCTTGGGACAATTTGCATGTGTAGAATTGAATTCGAGATCGAAAAATGATGATGAATATTGAATATTTCTGGCTAAAAGGGGCCGAGTATACCAAATGTGGAATCTTTTAATTATTTATAACCGCAATAGAAAAAAATAGTGGAATAATATTTGTTATAAATCTTCTCAGACTGTAGGTATATTCTAAATTATGAAATCATTAAACTGTCGTGGAGGCATGTATTAGTAGACTAGAAATTGTATTTTAATTTGTAAGCCGGAATAAATATGAGAGTTTGACATGGCTAATAATTTATTCTTCTCAGTGACATGATTTTTTTTACCTGTTGTAACTTGTGCCATTTCGACGTTGGCATTGAATGTCAGTGTCATGCAAAGTTGGAACTTGGGAGAGGAATCTTCAACATCGGGTTTAGTGCCATTGAGGCAGGACCCACGAAACGAATCGATGTTGCAGCAGAGTAAGCGATGCAAATTCCCCGCAGTTTTCAGACATATGTCACCACAGGCGCACTTGCCCGCGTGCCATCGTGTGTATGTGGGGTGTTCTCAATTGGGGCATATAAGTAGGCGCGATTTGCTCCCCATTTTATACATAATTTCTGATCGTCCGTTTCCGTTAACGTTCGCAACGATTATTAATCCGACATAAGGAAATCTGTTGCC
>NC_046658.1:55613861-55630564 GCF_010883055.1 Belonocnema kinseyi | reverse complement strand
AACCACGTCTCACGACCGTGAGATAGGTGGTTACAGTCTTTAAAGGAATCAATACGACGATCCAGAAAAAGCCTCGTGCACCCTAAGAACACGGAGCGACCCAAGGACAACCGCCTTCTGCATTTTTCACGCAAGTGTTTTAGCATGTTGTTGGCACGCAGGGATGCTTTTTAGGCCATCAGCAAGTGAAAGCTTGGCACCTCCAAGAGCGCCGATGATAAGGACAATTAGTTTAACAGACTATTCCGGGTACAATCGTTGCAACTCCCTCATAAGGTCTCGATACCTCTCTTTCTTTTCATTCTCCTTGGTTATGATGTTTTTGTCAGCTGGTGCCGAAAATTCGATAACGAACATGGTTCGCTTCTCGAAGTCGAGAAGAACCATGTCAGGCCTCGAGTGAGCAACAGAAACAATTGTCGAGAATATAAAGTTCCAGTACATGCGGCACTTCCCATTCTCGACAATTGACTCAATATCGCTAGGAGCATTTAGAGGAGCGATATTAAGGTTAATGCCGTAAGAGTGGCAGAGATGGTAATAAAGCACTCTCAGTGCCGCATTGTGTCTTTGATTGTAGGTCGTTCCCGCGTGAGTTGTACAACTCGATAGTATGTGAGCTAAATGCTCGTGGTGTGCATGGCACGCCCTGCAGCTATCATCCAGAATGTCTTGGCTCAAAATGTGGCGACCGTATGTTAAGGTGGAAATAACACCGTCTTGGCATGCAAAGATGAAACCCTCCGTACCAGGGAGGTAACCCTCCTTATCCGGGAGATTTAAGGAAAGCAAACGTTAGCTCACAAGACTGATCCTCACATTGTCCGAAGATCCTCACTGATCCTTCACATTTCTGTGGAAAACACCGTGCATCCTCTTATCTAGGAGCAGTTCACGTAAGTTTTTCTCTTGTGTCTTCAGCAGCCTCCTCCGCTGATTTGTACAGAAACGCTCCTTTTCCCACTTCTTCGTGATTCCTGACCATTTTAAGAAGAGGGTCTCTTCAATTTGCAACTCCATGTGCTGTACCCAGAATAATCCTGTTGTGAAAATATTCAAGACTCAATATTCCGCGACCCCCTTGACGGCGTGAGATGTACAGTCGCGGAACGGAAGACTTAAGATGCATGCTTTTTTCCATGTGCATAACCTTTCTTGTCCCGATATCAAGAGATCTGACCTCGTTCTTCGTCCATGGAACTACTCCAAATGAATAGAGTAGTTCGGGACGGCAAGCATGGTCGTTGCAGATACTTTGTTTTTCGCCGACAGTTCGGAAGAACAAATCTGTCGGATGAGACGTTTCATCTGCTTCGGAGAGTATCCTTTATAGATTTCACATCCTGAATGCGGCTCTGTGGCACGCCCAGATATGTATAAGTCTCTCCAGCGCAAAAGTGGCGTATGGCGCTTCTATCAACGAGCTCAGGATCTTCAGGGATACCATTAAGTTTTCCTCGCTTCAAATAAACCTTGGCGCATTTGTCTAACCCAAATTCCATTTCAATTTCCTTAGTATGTCGTTCGACAATCCCCAGAGCTAGATGCAGTTGCTCTCTGTTTCTAGCATAGATCTTAAGATCGTCCATGTAAAATACATGAGTGACCTTGTACTTTCGATCTGCAGGTTTGCCGCATAAGTACCCGTCGGAATATCGCAGTGCTAGAGATAGTGGCAATAATGTAAGGCAAAAGAGGGGTGGGCTCATGGTGTCGCCCTGAAAGACACCTCTCTGAAACGTGAACTTGTTAGTTGTCACACGAATTTTTCCAGATGAGATAGTGAATCTGGTTTTCCAAAACGGCATCAATCTCTCTATGCACCCAACTATTTGCGGATGAACATTTAAGATTTCCAAAAGACAGATGATAAGTCTATAGAATGTCGAATCGAAAGCTTTTCGAAAACAAATCCAGGCCATCGATAGGTCACGCTGGTAGAATGCTGCATCTTTGCAGACACATCTATCGATGAGCAGGTTCTCCCGACATCCGGCTACGCCTTTTTTTGAGCCTCGTTGTTCATACATTTCTTGCCACACAGGTTCAATTGCCCGAACAATCCTATCATTTAGGATAGCGTGTAATATAAAGCGATATAAAGCGTGTTCAGACAAGTTATTGGCCTGTAGTTCTTCGGGTCAGCTAAGTTGCCTATTTTCGGCAGGAGTATTGTGCGTCCTTCCACCAACGACTCTGGAATCGACTCTTCCGACTTCAAATATGAGGTGAAAATACGGGCCAAATGCTGATGGGTTGAAGAAAACTTCTTCCACCCGAAGGTTTTGATACAATCTGATCCCGGTGCGGAATAGTTCTTCATCCCTCTTAATACTTTTTTCACCTCCTCGATAGTGATGGGTGGGCATTCTTTATCAGGTGTTATGAGGGCAACACATAACTCCTTGAAGCTATTTATATTTTTTTAATCTTCGTCCAGTCTATACTGAACTTCGTAGACTTCTCTCCAAAATACTTCGACATCCTCTGGCTTGGGTGGGTGTTCGACAGTAACTGGAGGGTCTTGGAAGAGTCGAGATGGGTCAGAGAGAAACTGTTGATTTTCTCTGACCCACCTCTCTCTCCGCTCTAGACTTCTCTTAGCGTCAGATAGTATCCAAATTCTCTCAACAATATGCTGCCCGATGGTCAGCAGCTTTGACTTGTTAAGTGTGTGATAATGGGTCCGGAGTTCGCGCGCGAACTTTCGAACCTTGGCGGTAAAATTCCTGCCAGATGTGATGTAGTCAATCACACACTGAATGCGGGACGCGTACTGTCTTGCCCAGCCTTTCTTTATGGGAAGTTGATGCATTCGTCTTTTGGTCTTATGATCAGCCGTTGGTTTTGTTTTACGGTTCGCATCGGCCAAAGCTCTCGCTGCATTATACACACAATAATTGATAGCCCATAGGTCGGATTCATCGAAAAAATGTCCACGAAGCTCGTCATCCATTTCAGCCAGATCTTTAGGCTTGAGAGAAACCTTGGTGTTGATGTTTCGCCGGGTCGTAAAGCAGAGCTCTTCATCTATTGGATGCCTGCCCGCGGTTGGTCTTAGTGTCGCCTCTCTTTCTTTGTTGCCGGCTTGTTCTAGCTGTGGTAGAGTAGGCGTTCCGCTTACATAGCCCCTTTTACGGAGTAGTTCAGCATGGTTTCGCAGACGTTGCTGCGAAAAGTGCGATAGCTCCGGGTGTTTCTCGCATCACAGAGCATGCAGCCGTGCCATGTAACCCCGTTCACGGGCCACACTCGCATCGTAGCACTCTAGCAAGTCGTGATTCAGTTTCTCCGTCCACCCAAAGATTGCAAGATCCTGCCGATCCATCGCATTGAATCCATTTTCATTGGCTCCCCCAGCTCTAGATTGGTCGGCATTGTTGGCCGACCCATTGTCGGGAGCCCTGCGCGTTCTGTTGTTTTGAACCGCACTTACTACAACTATGTTTGGTGTTGTCATTGTTGTTCCCACGATAAGCTAGGGAAAGGGGTTCGTCCATCCTTGTAGAGCCCCGCATGCAAGGGTAAGGCTACGTACTTTGAGAGGTCGCCTGGTATCCCAGAGTCACCGTTCTAGACACCTCACCCAGGTGCCATTCAGCTTTCGGCACGGTTTGCACACCTCCGCTTGGAGGTTAATTCCTTCGGGACCACCTCTGGACAATTGTCCGCGACTGCCTATTTATTTTTGTAACCATATTCAGCAGAAACCCTTGGTACAGGGACCCTCTATCCGCAACCCGAGGACGCGTTCGGTGGCTTTGTCATAGGCCCTTCGGTTTGATTCTAGAGGAATCAAAACCGAACCGAATGGGGGTTCGTCCCCCATATACTACACACACACACACACACATATATGTCAGCTCCCGGCCGGGTTACCCGATCGGATCCCGGATAAAAATAGGGTAACCCGGTCGGAATCCGACCGTTTTTTGACTGGGGTCCTCGATCGCATATTACTGGAGCCTTTAAGTACGAAAATATACGTTATGATCCTTAAGTTTCTGTAAGAAATTGCATTGTAAGAAATTAAAGTTAAATTGCATAACAAATTTACATCTAGCGTAATTTAGTTTGCATAGGTTTTTCTACAAGAGATAAAATAAATTTCAGGGGTTTCACGTGACATCCTAACCTATGAAACCGGTTTAAAAAATTGATTTAACATTGACGTTGAAGAATATTAATAATGCTTACTTATTAACAAAATAATTCATTTACCTTTATAAATAATCCGCTTGCTTTAAAAAATTGGATACAATTTTGTGAAATTTAACAAATTTCTTAACGGGTAACCTGGCGTCAACTGACGTTTTACTGCGTTTTTAGCAAAGACTTCGGAAATTGCCGCATCGTTATTACGTGCAAGCATGATAACGTAATTCAAAACCTCGATCGGAAAAAATTATTTCTCTTCTTATTACTTTTTTTGGTTATTCAAGATAATACATAGATACATTAAAAATAAGCAAAAATCGTATCACAAAAAAAAAATAAGTATAATTTCACTGGGAAACTATATGTTTGAAAATAAAAAAGAAGTTGGTCAACGATTTCGCAGTCACGGCAAGTCTGGGAACCGTAGAACCAAAAGTGGTAAACCATACAATTAAAATTAGTTTAATTTTTCTTTCATACACCATTAAGCCATTTCCCTTTCGGGGTAGGCGTGACTCACTCGGTAGGGGAAAGGAGTAGTGTGTGGAAGGGATAGAGATTTTTCAGAATGATCCAGAATTCTCGTGCTATTTAAATAAATAACACGTTCGTTCCGCAACACTGCTCCGACCCAGGTTGATAATCAATCTCTCTAGCAATCACCCCAAGCGAAGAACCTCACGAAGTCGTTATGTAAGGTTCCCAACTTGGGTCCATTAGTAGCCAAGGTCTTTGTTTCAGGCGTCATTCACTCTACTGACGCTCTTTTTATTAACTATTTGCCGCCATACTTTCCTGTCCTGGCATACTTGTCTAGCTTCTTTTATGTCAATGCATTTTTTCATGCAGGCGCTCGTGTTTCTGTGACTTCTTATGTCTCTTCTAACTAGGGTCTCTTTCACACATTCTAACCATTCTTTCCGCGGTCTACCTCTGGACACGCTGCCATTTAGTTTACCTTGATACACTTGTTTCGTTAGTCGTTCATCTGGCATTCTCTCAACATGTCCAAACCATCTTAACCGATTTCTTCCCCATGTGTCTACTAGCGTCTCTTCTGCACCACATTCTTTTAGAATTATCTCGTTACTTACTTTGCCAGCAGGGTTTTCCCGCATATTATGCGCATGAATCACATGTCAATTGCCTTAATTTTACTCTTATCTTTTTCTTGATAAGTCGATGTCTCGCTACCATATAGTACAGTCGGTACAAATATAGAATTATGTATTGCCATTTTAGCTTTATTTGATATATTTTTACTTCTGATAACGGGACCTGCTCTACCAATAACCTACTTACCTTCATTTATTCGTCTATCTAATTCCTCATCTATCTTCCCGTCTCTAGTAAATAAGCTACCAAGGTATACGAACTTATCAACTTGTTCAATTCTCTCATCATTTAATAAAATATTGCACAGTGTTTTTTCACTCTTTTCTTTGAACACCATAGTTTTTATTTTATTTGCGTTAATGTTGAGGCCCATGCTCTTTATGCTTGCATCTAGTTTATTCAACATTCTTTGTAGGTCTTCGATAGACTCTGCCATAACAACCTTATCATCTGCGAACGCTAACCCACGTACCCTTATTTTTTCGAGATCCACACCCTTTTCGTCGAAGAGATCCATTCTTAAACACTTGTCCATAAATAATATAAATAACCATGAAGACATAACGCATCCTTGCCTAACTCCTTGAATAATATCGAAACAGTGACTCAGTTTCCCATTCACTCTTACACTCGCTTTGCTACCTGTATATATTGTTTTTATAGCTTGTAAGATCCGTCCATTGACTCCATACTATTTCAGAACTTCCCAAAGTTTACTTCTATCTACCTTATCAAACGCTTTTTCTAGGTCAACAAATGCACAGAAAACTTTTTTTCCTACTCTCAAACTTTTTTCTGTTATTCCCCTTAAGCTAAATATTTAATCCATACAAGACCTTCCTGGCATAAACCCACTTTGGACTTCCCAAATCTTTGCTTCTGTTATTTTCATTGCCCTACGAATAAGTATTTTTGAATATATTTTACTTACGGTGCTTAATAAGCTAATCCCTCTGTAATTATTGCACTCGCTTTTATCTCCCTTTCTTTTGTAGATTGGTACGATAATCGCTTCTTTCCAATCGTCTGGAACGTCTCCCATCTCGAAACATAAATTTATCAATTCGTACAATCTATGTGGTATGCACGCGCCACCGTGTTTAAGAATTTCAGCATTAATACCGTCTACCCTGGCAGCCTTACCGTTTTTCAAGTTCTTAATTATATCCCTAACTTCAGTGACACAGACTTTTTCAATTGAGTTTTCCGGGCAATTAACAAAATAGTATCCCGGTTTGACTCGGTCAGATTCTGGCGAGAAACCTTCTTCTGGTCGGGTCAAACCGGGCTATTTCTAAACGGAAACATCATCCACTAAAGAAAATTCCAATTTCGAATTTCAAATAATTGGCCTATAAACGCTATTATTTTAGTACAAAATACATCAGAGTATATGTAAAAAATGCTTCAATTTAATTCGATATTTTTAAAGGCAGACGTGTTTTTAAAAATGAAATTTAACGCATACACTTAAATCTTTCATTAAAAGCGGATTTTTATTCACCATGGGGAAATCTATTCCATATTCCATCAAACTGTATACTCTTTAAATTTGAATGAATCAAGAGTGACTATTTCGACGTCAATTTTCAATTCTTCAAATAATGCGGATTCCGCGACTGACAAATCAGTCGATTTGACTTACTGATGAAATCAGTCATCTCAAATGATCACATCTGTTCAAATTTCAACAAAAAAGGTCAATTTTCGGCTGTTGATGGAGTCGTTTAACTTTCAAATAACAAAACTCATTTTCAACAACAATAAAAAAGTAATTAAATTTTCTATGAAGTAGTTGAATTTTCTAGAAAAAGAAATTATTTGCCAAGAAGATTAATTTTCTAGCAAGAAATATGAATTTTCAAAAAAATACCAAAAGAGGAATTCTCTAAAAAATGTAACAGCTGCTTTTTCATCTAAACAGGATTTCAATTTGAAATAAAGAAAATTGATATTTCATTAAAAGGGATGAAATTTTTAACAAAAACAGGTAAATTAAAAAATATATATAAATCTCCAACTAAAATTATCAATCTCCAACGGAAAAAAATTGATTGTTAATAAAGCAGATCAACTTTCTACCAAGTAGTAAATGTTTTAACACAAAAATATGAATTCTCAAGAAAAAATGTTACAGTTGATATTTCAAATAAAACATATTTCTATTTTAAAAAACAAAACTTTATACATTTTAATTGAAAAAGAAAAAAAAAATCAGTTGTATGTAACCAAAAATATGAATTTTCATTCGTGAAGACTTATTTTTTATTAATGCAGACGAGTTTTCAACAAAATACATGAAATTTCAACCACATAATTGAATTTTCAACTAATAATGATTAATTTTGAACCAAAAAAATCGACGAGTTATCAAAAAACTCCAATAACTCATAACTCTAATAACTCTAATAACTCTAAAAACTCTAAAAAATATACAAATTGAAATGTCTATTTAAGTAGTTGAATTTTAAACCAGAAAAGGTAATAAAAAACATAAAAAGTTAAAAAAGATAATAAACGATATTCCAAACTAAAAATGTTTTAATTTTATATAAAAAAGCCGGTGGAGTTCCACAACATAAATGGATGTTGACAAAGCAGTTGAATCCTTAACCAAATATTTAAGTTGTTATCTACAAATATTCCCTTTTCAAACAAATGCAGAATAGTTCAATGTTCAATTCATAAAATTTATTTTCAATAAAGAAATGAATTTTTTAACAAAATAGTTACATCTCAAGGAAAAGAGATGAAATTTAACTTAAATTATGAATATTTAACTAAGAAATGAATATTCAATAAAATGAATGAATTTTCAATTATAAAATAGCAATTTTCAGCCAAATATTTAAATTGTGTACCAAATAGATTAAGTATTAACGAAAAATGTAATACATGATATTCGATAAAATGGAGAGTACAACTTGTCAGCCGCCATCAGCTTTTTAGCTTTATGAGAGTGCGCATGTGCTCTTGGGCCTAAGCGCATGCTAGCGAATAGAATCAAATTTATATTATAAAAAAGCACTCCTTCTATGAGGATGTATATTTTATTTTTTTAGCTAGTAAATTCGATGGTTACAGGGGTTCGAACCCCGACTGTACAATGTATGCTTCGCGTCTATAAGTGTACCTGCATAATTGAACAAATAACTGTAAATCATTAGAAATTAGAAAAAAATAAATGGGGCGTCTTTTAGAATCGCTTTTTCAATTAATATTCTTGAAGAAAATGAAATAATTAATTTTTTCATTTTTATATACAACTTTAATAAACTCTATAAAATATGCTTCGCATCACCATACAGTTCATGTTCTCCAGATTTTACGTAAATTATTGTACAAATTTGAATCTAATTTCTTATATACAAAAGTTTGAATAAGCAGAATGAAAACTGTCAACTGCCTAAAATTATTGAGTACCCATTGAAGGTTTCCTCTATCGGATTTTCCCCTCTCTTTTAGCCGTACAACCTGCGTGCGTGTATCCATGAATGAAATCTGCTAACCACTACGATTCGTCAATGATGGGCACAGCCATGTGTCCTTTTCGTAGGTCCTTTAACCGTCAATGGTCACCGCACTCTTTCGCTGCTTTGTGCCATTTCTCGTAACAAGCGGTGCGCAACAATGTCACTGTCTTCTCTCCCACACACAATGAGCCTGGCATTCGACCTAGCACCCAATGCAAGCACAACACAATGCAACGATACAATGCATTCAATACCTAAAGAAAAATGGCCTTTGTCACCCATCGAGAATTTTTTTCTACCTTTCTGCTTCTCGGGGCATGGTGCCGTCTTCGCGTATTGACGCCTGAGATATTGATAGACCTTAAAACAGCCTTGCCACATAACAAATTAGGAAGGACTAATACAACATTTTCTCAGAGAACCGTTCAAAGTTTTCGTTTTGTTATGTAACGTTACACAAAAGCTATTCCAATCTTTTACTTCCTTTTGCTCACGTTTTGATAAATTGAAACAAAATTAAAACAAAATTGTTATGCAGAGAGGAAAGCAACAAACCGTATGGTTGGTCCAAGCAAAATTAAAAATGTTTTATTTGGTTAAAATAAATTCTGTTTTAGTCGGTTTTTATCGATATTTGCTTCCTCATAGAATGTCAAGCTTTGTAGTGGTAACAATTTTGAAAAAGCTTAATTCTTTTAATTGAACGTTTTTTGTAAACAAGATAACTTGTAGATGGTTGCACGCATAGATTGGTAAAATTGAGAGAGCTTATTATCATGACTGTTATGTCGAAACTGATAAAAGATTTCTGAAAATATTTATCACCTTCTTTTTACTACTTTATAACATTTAATAAATTGATTTTTATAGTAAAAGTTTGTTCATTGACATAATTCAAAGTTGATGCAACAATATAAGTGATTCCTTGACTCGAGGCGAATAGATTTACCTATAATAATAATATATTTTATTTAAGAGTAAGAAAGCAAGGTCATTTATATTATTTGAAATTTTGATTTTTATGGTAAAAGTGTTCTCATTTATATCATTTAAAGCTGATGTAAGAATAGAAAGGATTCATCGTTCGAGAAAAAATCCATTGACCTTTAATATTAATTCATTTTATTGAACAGAATATAAGTAACTTATGTTCATTTATGATTCCTTGATTCGAGACTCTGTATTAACTCTGTATAGACTCTGCATTAACTAGTTTTTTTTTTAATTTTCTAAAATACACAAGATCACAGAAAAACATCGGGGTCATTTTTGTCGCAGCTTATTTTCTATTTACTTGAAAAAATTCTTTTTTTGTCAACACGAAAACCCAAACAACGCCAAATCAGTGTACTTTCGAGGATCGGCGTTGTTCTGTGATGAGAATATAGTAAACGTATAATGTTATATATTTGAAAAAGAATAAAATTTTGAACTTTTAAAAACTATTCATATCCTGCGTCGTTTTCAAAGAAAATGAAATTTTTGATCGCGTTAAAAACGAAAAAATCGTTCTTCTCAAAAAGCGCATGCAAGAATTTTTTTACAGTAACGGGAGGACATGTCCGCGTTTGGCAGATTAAGCAATTAAAAATTTTATTTCTATTTTTATAAAAATTTCGAAAACGATACCCGATAGAAAGAAACATAAAGAACATTACATATAATAGAACTTTTAGAAACAAAACATTCTGCTTATTTAATTCAATTGGCGAATATAATATTTTTTTAATCGTTGGAACAAGTATGCAAATTTAAAAACAATTTATTATTATTCCATGAATTAATGACTTTCATTAATATTATTTAATGTTCTGATTATTTTATCTTATGTGGGCCTCTGCGAAGTTCTGAGAAGATTTTACAGGCAATAAATTGAATTATTTTAGATACTGTGACAAGAGTCTGAATTTTTTGTCAACGATGATATAATTTTCGACAACCGTAATATCCAACACTTGAGTATACTACTAATATGATTATATAAAATAAATTAAATTATGAAAAAGGTTTATGAATGAATTTTATCTGAAAAGTTTTTTGTATGACCTCCCACATTTCAGAATGATACGTAGATAAATGATTTTCTCTTACATGGAAATTCAATATCCCCTAATTAGGACCATCACAACATTAATAAATCTCAACACGCCGGAAATGGTAAAGATATCCAAGAAAAATCCCTGAAACCTCCAATTTTAGCGTGGAGAATGACGAAGACTTTTCCCCTTGTTGAAAAATCATCAATGAATTTTTGTGCAGCTAAGAGTCCAGGGTAAGCACTAAGCAGCTCATGTGTGAATGGTGACTCAAAAATAGAGACGCACGATGAATAGTGGATAACATATTAAAAGCTACGTCCCCTTTCATGAGTCCAGTATGGTCCCTCAAGAGATGACCCAGCGTATTATGTTTGATATATTTTAACCCAAACTTTGACCTGAGTATATTTTCCAAAATGTTCCATTCATAATAATGTATTCGAATAAATTTATAGAGTTTCCATGAAAATTTCAATATAATTATATCCCCGTTAGAAAAAGAATCTTTAGTAATTATAAAATTTCCCTAATATGTGATGAAAACCTTCGATAATAAATGCGTAACATTGACATTTTTATATTATCAGGGCTGAAATTGATGAAATTTTACCAAATACTTTCTATTTTGACTAAAAGATGTACTGTTATCCAAAAAAATGAATTTTTGTTCAAGAATATAAATTTTCCACAATAAAAAAAAATAAAACAATTTTTAACATAATACACATAGTTTCAACTAAAATAGGTGAGTTTCAAGTCAAGAACAATATTTTGAAGAAGAAAAAACCCCCCTTCAAAAAAGAGTTAAATTTTCAAACGAAAAAGATGCATTTCTACAAGAAATACGAATTTTTAGGATAATATATAAATTCCCAACCATGTAGTTGAGTTTTCAACTCTGAAAGATAAAGTTTGAACCAAAAATGAAACAAATAGATTTTTAGTTAAAATGATTAATTTTTAACCAAAAAAAGTAATGTTTAACGAAACAGCTTAATTTTCAACTAAAGAAATGAATCTTCAACAAAAAACATGAATTCTCAAAATGCTTAATCTCATAATGTTTAATTCTTAAAATGCTTAATTCTCAATGCTTAACCAAAACCGAAAAATTTTCTGACTTTCCCACTTCCCTAAAATGTTTAAATGTCCTGATATGTAGCAACCCTGATTATGGAAATGTCTAATTAGTCCTTAGAAGAATAACTTTTGTGAAAATGGAAACGTTCTAAAAGCTTTTTTTGTGAACCTGCGATGAATTGACTATTATCCGATAGATTACACGATCGAGTATAATAACGATAGTGGGTAGCATACAATGGAATCTCGTCACCTATATAAATCTACTGCGTGATGGAGGATATCAGTAGGGCCGTTGTCTTTCTTTGTCGTGTCATGTTCCTGACACTCGTCATTGGGTTCGATTAGGGGAAGGAACGATCTAGTTAGGAATATTTACCCGTTGGCGAATAAAAGAGTATCAATTCTGTTCCCAATTCCCAACTGTGGGTGCGGGTACTCTTGAAATAATCTATATAAAAAAGATGTTAGCTTATAGGGGATACAGAAACTCGTCGACAGACAATCTGCAATGCCTTGAGGTTTTTATAATTAGCAAAGAACATTCAATTTTTTCTTTCATTTTAAATTCTTAGCGCTACCTTATTTCCAAACAATGTGCAAATTAATCTAAATGAAGAGAAGAAGAACATCTTAGTATTTCATAACAATTAAAAGAATACAAAATAATGTACCTGCTGTGCGGGCTCATTATATAATGCATAATATGCGTATTTCCATTTTCTTGCTTTTATAATCACAAAATCGTGCACATCCTATAAAAAAAAAACAATTTTGCGATTAAACATTTAATTGCGACTTGTGTCGTTTTTCATAAATTCAACATGTTAGAGTAAGTAAGTGTAAATTGGTTCTAAGAAAATTTTTCGATATAATTTAGACGAAAAAACAACAAGAACAAGAGCTCATAGCAAATTTGCTGATTTTTATTGGTTTAACAACTTATTTTTTTCATTTCTTTCCGTCTCTTTTGTGTCATTTTTTTTTAAATTTCATTTTTTTATTTTTAATCTTATTTTTACGATGAACACAAAATCTACTCGTTTTATCCAGAAGGTACTAATAATAAATTCGTAGATCCAATTTGGTCGAAAAACTGTTGTCTATTAATTTTTTTTTCTTACCTTCGTTGCTTTAAAAACTCTTTAATTAATTTATTTTTAATGTGATTATAATTATATTAATTAAATTAAATTTTTTTATTTTAAATTCTGTCTTTTACGAAAAAAAGTTACGGATCTTATCAACAAATGAATGATAACGAAATTGTAGCTCTGTTATGTGTCAAAAACGTTTGTCTAATTGTTTTTTTTCGCAACTTATGTCGTTTGTCCAAAAATTTCTTTATTTTTAATGTTGTTTTTTACGAATGAAAAAAGTACACATTCTATCAAAAGTGTATAATAACATAAATTTGTAGATCTTTTAAATGCAAACTTTTTGTGGATCTTGCATAGTTTGACCGCAAACTAAAATTCTTGATTTTTGATTATTTTTTTGTGCGATCAAAAATTGAACTTTTTCGATGAAATTTTAACTTTTTATTGAAAATTGTAATCTTTTGTAGAAAATTATTCGTTTTTGGTTACAAATTCAACTATTTGGTTGAAAATGCAATTAATAGGATGAAAATTGAACTTTTTTGTAAAAACTTCTTGTTTTATTTAAAAATGTAATATTTTTGATTCAATTTCTTTTCTTTATTAACTGGAAAATGTTTTTTTAAAGAAAATTCAAGTCTTCTTGAAAATTTGTCTTTTTTATTTGAAATTTAATCTTTTTTGGTCAAAAGTGAAACTGTTTGGTTGAAAGTTAAACTACTTTGTTAATTCATAAGAAATAAGAAGATATACCCCCCCCCCAAGCCGTCATCCTTTTTTTGGATGACCCCTAAATAAATTCACAAAAAAAGTTTAGTCGGCAAAAATTACGTAATCTATGAACGGCCCCTTCAGATTAATAGTTTCACACGCAAATCTTCATTTGTTATTACATTTTTTTAAGTATCATTAACAGATATATTCAAAAATAGAATGCGGAAGTTAATCGAAACAAATTAAATTTAGAAATCCAGAGCTAAATTGGTTTGAATTTCTGTGGGAAGAGTAGAAAAATTCGTTCTTCGTAATCTGAGTACGACTTGATCTCAATTTCGCACCGTATCGCCTCTGGGCAAATTAAACGTCGAGTTTAAGCGATTTAGTTCAGCAAACGGAATTTCATTTGAAGACGTTCTCTCGAGAAAGAAATGTCATCCTTGATGTCTCCTCGAGAAGAATCTCGAATCTCGCGGGTTCAATCAATTTCAAATGCAAATCACATCTGGTTGCGGTAGCCGCGCGACAATTTGAAATGGATGGAAACTGGAAAGAGAGACGTTGGAAACTGGAAAGAGAGACGTGATGACGATCAAGGAAAATAAACGCACCCCTTGTCATTCGATATCTTAATCAATACCTCACGACGATCTTGCCAAGTGTCGTCGGACAGGAGGAACCAAATCCCCGGGGAATAAAAGTAATCGCGAAACCAACGAGTGTCTGACAAACAAATCTCGTAGAAAAACGGACAATTATCCAAGCAACGGCCGATGGATATCTCCCGGTATTTACTTATCCACCTGCCAATTGACTACGCGAAGCAATGAAAAAGCGAAGGAAAGAGGGGAAAGGATGGTGGATGCTTGATGCTAAATTTAAATGCTATTTGCCTCGATACTTTAGACTTGATTCAATCCTATGTTACACTCACTGAGTGTCAATCACTGTACTTTCTAATGGTTTCTTGCTTGCTGCACTGAATAAGCAAACAGAAACATTTAGAATTCTTTCACTTATATTCAACACATTGAAAATTGAATAGAGACAGGTGGGTTTCCAATAGATTAGAATATATATATATCACAAAAAACATCTATGATGTATATTCTAAAAAATTCCATCAAGTAAATGATCATCAGTAGAATCAACATAGTTTGTGCAATACAAGTATGCCAACTATGTAGTTGAAGAAATAAAGCTAAATGGTGCCAAGTCGTCTTTTTGACGAAAGATATCATTTTTCTTCAAAAAATCATATCTTCTAGCTTTGTTACACATATTTCAGTGAACAGAATAAGCTTTTGAAATTTTTTACTATAAATGTTTAATATTGAAATATATTCAAATATTTGAAATTTTCACAGAATTCAAACAGAATGATTGGATTATATTAAAATATACAATTTTTTAGAAATTTGATGGTCATTATTTCTTTAACGATTTATGCATTATTTCTATTTATAATACTAGGGTGTATAAATGATCATGTATAACGCTATCTATTTTAGCACGCAATTTTTATTATACTGATCCGACCACCCCCACGAACAAAAGCATTTACACTTAATCGTTTGTAAATTGCACCT
Source organism: Belonocnema kinseyi (assembly GCF_010883055.1). Classification (NCBI taxonomy): domain Eukaryota; kingdom Metazoa; phylum Arthropoda; class Insecta; order Hymenoptera; family Cynipidae; genus Belonocnema; species Belonocnema kinseyi. The sequence goes on along the minus strand of NC_046658.1, from coordinate 55,615,292 downwards.
CTAAACAATTTGTTTTGCTTCTCCTGTAAAATTTGGTTTATTGGACTTAGCACCGTTCAGCTTTCCTCGTTTCAATTCGAAAAATATGCAATAGTGAACGCAATATAATGCATATATTTGGGTTTGATATATATATTAAAATTTAAAATATAATGATTAATATAGAAAAAATAATTTCTTAGTTGTCTGTTATAATAAAGATAGAAAGAGCAAGAAATAATATTTCAAAAAATGTTCTGCTTCATGCTCTTGTAAACATTTTTCCAGTGAAATGCAAAATAACACTCAAACTAACTTATGGAGAATAGAGATGTTACAAATTCTAGAAGCCCTTAATTGGATTGAAATTTGGGGAAGATCTGTTAGCGAAGGTGGCCTTGGGAAATAGCAAATCCAAGTTATCTTTTTTTCCAGTGGTATCTGGAAAGTTAAAGACATAGTGATTCTATATGTAATTTATATAATGATATTCGCTTCTTCGGCCAACTGAAAAATATTATATCCTCTAATTATTATTTAAATACAGCGAAAATCTGATATAGAGCCCCCTAATATAGTTTTTCCGAGAATTGACGCCGCGCCGCAAGTAAGAGCAAAAGGAGCTGCGCGGGCTGTGCGGCGGTTGCTCAGGTGTGGCCAGACAAAAGCAGAGTGGAACTCAATCGGGTTTGTTCCCCCATCACCGCCAGCCCCAAACCTAGTACAGTATAAGAGTTTCACTGTGTAAAAATTTTTTATCAAGCATTATTATTTAACAAAGCTCATGCACATTCGGTCTGGTCTTAAAAAAACGCACTGAAATTTCATCAAAAGCGGATGAAGAATTGCATTCTATGAAACAACTTATCTTAAAATATTTGTACTATACTGTAAAAAAAGATTTGTGTAAAATTACAAAGTTTCGGAAAATTAAATGTTTTATCATTGTAAATATCACACACTTCACTGTGTGATTTCACAAAAGTGTGTAAAATTACATCCTCTAGCGATGTAAATAAAAGGACCCTAGAACAGCAGTGTGATATTAAACACTCGATAAAAATAAAATTACACATTCCGTCGTACGAACTTTACATTCAGAAGGGAAAATTCAGTCGAAGCGTGTAAAAATACCATGCGTCGGTAAAATCACTTTTTTGTGATTGAAAATTACATCGAGATTTTTAATTTTACTAGAAATCTTTAATTTTACCCTGGCGGAAACTGCAAGATTTTTTATTTATGATTAATTGAAAATTTAGAATAACTAATCAAATAATACGAGGGTAGTTCAATAAGTCCTTAGAATGAAGTATAAAAACAATTTTTTTTGGGTAAATTTATTTTTACTTTTCAACATAATCTCCTTGGAGCTCTATACACTTGGTCAATCGCTTTTCAAGCTTTTTTAATCCTTCAGAAAAGTGCGTTTTCGGAAGTTCCTCAAAATAA
>NC_046658.1:55609556-55613761 GCF_010883055.1 Belonocnema kinseyi | reverse complement strand
TATATCTAGTCGGGAGTGGTGCTGAATGAAAACAGATGATTTGGAGCGATTCGCGCGCCATCTGTTGGTCATTCTAAGGACTTATTGAACTACCCTCGTATATGAATACGGAAGCGTCTCTCGTTTTCGTTGTTTATCGATGCCTTCATCCTCTCATTTTGGAGAAATTGACAGCTATGTTCAACTTTTTCCACAACTTTCACACAAAAATAGATAAAATTCGAGCTATTCCTATTTTTCCTTTTTCATTTTCTGCTATAGGAACGGAAAAAATGTGGTTATTCAAAACGTATATTTAATATTTTTGTTATTGAATATTTAAACATTAAAAAAATGCCCATAGTATCTTGTGTTTTAGGTAGGTGGTAACGTGTCCGGCTTGTGTTTGTTCAATCTCCATGAAATTTTATACAAAGTTTGAGCTTCGAGTATTCAAAACCTGTCGCCATAATAAATTTTATTTTATTTTATTCTTTCACATAAGGAATTTTACATTTTCGTGCGTAAAATTATCGGCCGAATTAGAATATCACAACATATTCAATTGTAAAATTCATCACCAGATGGATTATTACAATTTTTCGTAAAGTTACTCCGATACACGAGGGTCCTTTTATTTACATCCACCAGAGATGTAAAATTCAATAGATTTTTTTTACAGTGTATAATACATAAAATATTGTAGGGCGGTAGGCTGTAGGTATGTCTAATGACTAAGAAATCGATTGTTCTTTATAAAAAGTTCTAAATCTCGAAAAATTATCAACGAATAAAAAATTCCTGAAAGCCCATAATGAAAAATTGCATATCAGAAAGTTTATTAGTGTAGGTTGTAGGTGTGTTTAATCACTAAAAATTTTAATTTTTATTGATTTCAAAAAGTTTGATGTAAATTGTTGAAAAATTGGCTGAGATTTATTATTTGACAGCGATTCTATACCTTGAATCTTTAAATGTATATTGTATAGAATTAGAATAGTGGTGATTCTTAATATAAAAAATTAGTGTAAATGCCAATTTGGAAAAATAATAAATAATTTAAACGATAATTAAAAAAAATAAGAACAAGTTTTTATTCTTTATCATTATGTACATAAAATAAATTTTAGGGGATGTACAATGTTGGCGATTTGTAGAAAGTTTAATAAAAATCTATTGGAGAAAAAATGGAATACATAGTGATTAAAACATATATGTATAATATTATTAATTTTTGTAGAGTAGGACCCACTCTATATCCACGCTATTAAATAAAACGAAACAAATAATAATCTATCTGTCGTTAGAATAAAATAGGATCGACCTTTGACATATTATATAATATAAAACATACCGAGTGGTCCCTTTATTATAGGAAAAAAATAGGAACAAGCCAGGATATAAGAAGAAACATTAATGTCTACTATCAAATTGAACGTGTTGTAAAAAGTTTATTTTAGAGAAAAATCCTGAAAGGACGTGAATTGTGGGAGTTATTTTGGCAACAGTGACACCAGCATCCGATTGCGAAGTGGATGTTGCTTATCCTGTCCAATTTTGCAAACGGTGACATCTTTAAAGTAGCTGCCGAGTGCTAAAGCACCGAAGCGATACGTGTTTCTGACACTTTATACATACATACTTGGCTTTTATATAAAGAGAGGTAGAGAACATATAAGAGAAGGACGGAGGAGTTTGCTTGTCTGCTTGGCTTGAGAGTCGAGACTACCTTGCACTGTGTCACCCTTATTTTTCGTTGCTTTCTCGCACGATAATGGGTCTGAGGCGCCTACACCGGCAAAAATCAGTCATTGTACGTTGAACCTCAAAGTAGCTTTCTCTTCTTTTTCTTTCTTTGGAGACGATTGAATCGACATACGAGTACAATATTCGGCTGAGATTGGTACTTCGAAAAGGAATTTGATGCTAAGAGAGCCAGCCAATAGTTTATGAACTTATTGGGTATTTTCGCCCTGAAACGATCTTAATACAAAGTTAGAGTGTTCAAAGAAAAGCATCCCATTCATAATAAAAATCCTCCTTATTTTCCATGTCCCTACAAACGACCTAAATGCTATTCCTGATAAATATCGCTTGTGCAATATCACTTGTGCTGTTGTGTACATGTAAAATGCACACAAAAGCTATCTGACATTTCGAGAGAATTGAATAAATAGCACGCTACAATGTTACTCGCTATATTTTCTCTCTTCAACTCTCACGATGTTCCTCGAAAGGTCTCGCAGCATCCCAGATGAATTATGCAAGAACAATATTTTCTAATAATTGCCGGGAAATTGGCTCGACATGCTTCAGGTGCAAAGTGGAGGATACCGAGATCCGTTACGGTTCTTGATGAAAGTAGGCTCGCGCCCGAAACAGCATTGTGCCTCTGAATCTGAATCGTTTCGAAAGAAGCAAAGAAGAAATTTAAAGGATACCCAGCACATTGGTAAGGATCCCTTTTCAATACCAGTGGTATATTGCACTCGTAAACGATTTCATTGTATTCCACGCGTGTTACAAATTTCCTTTCGTGCTCGTTGGCTTGGGAATAACCCCTTCTTTAATTAGCATTGTATCGAATTCCTGCCAAGGGAGGATCACGACTGCCAGATCATCCAGACACATGCGACCTATCGATAGGTGGCTGCGAATGTGCCATATTGGCACGGATGTTATTTCAATCGCGTTTGAATGCAATGTCGAGAAACCTTCTCTGACGAAGGGGTAAAGAAGGTTTTTCTCCCCCTATCATCATTTCTTATACGAAAAGGTACCAGTGACATTGAGAGCGACATCCAGGAACTAACTTCTCCGAATCCCATTTCTTCCATAATGGCTTTCTTCGGTCTTGAGGACACTGGAATAAAAATGCGAACTCGATTATCACGCCAGATCTATAGGGATGTATATCAGGAAAGGCGGAACTGTATCACTGCTTAAATGAGGGTGACTATATTACGCGAATCGGTGCTACGAAATACGAATGCGCGTATTGCATGCATCACTGAATATTGAATAGCTAAGAATAAAAACGAATAAAAAAAATCAAGTTGAGTAACAACGTCGAAGACGTTGAACAGGGGGTTCGTAATATGACCATATGCGATGTTTAATTCTAGTAATATAAATTCAATGCAGGGTCGAAAACTTTAAGATTCAAACTGCTTGCTCATTTGATGAAACTAGTTTTAGGTGAAAAGGTCTTTATTCGAGAGAAGAAGTCGGTGTGAATGCCATATGTGCATTTTTATGTAGATTTGATAGTCTTTAAATTCATTCAAGTCTGCTTATACATATTTTTTCTATACTGATGTGAACATATTGACAACGGCATACCGCCTTTCTTGCCAGGATAAAGTTCCGAAAGCATCAGACCTCCGATTTTTGTTTGAACTACGTACACTTATATATTTTGAAACGCTGATTACGAACATGCTAGTGAAAATTGGCACCAACTTGATTCTTATGGGAAAAAACATTTAAAAACGTATAATATCACTGTTTTTCTATTTATTTCCATAAATAATGGAAATTTCGAAAAATATTTCAAACAAATATTTTATTTCTCATCAAAATAAACATTTTATGTTGTATCAATTGTTTGCATATGAATAACAGTTTTAGGGATATTCGAAGTTGAAGATGAAAAATCACAAATCCCATTAGAGTTTGAAAATGGGAAGCTAAGCGATCTAATGTATTTCTGTGACCAGTTACAGAAGTGTATTCACACCCTTCCCCTGCTTCAGAGTTTGGAAAAGGGAACCTATTCGACATCCCCTATTTGTGTGACCAGTCACAGGGGTTCCTTGCCGACCCCCAATGAGACGTTAAAAATGCAAACCTACGTTGCCTACATTATTGCTATGATCAGTTCCGCCTCCGATAAGAAGGTGGAAAGGGGAAACCATGTGACCTAGATTATTTCTGTGACTAATAACAGGGGTGCCTTACCGTCCCTCATAAAACGTTCGAAAGGAGAACCTGCGTGATCTACATTGTTTCTGAGAGCAGTCACTGGGGTGCCTTACCGCCCCTGATGTGACATTGGAAAGGGAAACTTACATGAACTACATTATTTCTATGACCAGTCTCAGGGGTGCGCTCCCGGATTACAGCGAGACAATGGATAGTGAAACCTACGTGACCAACATTATTTCTCTGACAGTCACAAGGGTGCGTTTCTTCTACCGAATTCCCGATTAGACGTTGGAAAGTGG
>NC_046658.1:55601720-55609456 GCF_010883055.1 Belonocnema kinseyi | reverse complement strand
AGGGATTCCCTTACCGTCCCCCATGAAACGTTCGAAAGGGGTGACTGCATAACCTACATTATTTCTGAGAGCAGTCACGTTGGTGCCTTACCGCCAATGATTTGACATTTTATTTATTTAATAGTAATAATAATGTGTTCCTTCAAATTTTTACAGTGTAAAGTATAGAGGCTGAACTAATAAAGAAAAATGTTTATCTTTGTTTTTTACTGTTTTTGTTTACAAAATGGCGGCCTCAAAAATGTCCTCCCTTCCAGCTTTCGCTCAAATATTTCTGGAATGGTTGAACCGAAATTAAAAAATAAAAAAGATTTATAATCTGTATAGTTTTTGCTATCGTGTAAATTACAATCAGAATTTTTTCTTGAAAAAAAAATGGCGGACTTTTGAATTTTTAGACTTATATTTTCAAGTTAAATTGTTCATAACTTTGTTAAATAACAATATTTGTTCATGATCATAGTTCACACGATAAAGACACACTTGAAGAATGAGCTGTCAACATTTCAAGTCAATCGGTTTATTAGTTTCCAAATAAATTTGTCGAAGGTGTCAAAAAATATAGTTTCGAGAAAATCGAGTATAAACTTTTCTATCGTGAAAGACAACTCGAGCGCTGTAGCTGCTTCGGCCTCTTTTATCATTATCCTCGACCTTGTAGACCTTAAAAATTAATTATACACTATTTCTAGAAGTATTTACTATCAACATATGAAACCAAATTTTTTCGATTTTTTGAAAAATTATGACCAGAATCTCCGCTTAATCGAAAAAACATCCAGCTTTGTATTTAGTGGGGCGAAAGTGCCCAGCTGATGCAGTGAAAGATGCTGTTGCTTTGACTTCAACAGCTGGACACTTTTCGCTCACAAAATATAAAGCTGGTTATTTTTTTCGTTTAATATATTCACTTAACTATTAGTTTACCAAATTTCAGCTTTTGCGTTATCAGTTTACCCAGCGTATATTTTTCACATCTTTACGTAAAAAGCTGGGGCTTAATCCCCCACTCTAAATTCGGCTGGATACGTTTTTTTAATTCTTTATAACATAAAAAACATGTTGACAAGGTTTCAGCTTTTGCGGTATTAGTTTTTTTTTAAATTATAATTTTACGTGTGGGGAAGGCTGCCGCAGTTAAACCCCCCGGAACTGCGTCAGCTGGAGGTCCATTAACTTACTAGCGATACCAAATGAAGGTCACAAAAAATTTTCAGCTTTTGCGAAATGACTAACTCTAAATAGTCGCTGGCTCTCAAACTGATAGGATGATACCACTGCTTACTATTCCTACGTGATTATTCCTATGATTAGTCACAAAGGTGCATTTCCACCTCCAATTAGAAGTTAGAAAGGGAAATCTATGTGACCTACATTATTTCTATGACCAGTGACAGGGGTGCCTCCCCCCCCCCATGAAACGTTATAAAGGGGAACCTACGTGACCTACATTATTTCTGTGACTATTCAAAGGGGTGCCTTGTTGGAAAGGGGATCCTATAATCAGTCCCAGGGGTGGCTTTCCGGCCCCGGTAAGATGTTGAAAAAGAAATTTATGTGACCTACATTATTTCTGTAACCAGTTAAGGGGACGCCTTTCCACCTCCTCCTCCACCTTTAACTGGTTAAAGAAACAGCTTTTGATGAGATTTACTACTTTCGTCTAAAATATTTGTGAAATTTTTATTATTGATGGAAATAGATGAAAAAACCCATGATTTTGTACTTTTTAATAGGGTTTTCCATTGAAATAAAATTTGGGGCATTTTTCACTATCATGTTCGTAAATAGCACGTCAAAATACATAAGTGAACGTAGTTTTAAAAAATTTGGTGGTCCAACAGAAACGCGCGACTTGATTTGCGTGAAGCAAGTCGCGCGATTAGTGATTCATGATGGGTTGATTTACAACCAAATAGATGAATTTTCAACTCAAATAAAAATAAAGTGAAACTCTGATACTAAATCAATTCTGGGGCCGACCTTGATGGGGAATTACCCAGATAGAGGGCCGTTTCGTAGAAAACGCTTTTGTTTCTTCACGCCTGAGCGACCGCCGCTCACCCCGCGCAACTCCTTTTACTCCTACTTGCGGTGTGACGTCAATTCTAGGAAGAATTCTATCAAGGGGCCCCATATCTAGTTTTCACTAAAATTTAAAAAACAGTTGGATTTAACCAGCAAAAAACGAATTTTCTGCAAGATAATTTAATTATTAACTAAAACGGATTAATTTTCAACTATGAACTTCATCTTCGTCCAAAAAAATAGATTTTCAGCCAAAATTCATTTCAACAAAATACGTTGTGTTTATATTTATTCGTTCCTAAACAATTTCTGAATAAAAATAACGTTTGACATACGTTAATTATGCGTTGCATATTTTGTAATTCAGGGAAAAGATTGTAATGTCTGCGATAAATAATAAGTCTCTCACATGTAGATTCTTGTAAAATTTGCTTTTTGCACCATGTGAACGGATGTTGACGCACAAGTTCTATTCATTTCGACTCATCCATATTACACTTGTTTTACAGCATAAAAAACTATCTTGAAATATCGCAATTTGCACGCAGGGAAAAGGAAGCACATAATTCTTTCAAATTGTAAATAATTGTAGATTGTTCAACTAAATACCTCCAATTTAAATAACCTTTTTACCCTAGTGGGCCCCGGGACGTCCTAAGGACGTGCTTAGAATGTACCTGTATGTCATATGATTTGACGTCTTTAAGACATACTTTGGATCCTTTCATGTCTTTAAATGGTCCTCAGGACGTCCTTAGGACGTCCGCCGAAAGATGTACATAGGACAAGTTTTAGGACTTGTGTGCCCACTGGGTACCTTCATTAGAACTGAAGATGGTACAAATGTGTATTTATCTACAAAAAACGAGAAATCATGTATACTTTGCAAATTTTTCAACGGCAATTTGTCTAGAAATGTTTCAAGTAATACTATGCATTTTTCAGATGTTTCCTATTCTTTCAATAAAAAACTATGTTCCAAAGTTCACTTTCGTGAAAAGCTGTGCAATGTCCTTACTTTCTATCAGATTTTTAGATCTGTTAGCTACACAAAATTTTTTGGCATATTGCTTTTTGGCTCATTAACATACTAAATTTGCACCTTTAAATTGATCCCTCATTCATTGAGCTAACATGTTTTCTTTATTTACTTTTTTAATGTCAAATCCAGAGAACTCGAATTTTCCCGCCGATAGTATATAGTTTTCGCGATTTATAGTCGCCCATGGGATCCCTATAGTCGCGCGTTAGGTTTCACATCATACGAAAGTACACCAGAAGATCCAATGAGAAGAGTCATAAACTGAAAAGCGCAATTTGAGTCGCGCAATTCTCGCACTTCGTGTTACGCGCTTAGTCTTTATACTTCCTACTCATTTGTACTTAGTCCTTTTAAAATTAATGCTCCAATTATCGACCAATATAATTTAGTGAGTGCGAATTAACCATTGTTAAAGCTCCTTTTGTATTGATGAAATATGTTATATTCACAGATAAACAGTGTGCTCGTTTTTGTTACGCAGCCTATTTGTTCTGGTCTCGAAATGATATCTTAAACTGTAACATGAACATAGCTGCATTTTCATTCTCCCGTATCTCATTTTTGTTGCAACTCAAAACAAAATGGATATGTGTAGTGTGTACTTTTGAGGATAGACGACTTCAGCTTTTTTCTGCCGTACAAACTAAAAAGATACATAAGTGACATTGCCTCTTAGGGTTATTTTTTAAAACTTGGCAATGAAAAAGTCGACCAAAGCGGCAATGTCACTTATGTATCTTTTTAGTTTGTATAGCACGATTATATTGAATACTTTTTTGAATTTTTCTGAACATTTTCGAAATCTTCAAAAATATATAACTTTTCTAATTTTCATCGAAATTGAACATTTTATTTGAACAATTTGCAAGTCTTCTACCTATTTATAAGAAACTTTGATGAAAATTTATAAAATTTGAAATTTTTTCCATTCCAGCTTTGAAAATGCTCTAAATTTTTTTATATTCTTTGGAAATATCTGTTTAACGAACTTAGCCTTCATTTTGAGACCCTTAAGAAGTGTATTGAAGCTGACTCGATTAAAAAAATGCTTCATGATTAAACGCGGCTACAGCATTTAGGTAACCATACAGACATACAGGTATACAGATAGAAACCATACAAATTTTATGATTTTCGAACTCTGTGAGTGCTGAAACGTCAAGATCCGTTTAAAAAGAGAGATTAAACATTTGACCGATTACATTAAACTCTAATAGATGAGAATGTAAAAATATTTAGACATCACTTTCGATCAATCAAAATCTATATGCAGTGGCGACCGAACGACATTTTTTTTGGAAGAGCAAACTATTTTTCTATCTAATATGGTAGAAATAGGTACATTCAGATTTGGGGGGATGGGGCGAAAGGCATTGGCGTATATATCATAATATATACCATTATACGAAATCAAAGCTTGATAAGTTATTATTCAATTAATTATGTATGTACAGTTGTTTAGTTATTTTTGCTGGTTTTGAAATTATTAAGATTGTACGTGTCAAGATTGAAAATTCATTTTTGAAAGCTTCCAGCCTTCCAGCATAAAATTGTATAATTTATTGTTATGAACTTCTCTAAGCGAATCGAAAATAATCGTAGTTTCAGATCAAAATTATAAATTATTAATACCTACTATGTAAAATAATTTAATCATGAACTTTTACAATATGAAATCTCATAATTTTAGAGCATCTTATTATCGGACATTTTTTAACGTGTTACGTATTTTTTGAGCAACTTCTTATTGGGTCCATTACAAAAATACGTAACGTTTTTTTTTCTGACAATTAAGACCTCCCCTCCCTGTTACTTTTTTTATAGTGCCCAATACCACTTAAAATTTTAGAATAATTACAAATAGTAGGGTGTCCATCACTGAATCGCTGTAGAAAGTGTGTCTTCAATTATTTGAAACATCATTTGAGAATTTGGAAACGAATACTACTGTAGCAGAAAAATCTTCTGGCTATCTCATGTCACATCTGGCCCAGATCTGTCGACGTCTAGACAGTCTAGTCATGACAGTATAGCCTGGCCCAGATCTGGGACTGGTCAGCAATCCATAACATAAAAATGTCTAAGTACCAACCAGCCAATGTTTTTTTAACATTTTTGAAAACTGTCAGGGTGCCCAAAATCATACAAAATAAGACATTAACACTTTTAAAAATATATTTTTTTTCGTTTCACGAAGAAAAATTAGTGGAAACAGGCGACAGAAAAATTGTTTAACAAAATTAAAACAAAAATGTTTTAAAAAATATTTTAAACAAATTTTTAAGAAAAAAAATGTCTGCGAAAAATTGTTTAAAATAAAATTTGGAATAAAAATTGCTTAGCAAAAATGTTTGAAAAAATTGTTTTGTAAGAAAATTTGGGCGCTTATGCTACGAAACCCAAAAAATTTAAATTGATTTATATTTCTATTTCCGTTAATAGTTAATTTATTTGACATATATATGATGTATAATAATAAAAAATAATTAATGAGGGAATAGAGCTGATAAAAGGTTTTTTAAAACATTTTTGCTATGTAGCTTATGGGGATGGGTTTTTCATTAACTTTCAATTCTGTTAGTAATAGAGTATAAACTATAGATAGATTTTTAGTTAAGGTTTCTGACTGCTAGGCGATAGATTCATGTATAGATTGTGGTTTGAAACCCCGTAGCGTTACAAATTTTATTTGTAATATAGTGTTTAAGAATGTAATATATGTATTTATTCTAAGCAGAAACAATTAATATTTAAAGACAAAATACTCGCAATCAATTATTATATATTTTTTTAATACCTTATTTATTATATCTCTAGAGTATAGCAATAGTGGGTATTAAAATTAAACAAAAAGTTTTTAACTTACACTTTTGTAATTATACTGGTTTGCATTACCGTGCCAGTACCCCGAGCCAATACTGTAGAGCGTTACATACAAGTACTGGCACTCCGGCAATCTGTTCTGGGCCAGTACTGTACTAGTGGTGTACTTCCGCCTGGAACCAGCGGCTAATTATCGGCTGGCTAGACCGGCTAGCTACAAACTTTGCAAAAGTGTTACCGGTCTGGCCAGCCCCAGACTAGACCGTCGGATCTGCGCGAGATTAGAGTCTAGACGGTATAGTCGGAGGCTTGCTAACGCCAGAAGATTTTTCCACACGATGTAGAATAAAATTTGGTGTCTGACCCACTAGCTACTTCGTCGCCCAATCCCTGAATATCTATAGGAATTGTTAAATGAGAATCTACGGAGTTTATTTATAGAACAGGGATATATTAAAATTCACCACTCCTTGTGTCCAATAATGATAAACAGAAAGCCTTGCTTTACTTTGTTATAAAATTTCACCCTCACCCCGTTAATTATAAATCTATTTGAGGAAAATCGGGATCAGCGTTTCTGCCTTATGACTTTATGATTTATATTTTTTTTAATAAGACTTTCTGAACTAGTGATGCATGTCAAGCGTCAAGTGTACGATTCAATAAACAGCAGATCCGATAAAAAGCTGAACGGTCCATCTGCTGGAACTTCTCGTTCCGAAAATGATCGCGCACATGACAATCATTTTTTTAATTACAAACTTCCAAATAAATAAAAACTCGTTAAAAAAGGAAGAATTACCAGCATTTTCATTTTTGCAAGTTTAAAAATTAATTTATTCTTTCTAAGGGTTATATTGTCAGGAAATCGGTATGCTTGCGAAAATTGTCAACGTTCGGACCGAGTTCTTCGTTTTCAAAGAAGAAAGAAAAATGTTGGAATCGCCATCCGAGAGTAAAGTTGTTTTCTCAAATATCGCATGTGCACTCTCTAAATATGAATTAGTATCAAATTCACTGATTGAAATAGTAGTTAGACATTTCACTGATTAATTGAAAATTTTCAACTGGTTTAATATTTGATCATATTTGTGGGTTTTAAGTTTCTACTATGATTGATTGATTGAATCTATTAGAATATTATTTTATTATGACAGCCAAATTAACGTGGTGCAGTGCTGCCAGCTTTCAAAAGTGTTTATTTCACTGAAGGAATAAGTATATATTTTTACTGATTGTCAGTGGTCTATTTCCAGCTATTGCAATCAGTGAAATCGCACTGACAATCATCGATAATTCGCTAATTCAGATTTAGAGAGGAATATTGGCTGTCGGTGTTCAAAGAAACTTTTTCTACACAATATGTTACTTTAAACATGATTTTAAAAAACCTGGAAAGGAACATAACGTGCAACTTTAGAGGTAGATTTGCAAAAATAGCTCGTTTTTTAGAATATCTAAGATTTATCAAATAATCTTCATGATAGTTTTGACAAAACTAGAGACTAAATTATACAAAACTGCGATTGACTTGATTTATTCTGACTAAGACCGATTCACCTTTCAATTCGTTCAAATATTTTGTTTAGAAAGTAAAGCACGCCATCAGCTTGAAACCTAAGAACAAATTCTAGAGTGTTATTAAATGGACAAAACGAACAATTTGCAGTACAAACACACCTCATGGTATATAGTAATCCTGTAAATGTCTTCAAATTACGAGCTTTGTTCTCAGTAAACATTTCTTATAGCTTTACATGTAAGCTTTACACCTACGAAAAAGAAGTGTTACACGAATTTATATGATCTGTATAAGTGTATATAGTTAGATAGTAGATAGTTT
>NC_046658.1:55599760-55601620 GCF_010883055.1 Belonocnema kinseyi | reverse complement strand
TTTGTATGCATTAAAAGAGTAGTCGATTTCAGGACAATTTTGTCAAAAATAGAAGCTAAAATACTTCAAGCCACTTTTATTCTGATTTATTTCGACTAAGACCGATTAATTTTTCAATCGAATCGAATAGCTTTTTTTTAGAAAGTTAAGCGCGTAAGTTACTTGAAAGCTAAGAGAAAACTGCAGAGAATTGTAAAACGAAAGAGGCATTTTTAATTTGCCGATAAACACAATTCATGAGCCAAGATACTACACGCGATGCAATTTACACCATGCAATGTCTACACTCTACCACAACCCATTCGACCAGTCTTAAATTTTATGGCTTAATGGAAATACTCTATAACTACAACAGCCTGTCAACACTCACTCATCTCCGATCCGTCAATAATCAGAAAGTCCTTTGTAGGGGATGTGGCTCTAAAACGGCCAGCACGATAATATAGCCAATCTTTAATAATACATTAGGAAAGTTAGAATAATGTCGTTTTTTGGTACAGATATATTAATTAATTGAATTCATATTTTGGAAAGGCAATTGCAAGCATCAAATATTTGATAATAGTTTTTATTAATAGTATAGATATATACTATATATATAGTATGTATAATAACTATATAACTATATAACTATATAACTAACTATAAATATAACTATATAATAATATAGATATATAATAGTATAGATATATAGATAATAGTTTTAGACTTAATTGTGTTAGCAATTGTGATTGGACTTTAGGCATACTATATTATGTAGATTCCCTTGTATTATTTTTATTGTTGTTTTGGGTAATTTATAGTTCACGCACTAAGCTGTTATATCAGTATCTAACAAAAGTCAAATAAGAAATATTTTAATTAAAAATAAACAAAACATAAAAGTACTGCCACTTGTCTAAAATGATCAGTGGGTTGTGTGGTTAAAACGGCCAATTCATGTGCGCCACCACACGGCGCAGTGCGACGAAACGATAGATGTGATGATAAAAAATATAAACGTTTTAACCTAAAAATTCAATATTTTGTTTCAAATAAACAAATGTAAACAAATATGGTTTCCTTCAACACAGGTAATAATCATTTTTTAATAGAAACATGACTATAGATAAGAAAAATGTATACTTATTCAATTATGACTGTTAACGTTTTTAATGTTTATAATATATAAAAGTATTACCTGTAACATAGTTTCTAGTTACCTAATGTTTAACATTCAAAAGAAATAATTTTTAAATTTTGAATTGGCTATTTTAGACCCACTTCCCCTTTTTTCGGAACAAAAAAGTGATTTCTTAAACACTTTAAGCGCAACGCTTTGCTCATTGACACTAAATTTATACCATTTTCAGGAGTTAAACATGTGCAATTTTCTTTGAGAATTATATCAGCACGTTGCTTAGTTTCAGAAAAGACACCTCACTGCTTTTTTGTTATTAACTCAATAACTAGTGATTATTTTTCACTCTAAAATTTAAAATTGTGCACGGAAAGGATCAAAGAAAACGATATATTATTTGAACATTTAAAAAAATCTATTTTCAGGTACAACAGCCTTTTAATGTTGAGCATTATGAAATGATCGTAAGATAATAATACTTTTTAACCTTTCGCTTATTAGAAAATAATATGCTAATCGAATCAAATTTCAAAACTCTGTATCAGTATAATATGAAACTTCAACTGCAACATATACTTTGTCTCATATTTTGAGAATATTTTCTGATGAGATTTTCACTATAATCTGTACAAAAATTGAGTTCTCTATATTTTTGTACTGATAGTGTATATATATATATATATATACTATCAGTACAAAAATATAGAGACCTCAATTTTTGTACAGATTATAGTGAAAAT
>NC_046658.1:55593230-55599660 GCF_010883055.1 Belonocnema kinseyi | reverse complement strand
TGATCGCTCTCTCAAAACACCCTTATCCGAATAAGTGGCCGACCGAGCACGTATCCCGCGCCTCGTAAACTGGGAAAAGGGGGTGGGAGGGAACCCTTTTATTTATCATTGGAAGTGAGCGACGCGGAAGTTTGAACGGCCGACGACGGAAATACGTGCCCGACGGGTAAATGCCAATTAGTTCGCTGAATCGAGCGCAAAGGGGCTCAGAGTATGGCGCGGAATAAAAGCCGCTTGACTGCCGCACGAAAGATTTTGTGCTTCCAGAGCGCATTCGCGGACTCGACGAAGCTGAACCAGGAGAAAGAGCTCGCGCGTCGCGTCGCGTCGGTATTGTCGACCCCTTCGGTTCCCTGTAAATTCCATTCGATTCGATTTGATATGCTCTACGAGGAAAAGGAGGAGACCAAGGCGTGGGTGGAGGATGTTTAGAATCTACAGGGCGAGAAGTGCGAAACGAGGAGGAAATAAGTACTTGGGGGATTGTTCCCAATCTCAGAATGGACAATGGCTTTAACCCTTCGAGTATTCTTGGTCTCCTGCTTACTACACGAAAATACCATTTTCTACCTCCACAACTTATTGTTCTGCTCCTCATTATCACAATCACAAGACTTCACCTTTTCATTATTTTCTTTAATTAAGATCAATGCGGCATTGAGCAGAACCGTGAATATTGATTTTCAACTGTGTCTAAAAGTTTCTGGAGTAATTGAAGCTTTGCTTTATTTATTTTAGCTGCACTTACTCTGCAAATCTTGCTGTTGTAGAACTTCTTCAACTTTTTTACAATATAGAAATTGAAAATTGGGTTAAGAGAAACGTTAATTCCTCTAAATTTCGGGTCTAACTTGAAACATCCTTTTCATTTGAACTCAGAAGGTACCATTTTTGGTGAACGAAATGCAAACCTTAAAAGGGGAAATAATCATAAGAATCTTTACCCATTGGTAAAAGAAAATTCATTATAATGGTCTTATTTTCTATATTCTGAATTTTAAATAAAAAAAGGCCAAACAGTTGACAGATTTCTTTGTGTGTCGCTTCTACCAGGCAGTCAGGACGGTCTATCTTAATCCCCGAAAGTTCCTTGGTAATTATCTACAAGGGGGAAATATTTTTTTTAGGCCATTTGGACATAAAAACTTAATTATCTTTAAAAATAAGTCAATTAAATTTTGTAAGATATAGGTTGACTGATCTGTTAAAAAATCGAATTTTGGGCATAAAAAGTGAAATATTTCTAGAAATAAATTTCATTTCCATATAATAAGAAACAAATTATCAAAATTTTTTCCACATTCCGTGACTACCGAAATATGGAAATTTATTCATTAAAAGCCGATTGTGAAAAATGGTATTTTGCTGTTAACTAGCTCTTAACTATTCACCAGTCATTTCTAAACTGATTCAGATTAGTAGTTGACCTCATAATATAACTGGTTCAATAAAAAAAAAACTAGGACTGTCAGTCCAATCAAAGGTATTTGTATGAATGTTGATACCATCAACACTTGGTTTGATAGAAGAAATCATCATTGATTGTAAAGATTCAAGATTTTCCCATGAGATCGTGCTTCTGCGTGAATTCATAGTTAGCAGCTTCATTGTGAGGATGTCGACGACCGCGCACAAGACTTTAATAATCCGAGAAGAATAATTTTCGATGATTGAATTGGATGCTATCGAACACATGGTCGTCGAAAACCCTAAACGCGACTTGACACGTTCCGAACTGTTGCACGCTAACGAACGATCATAAATAATTCCTTCCTTGGGCATCTTCGAGAAGAGGTACGGCTGATTTATAACCACGCGCTCGTCGGACGACGAACCTGATTGGTGTGCAGGTGTTGTACATTTGTACAAGCGAGACAGCTCTTGTGCTTTAAAAGAGCGCGAAATGTCACTCGTGTTCCCCTCGAATCAACATCCGTTAACGATTCGTGCTTCGACAAAATCACAATCCAGAACGGGCTGCTAATTTACACTCCCACGATGAAAGCAATTCACTCGCGTGACAAGTCAAAGCGGTATTTAACATTTAATTTTACAGAGAAAAATTTAATTTGCGTTATTATTTTACAAGCAAAGTGGTTGAGATACGAGGAAACAGATATTAATTATGGTTAATTATTATATGTTTCTTGTAAGGTTTATTAAAAGAGTGTGCCTGCAAATTGTATTAGCATCGGCATTGTCTTAATTTTCGCCGTGTGATAATTGGGGAAAGATTTGAAAATTAGCTGTATGATCGGAGGAAAATGCTCCAGACTAACAAGGGGAACCTACACCCTGTGGAATTTTGTTTGAATGCATACTCCTCCTATAGGTAATAAACCCTTACCCAACTTGAAACATGCTAAAGCAAAAAATCAACGCAAGTTATATGGATCGCGATGCGAGAGTCTTTCAACTCCCGGTTTGATCAGACGGTAGCACGTTGAGTTTGTAACCGGAAAGTCTATGCTCGTTGTCTGCTGTCTGCAGTTTTCGCCAATTTTTTAGTGCAACAGAATATTAAATTTATTTACATACTTTTCTGTTTATCATATCTTGAAAAATAAAAGAGCAATGCTCATGAAATTTGGACGATTCCACGCCCTCTCAACTCCAATGGGCGAATATGAAGAATTATGATTATTATTTAAAGCATGGTACAAATTGCGGCCAACTGTTGGCGCTGCGTGTCTGGACAGGTGATTGAATTTGAAGGTTTTAAAATTCAAAGTGTCAAACGGTGCCAAAGTATATATTTTATTTGAAAAAACGAATCCGATTACTATAAAGTTAAAGAAACGGAAGTGTGTTGCTCCCGGGTGTCAATCGTCGCCTCACGTGAAGCATCGCCAATTTCCGAAGGACGTAAAGCCGAGTATGTTGTGGTTAAAAGCGGTGTCAAATCCTCTCTTGACGAAAATAACCTACAGAGAAGTCCATGAAAGCGGTTATCGAATATGCTTTCTGCGTTTTCGGGCGAAGGATTATTTACACGGTCCGCAAATTAAATAGTACCTTGCATGTCGTTGCCTGAAAAAGGGCTGAATGATCTTCCTGGTGTTGCTCCAGTTGAGGTAGCCCGTGATGTTGATGCTAATTTTAATACATTTACATTTAATTATTTTACGTGTGTGCTATTGTATGAATTGTAAATATGTTTTAAATCTTAAAATTGAATATAATGATCAATAAAATGAATAGATAAAATGAAAATGTATAAAGATATATTAAAAGTAATGTATTATACTTTATATATATCTTTACATATCTTTCTCACTTTGTTCATCGAATTTATTGATAAATATATTCAATTTTAACATTTTTCACATATATACAATTTATATATGACACACATACGTCATACTTTAATACTTTTAGTTCAAGTTGCGGCCAACTGTTGGCGTTGTGCTTCTTCATATTTCTACAATTGAGTTGCTAGGGCCTGGACGCTTCTATGTCTAGTTCAACTGCTAGTACCGATTTATAGAATTTCAAGAAAATGGTTTCTTCTGTTTATATGAAAAAAGGTGAGATAACCTAAACATAAAAAGCAAGTGGCCTCGCAATTCGCTACGGTTGCTTAAAACGTTTGAAATATAGAGAAAGAATGCGGGAGTAAAAGACTGAGAACAGGCGAATAAAGTGAATTAAATTTTTCAAGATCGGATTATATGTTTGATAGGTCGTGTACGTCAAAGGTGTCAGATACGTCATGATAGAGAGGAAGCATTTCGATCGAATGTCGTGACAACGATAGTCACTAATGTACTCGGTGGTCTCGGCACCACCCAAGACGTCCAAGGGAAATTTCTTTGATCCGAGGCTTGTTTCAAAAGGAATATATTTCACAACGCCATGCCACTCGCGAGTTCATCCAGTGATGGAATCTTTGTTCAGCTGTCCGTCTATTGGCTCAACGTGAGTGACTCAACTCTGGTCGAATGGCTCGGCAATCTGACATATAGTTGTCATTCTTCGTTGTAAAATGCTTGTAATCTTTTGCCGTTGTCTTCCTGAATCGTTTTTGTAACAATGCTAAATATTCTCTGAAAATGTATCATCGCAAACAACATCTCCTTATATCACGTAAGACAACGTTTTGGGTCTATCTAAAAAATTAATTTTTTAAAACTTCTTTATGCTGCTAATACTGACAAAAATTAACAATAATTAATAATAATCTTCAAGTTGATTTATCCACGTTGTCCGCATTGAAGCTCCTATGCTTTCGCATATCTATATTCACGGAAAAAATCCCTGACTAATACACTGGAAAAAATGTTTAGGTATATCAACAAAAATTCTTTCTATCCCAGCTAGAAAGTATCGCTGGATTTCGTCTTCCTAAATAGTTTGCTGTATTGAACAGATTTTCTTGCAGACAAAATATAGGTGAAGTACCTAGAAAATTGAGCTCTTATGCCTATATTTCTATTGCTGAACAAGTATAGGTGTCACATCTAACCAGGTTCAGCTAGACATTCTAGGTAAAAAATGTAGCTAAACTTGACAGCCTGTCTAGCTGCATTTTCTGGCTTAAGTGCCTATAATTTTTCTAGCTAATTGTCGATATATTTCTAGATATGATTCTGAAATTGAAATTTCTTTGGCGATTTTACGCTCGCTGATAAAAGAATACTCACTTACCTTTAAAAGCTTCAATATATAATTCTGGAGGTACCACCTGATTAAAACATATCTTATTTCCGTTATCGGTTCCATCATTATCGTTGAATTACTGTTTATATTATCCATTTCTTATAACTCTCACAAGTCGCACAAGACACGAGGCACGAGCTTCTTGCATTTAAGGAAAGGCTGGACGTAGGTTTTGTGCGTACTAATAAAAGGCGGTAATTTTGAAAATGCATTTTATTTATAGGCATAATACTGATGTTACACTCAGATATTACACTGATGTTACACTCAGTCCTCTGGGCCACTGAATAGCCCGTTGGGCATGAGGAAAGTTATTGAACACGTTGAGATGCATTCATAGATCTTTTCATTTCGAATAAAATAAAATAAAAATAAAATAAAAATTAATAAATTCCCCACCTGCGAAGTTTTTCGATATTCAAAATAAAAATTCTATTGTATGAACGCCTGTGTAACCGGGGCAACCGCTAGCTTTGTCTTCGTCCTTTCCGAAAGTGTAATTTCCTCGTAGAAATAAATCATTAGATTTGATAAGTAAATAATCTTTACAAGTTGCGCTATGACCAACTTGGCTATTCGGTGGCCCAGACGACTCATTCGTCTAGAATCTAGCTCAAACGTTTCAGTCATGTAGCGATAGTACAGAGTACTCTCGAAAAACGAATGAGTCGTGCCAGCACAACATTCAGTCGTCTATTAAATTTTGTTTTCAGCCACACGACTGACTCGTGTATCACAAAGTATCTGTTAGTCAAGGATTTTCTCCGTGTAGTTTGTTTTTGTCTCTTGATTTTTGGTCTACTATCTATTTTGACACAGTTTATTTATTAACATTCGTTTGAAATCTTATGAAATTCTGTTTCCACTTAAAGTTGTTTCAATTAAATAAAAAATTCTTTAGTTTGACTTGAAATACCAAATTCTTCATTAAAAAGTTATAAAATGTAGAGGTGCGCAGTCGCTTATTCCGATTTTCAATACAAATTTAGACATGATTAGAACGTTAGATTTGTCGAAATAGAAAAAATTCGGAATGCACATCAATGGCTAGATTTCCTTAGATTATTACGATTTAAAAAATGAAAGTAGTCTTTAAAACAATGGTTTCGAACATTTAACATGCCTTTTGGCTCTATTTGTTTCCCAAAAAGGAGTAATTTTCATTGAAAAATTGTGATAATGTAGGGAAATCAAGCCGCTTTGATAAATAGTTTGATTTTTTCTATTTCGAAAAACCCATTGTTGCAAGTTTGTTCAAATGTCAATTTTGAATCTTAAACATTAAATACATTCAAATTTTAGATATTCAAAATTGAATAAAATTTAATTTTACAGATTCAAAATTGAAGTATTTGAAATTTCTTCAATTTTTTAAATATTAAATTCCTTAAATGCCTTAATTTTGATGAAACACATTATCCAAAAAAATGGACAGTTTTAGCGCTAAGCGGCGCTAAGCGCTCAAAATCAGTGAATAAAACGAATTACAACAGATTTTATTACAGATGCGATGTCAACATAAGAATCACGGTTCAGATCGTGGTCTGTCATATTTGCGCTTACACCGTTGACTTATATAACGCGCTTCTCAAAACGATCAAAAGCTAAGCGCCGAAGATTTTAACTTGACTAATTCATCACTTTTTAAAGGCAGAAATGGTAGCCAAATTAACATTAGTAACGAGTGCGTACATTCCGATAATTACATTGTACTGTTCTCAAGAGTGCCGAACGCTAAGCGCTCATGATCAGTGAATGGAACGAATTTGAA
>NC_046658.1:55576653-55593130 GCF_010883055.1 Belonocnema kinseyi | reverse complement strand
GTGGTCTGTCATATTTTCGCCTACACCGTTGACTCATATAGCGCGCTTCTCAAAACGATCAAATGCTAAGCGCCCAAGATTTTAACTTGACTCATATTGTCACTAGTTACTAATGTTACTTTGGATACCATTTCTGTCTTTAAAAAAGTAATTACTTAGTTAAGTCCAAATCTTGGGCGCTTAGCGTTTGATCGTTTCGAGAAGCGCGCAATATAACTCATTGGTTTGGCTAAACATATTACTGATTACTTTCTGATGCGTGATTCTTATAGTGACATCGGTTTTGTCGCTAAAGTTACTAGGATTGGTTTTATTCGCTGATCTTGAGCACTTAGCGTTCAACCCTCTTGCGAAAGGTAGAATGTTATTATCGGTATGTGCGCACTAGTTACGAATGTAACTTTGGGTACCATTTCTGCCTTTAAAGAAGTGATTAATTAGTCAAGTTAAAATCTTGGGCGCTTAGCGTTAGATCGTTTTCAGAAGCGCGCTATATGAATCAATGGCGTAGGTAAAAATATGACAGACCACGATCTGAACCGTGATTTCTATGTTGACATCGCTTTTGTAACAAAATCTGTTGTAATTCGTTTTATTCACTGATCTTGAGCGCTTAGAGACGCATAGCGCTAAAACTGTTCATTTTTTTGGATTTTTTTGACGGATGTTTCATCCGGCACTTATAACCTTAAAAAAGACAAAGTTTCAGCTAAATCCACCGAAAGCCACATTCCCATACATATAGTGCGGGGTCCTTTGACTTTTGATCTTGAAAATCATATATGACTTAAGAATTTTTATTTGTAGAGTGGCAATATAGAACTAGACAACTTATATTTTCGATGAAAATGAGTATATTGCATAAAAATACTTAACAAATAAAAATATTTTTTCAAATGATCATTTTTGACATAAGGAGAGTATAACGGAGAGATAGCCAGGCATATAAACAAGAGAGAAAAGTTGTCGACAGGGTAGGAACCATTACCAGAAGTGAAAATAAAACAAAGCTAATATTGCGACATATAATTCTATACCAGCACCCACTGTGCTGTACGGTAGCGAGACCTGGACCTTCCAAGAGAAGCATATTGGTAAAGTTAACACGGTTGTCATGTAATACCTGCGCAATGTGTGCGTTAAAAGGCTAATGTACAAAGTCAGTAATGCGAGAATCCTCAAAGAATGTGGTGTACATGAGAAACTGTTTGACAAGTGTGAAATAAATTTATTAAGATAGTATAGGAATGTTGAGAGAATAAAAGAAGTACGACTGACGGAACAAGTATATCGAGGTAAAATAAATGGTAGCATACCCAGAGGCAGATCGAGGAAAGAATGGTTAAATTGTGTGAATAAGACTCTGATTCAAAAAATATAAAAAGTCATAGAAACACTAAAACTTGCATGATAAAATTCATGGATGTAAGGGAAGCTCAAGATATATGCGAAGATAGAAAAGTATGGCGACAAATAGTTTATAAGAAGTAAATGATAAAGAGTGTAGGTAGAGTGCCAAATGCCTGAGACCAAAGACTTCAGGTTACTAATGTACCCATATGGAGAACATTTTAGAATGACTTTGAGAATCTCTTTGCCTGGAGTTCTTGCTCGAGAGATTGATCAGCAACTTGAGTCGGAACAGTGATGTTGAACTAACTTGTTATTTGAATAAACCGACTAGAACTGATTATGTAACGCTTACCCGGGCTTAATAATGTAATAATAACAATAAAAGCACACGGAAAAAAATTCTTGAGGCGATCGAATGAATCGAGAAGATATTAAACACAAAGAAAGTGTCCGCTTAAATTAGGACACCGGTGCTCTTCCAATAATTCCTTCAGACACCTATTCTTTTTATTATTATTATTACACCATTAAGCCATTTCCCTTTCGAGTTAGGCGTGACTCACTCGGTAGGGGAAAGAAGTAGTGTGTGGAAGGGATAGAGATTTTTCAGATTGATCCAGAATTCTCGTGCTATTTAAGTAAATAACACGTTCGTTCCGCAACACTGCTCCGACCCAGGTTGCTGATAAATCTCTCTAACAATCACCCCAAGCGAAGAACCTCACGAAGTCGTTATGTAAGGTTCCCCACTTGGGTCCATTAGTAGCCAAGGTCTTTTGTTTCAGGCGCCATTCACTCTTTTTATTAACTATTTGCTGTCATACTTTTCTGTCCTGGCATACTTGTCTAGCTTATTTTATGTCCATGCATTTTTTCATGCAGGCTCCGTTGTTTCTGTGACTTCTTATGTCTCTTCTAACTAGGGTCTCATTCACACATTCTAACCATTCTTTCTGCAGTCTACCTCTGGGCACGCTGCCATTTACTTTACCTTGATACACTTGTTTCGTTAGTCGTTCATTTAGCATTCTCTCAACATGTCCGAACCACCTAAACCGATTTCTTTCCCATGTGTCTACTAGCGTCTCTTCTGCACCACATTCTTTTAGAATTATCTTGTTACTTACTTTGTCCATCAGGGTTTTCCCGCATATTATGCGCATATATCTCATGGCAATTGCGTTAATTTTACTCTTATCTTTTTCTTGATAAGACTATGTCTTGCTACCGTATAGTACAGTCGGTACAAATATAGAATTATGTGTTGCCATTTTAGCTTTATTTAATATATTTTTACCTCTGATAAGGGGACCTGCTCTACCAATAACCTTCTTACCTTCATTTATTCGTCTATCTAATTCCTCATCTATCTTCCCGTCCCTAGTAGATAAGCTACCAAGGTATACCAACTTATCAACTTGTTCAATTCTCTCATCATTTAATAAAATATCGCATATTGTTTTCTCACTCTTTTCTTCGAACACCATAGTTTTTGTTTTATTTGCGTTAAATTTTGAGGCTCATGCTCTTCATGCTTGCATCTAGTTTATTCAACATTCTTTGTAAGTCTTCGATAGACTCTGCCATAACAACCTTATCATCTGCGAACGCTAACCCATGTACCCCTACTGTTTCGAGATCCACACCCTCTTCATCAAAGAGAGCCATCCTTAAACACTTGTCCATAAATAATATAAATAACCATGAAGACATAACGCATCCTTGTCTAACTCCTTGAATAATATCGAAACAGTCACTCAGTTTCCCATTCACTCTTACACTCGCTTTGCTACCTGTATATATTGTTTTTCTAGCTTGTAGGATCCATCCATTGACTCCATACTCTTTCAGGACTTCCCAAAGTTTACTTCTATCTATCTCGTCAAAAGCTTTTTCGAGGTCCACAAATGCACAGAAAACTTTTTTCCTACTCTCAAACTTTTTTCTGTTATTTGCCTTAAGCTAAATATTTTATCCGTACATGACCTTCATGGCATAAACCCACTTTGAATTTCCCAAATCTTTGCTTCTGTTATTTTCATTACCCTACGAATAAGTATTTTTGAATATATTTTACTTGCGATGCTTAATAAGCTAATCTATATGTAATTATTGCGCTCGCTTTTATCTCCCTTTCTTTTGTATATTGGTACGATAATTGCTTTTTTCCAATCGTCTGGGACGTCTCCCATCTCGAAACATAAATTTATCAATTCGCACAGTCTATGTGGTATGCACGCGCCACCGTGTTTAAGCATTTCAGCGTTAATACCGTCTACCCCGGCAGCCTTGCCGTTTTTTAAGTTCTGAATTATATCCCTAACTTCAGTGACACAGACTTTTTTAATTCAGTTTTCCATCGCATCGTTCTCAACATCGCAGTCGTGGTGTCCTATAGCTTCATCTCCGAATTGTCTCCTAAAATAGTCGCTGAAAGCCTCTAGTGTTCCGTCTGCATCATATACTATTTCCCCCCTACTATTTCTCATGTTGACAATTTCTGTACTTTTGTTTTCTTTCATTTTTTTATAAAGTAGTTTCCTGCTTCCTTCAAAGTCGTTTTGTATTTTTATCTCTTCTTCTGCTCGAATTGTATCTTTACTTTCTTTAACTAATCTTTTAAATATCATTTTTTCGCGTCTATAATCATTTCTACGTCTATTTCTTTCCTCATTGCTAAGACCTGCGATGTTCAAAGTTCTCTTGTACGCTTCTCTTTTTGCTTTTTGGACAGCATGAATTTTTTCATTCAACCACGCATCACCAGAAATTCTTCCTACAACTGCGTTGCCACACACCTCGATCGTACATCTAACAAGGATATCCCGTAACATTGTCCAGGCACCCTCTATATCTTTGTTTTTTATACGGTCCTCCCATGTTGCCCTATCTATACTTTCGATTATCTTATTTTGGAAATCTATTCGCACATTCGGTTTCTGTAGGTTCTCAATATTGATTCGCGTTTGTTTCTCTTTCTTGGTTCTCTTTTTTCTCAATCCCCGACCTAAAATTATTTTCGAGATTAGAAGGTAATGATCAGTATTGCATTCAGGACCCCTCATGACTCTTGTATCTTTGACTTACTCCCTTAGTCTTTCATCCGCAACAACAAAGTCAATTATACTGCGGCTATTTTCTTTAGACCAGGTTTACATGTGGATCATTTTATGCCTAAACCAAGTATTTGCAATAAACAGACCACTTTCTAAGCATAGACCAACTAATTGATCTCCGTTATAGTTTGTTCTTGGATCCCCAAAATTACCTAATACTCTTTCTGTATCCTGATTTTGGATGCCCACCCAACCGTTTATGTCTCCTATAGTAAAATTATTCTTTTCCCATTAATATCCCTATTATAGCTGGACTTATCAGAGGTTTGACTATACGATATTCTCGATACATGGAAAATGGTCAAGGATATGCATTTTCGCTGATCCAGGGATCTTTCTAAATTCCATCGTTCATTTTCAGCTAAATGTTTAGCTATAATAAGGAATAATATCCCTGTCACAGCTCAATTTTTTACCATGCACTCAAAAGAAGAAACTTGTTTCAATTATTATTATGATTATTACTATCTTTTCAAAAATTACACCTTTCAGCTAATTTTTTTATTATTTCTGTAGCCGAAAAGTACAAATTTTTAAGATATGTGTCCCTTCTAAATTCTGAAAATGAGATTCTTTAGAGAATCCTTTTACATCTTTTCTCGCTTTCGTGAAAACATCGGAAACATATGAAATTCATTTCATTTTTTCAATGAGGAATTAGTAAAGATAGAACCTTTTCCTTCAACATCCAGCGTGGAAACCCCTTCAGTTCCAAAAGATAAAGCCGAGTGAAACAATTCGGGATTTCATTTTCGCATCTATATTTTCCCTATCAAATACGCGCTGCTTTACATATATAAATTACGACAACGGGGGCGCGAAGAGACGATGACGCGGACGTCCGCGAAGGGCTGACTTTTATACAATATATTGTACATATACAATAAAAAGAGAGAGTGCGAGCGAATCTAACATTTCTATTGGTTGGCAGTTCCTCACTCGTTTGCACGCGAATATACAAATATACAGTTATATAGAGTAATGTTTGCAGTATTCGCTGAAGTATGATGGTTCTATGCTCTACAGATACGGGCGTCGTTATTTTGTTTCTCCGACATGGATGCCTGCAAAAATCTGCATTCAGGAGGAAGAGAAAAAAACAAAATTATCATTCAGAGAAGAGAGAAAGAAGAAAAGGAATGAACGAATTATGCAATGGCGGAATGTGGAATCTTTATAATTACTATACAAAGTAACTGGATTACCGGAGGCGAATATCACCTAATGTATATAATATGCGTCACCGATGAATATATCACGAATAACATTTAAGCTTTGTATCTTGCCTTCTATTCACTATACAAGCACGCAGCATTTTGTATATATCCCTAAATAACCGTATTTCTATACAGATCCATACCCTTTCAGGAATCCATCCATATATTTATGAAGGACGCGCGGAAATTCCAAGTCTCAATTTCTATGCCTTTCTACACCACGAATGATTTCACGCGGGCGCATTTCGCTATAATATGCTTTATCTTTCGAATCTCATAATCAGACCCGGGTTTTTGAATATTTTTCCTTCTTCTCAAAAAGCTTCTCCACGTGACATCGACGAGGTTTTTGCGAAGACATGGAAACCTGTGTGCGCTTCTTTATCAATATGGCGTTCTGAGCACAAAATTCATTTTAAAAAAAAGCACAGAAAGATTTCTTTGCCAATTTCTGATGAAATCAGAATTATAGTTTCGTTTCTCGCTTTCTATGTATATTTAATTCATGCACCTTATTGTATTTTGTTATTTGACAATATAAGGTGTAGTATTTCTAATGAGAAAATTCTAGTGTATGTCCATTGTTCAATATGAAGGATTTATGAAAATAATTTCTGGAAACTTGGAGATGGCTAATTTTTTAACTCTCCTTGTCATTGAAATTCAAATTGAAACTGAATTTCCATCCTTCAAAACTGTACAATTTGTAAAAAGAAACAATTTCAATTCGGAAGCATTCTTATTTTTCAATTTTAAGAAATTTCGAACAATGGATTGTAGCAGTAATGCTAAAGACGTGGCTAGATTAAAAATAATGGAAAATAGTAATGCAGAGGTTATTAAGAGGTTACAGATGGCAGGTTAAAAATGTAAGAGAAAGAATATAAAACACAAAGGAATGGGAGGAATGGCTATAAGAGTGAGAAAGGAGTTAAATGAGAGTGAGAAAGGAGTTAAACAGAGAATAATAGTAGAAGGGGTAAAGATAGGAGAAGGATATTTTAATGCGAAAGTAAGAGATAGAGGAGGAAGAGAGTGGGCTGGAGAGGCAGGAAGTAAATCCAAAAACATTATGTAAAGTGGGTAGGGAAATCAATTATTCAAGAGTTCGGAGGGGATGGGAGGTTTCATCTTAACTGATAATATAGAAATTTATATGAGAAAAGCAAACGGTAACTGATTATTATACCTGATAGTGGACGACGAGGTTAGAGAGAAGGTCAAGAAACTAGAGGTAGGGGATTATATAGGTTCATATAGATGGAAATAACCCGTGCAGAAATTCCAATATGGATCTGATCGGGGCTAGATCCGGCAGAATTTGGCCCCAATCGGACTAACTAGATGGGGCCAGACTCGAAATGAAACGCGATACCCAATCGGGGCCCAAGATCAGCGCCCAGAGATAACCCGGTCTGGCCCCGATTGGGCCCATATTAATTTATTTTTATTATTCTTAATTAATGCGAATTCCTAAATAAATTGATATTAAAATCGTATATATCACTTCCTAAACTAAGATCTGAGAATATAAAAACCAGATTACACAGGACCACAAAATGAAATCGAAAAGTCCTTTGACCGAACTCAGTAGACTATAAGTTTTCGGGAGCGCTGATCACGAAGTCGTAGCCCTTATGACCCCTACACCTCAGGATCAAGGTCATTTGGAGGTCAAATTCGTTGATTTGAGAGACATAATATTATTTAGTTTAGATTCTGATAGAGCGGGATATTTCACGTTTGGATATATTTTTAACCACGGGTCTCAGTGACCTCTAGAAGTCCCATGAAGGTTAAAAACATTCTTCAGAACTCCTGAACCTAGTAGCTTGTTATGGTTTGCTCATATCGAGGTAATGATTCTTACAAAATACGTTTTCGGGCGTCCTGATCACGAATTCGTAGCCCTTAGGGCCTCTATACGTCTAGATCAAGGTCATTTAAAGGTGAACCTTGTTAATTTGAAAGACATCATCTTTTTGAGCTCAAATTCTGAAAGAGCGGGAAAATTTACGTTCGGATATATTTTTACCCACGGTTCCCTATGACCTGTAGGGGTCATATGAAGGTCATATGTACGCTGTCATTACAAAATGAATTCTCGAATAACATGTTCGTTTACTGGCGAAAGATCAACAAAGATATTTTCTTTTATGTGGTGTAGTAATATCTCTCTTGAGAGGCCAGCACAAGTCCAGTGGTATCTTCTACCAGCCAACCATGGTATCTTCTTTCGACATCCATTAGAAGTCTTGGTGAAATCTCTCACCTTGTTCCTCGCTAAAGTCCCTTAAATTTTCCGGGAAGTAATCAATATGGGAGTGAAGAATATGGATCTTTAAATTCATTAGACATCCTATTTCTCTATAATTTCTTAACATTCTATTCACAATATTCTTTTAATCAGCATCTTTATTTTTTCCTAGAAATTTTTGTTGAACTTCTCTGAAACTTTCCCATACCTGATGAATTGCTTAACCAAACCTAGAATAATATATATGTAGATGTGGAAAGATGACTTTATTTACGGGGATAAGACTTTCCTGTAAAATATCCATAGTACATGGCGTTAAATTTTGTCTAAGGGGCCAGTCTTTTTTCACATAATTTTGCTTCTGGTTTCGACTGTCCCATGCACAAATAAAACATGGATGTGTTGTGAATCCACTTTGTTGGCCTAATAAGATAGTCGTTATTTTTAAATCTCCGATCAACTACTTGTCCTGAAAACCATAAATCAATTTCTAGAGCAGTAAATGAAGATTATGATATTCTTCTTTTCACACGAAGGAATGACCGACTGGCATAAGAGCATATATGTTACCATTATGGAGTAAAACAGCTTTTAAACTTCTTTTCGAAGAATCTATAAATAGACGCCATTCACTAGCTTTATACTTAACGCACTTAAATTCATTTATCAGACCTTCAACATCGTTACAATTTACCAAATTCAATTCATTCGAAAAAAAATTCCTAAATGAGCAATCTCGATTTCCGTAGAAGGATATCCGAGTTCCAGGAGCTAGAACCCCTTTTTATAATCTAGATGCAACTAGCTCGGAAAGTTCTTTCGATAGTCCTGCGTCTCGAACGAAGTCACTCAGTTCATCTTGAGTAAGTGCCTTAGAATTCGAATGTTGATCATTTTGCAAATCAGCTCTTTCAGCTTGATCCAGCGTCTCAGCTTCCGTTCCAAGGGGTAAATTTCGCCTGTAAGGGCAAACTTGAACACCGTTAGCGCATCGGGTTGAAATTTTACATTTGTGACATCCATGTCTGCCATTATATTGTTGCATATTCAAGAATAGCGCTTTAGCAGGTAGATCACAGGTTCCACTCATAATAATTCCTTTTACTGTTATAGGATTTTCACTACCAGGTACCTCCAGAGGAACGCTATTTAATAATTGTTGGACTTCATCATAAATAGGTGACAGGAATAGGTTTGGTACCGGCTTATGTTCGCCCAACCATAATCCAACAATTATTAGATTTTCTTTTTTTAACCTTTCACTTTATGGTAGTTCGTTAATAACAATGTACACTGGCCAAAACGAGAATTTTGAAGATTTGAAGACTGGTACGCCATCTATGTACCAAGTACATGATAGATTATTAGGGTCAGATAAGATTTGACCTTTGCGACATAGCTCTTGATATAGTGCACCGTCGTATATATCTTCGTAATTTTTATCTATTTGCTTGATTTTGATATGTTGATATTGCAATTTTTGACGGAAGACATGGCGTTCAAACAAAGCTTAAAGCTTCGAAATAACTGAAAATATTAAAAAATATTTGCTTTTTGTTGATCCAAAACAAGTATGGCATTCATCATCTTCACTTTCCAGATTTCTAAAGCAGGCATCGCAATAAAACTGTGTAGCAAGAGGAGCTTGATAGTCGTCGAAATATTTTTTTAAAAAGTAAAGAGATTCTATGCAATGATTTTGTTTAAGACAGTGCATAGCGATTAATGTTAATTTTGTCGCTAACATTACACCAGTTACTTTAAATCGGGTTATCAAAGCCAGAATTGAAAGTAAACTACCAGAAATAGTCATCGTTGTCTTCAGCATCATAAAATGCTGTGATTCAAATACATTGTTTGTTACAATTTGAACTTTTTCGTATAATATTCCCGGAATTTCTGGGATATTTTAAAAACTTGGGTTTAAACATAAAATGTACCCTTTAAAAACAGTACCGGATACGGATATAAGACAACCTGTTTTTAATGATTGATTACATAGCGAATTATATTCTGCGAGTTTATCCATAAATTAATAAGTCAATTAAAATTGGTATATTCTTTAGAACTATATGAAAAGGGCAAGCAACTCATTGGTCAAGAGAAAAATAAAATTAGATAATTTACCAAAGAACTCGCAGAATAGCAAAGCCTGCATTTTTTTAGTTTAAATGAACTCTCGCGAGGGAATCTTTTATTTGTTACCATCATGGACCAAATCATCGACAATATCATCGTTCTCATTTTCGCTGCCATCAATTTGATTATTCTCATCATTGTCATTATTCAAGTCTAAGTCCATGTCTGAATACTCTTCAGCATTGATTTCACTAGCACGTTCACTGTCAGAGGCATCTTCAAATTCTTAAAATATATTATTTGAGAATATTCAAATTAAGTGTTACTTGTTTAGGCAAAGACCAAAAGAAATTAATATTTGTTATTAGTTATACATACTTCATCAATATCTAAGGCATGTTCGATCCCTTCAGGTCCTAAATCGTGCACGATTCTTCTTTGCAGTTTGGGATTGCATTCGTTAAAACTATTACGCTGATTCATTATCATTTTTCAATCTGACTGTTCCTTTTTATTATTTGTATTGCCACAAGCTAGGTTACTTCAAAAAAATTATAGATAGTGCCATGAACAAGTAAATTGATTGGTACAATAAAAAAAAAGTGGCCTTGGTATATTGTAAAACAAACTATTTTACCTACTGCTTATTTTTGCACTGAAAACAAATCTGAACACCATTTCTCAGAAATTAAATTTAACACTACCATTGACGAGAAAACTATAGGCATCTGCCTTTGAAGCTTAACAACTCGGTCAAAAAAAAATGCTAACGCAACGAAAAAACAGTCATATAAAAGCTGAAAGTGTTCTACGTAAATGAGCTTGAAGGCGTTTATATAAAAAATTTTTGTGCTTATTAGCAGACTGAAAAATGTAAAAAAAGTAAGGATTTTCGTGTGGATTTAAGAACAGCAAGTTTAAAGCATTATTTCTCATACAAGGGACGATGGGAAAAATTTGAAAAAATTGATGAATATGAGGAAAACCGTTGTGAACCAGTTGCAGTTAAGAAATTTGAAAAATAATGAAAATTGTTGCTTAAAAGTATAAAAATGTGCAACTATATTATCTTCAGTTCTGATACACATATTAAAGCGATTCAAACTGCAAAATGTGATGGATAGGCTCTGTATTTATTTTCAATCACCCGGAATGACGTGTCAGTCTTGTTTTTGTGAAAATCGCGATATTTTTATACATTTTTTTTGTTGAAAAACAAGTGACAGAAAGCAGGAGGCCCTTTTTTTTGTTTTACTGCCGACCGCTGGTGCCACTCTTCGACCCCTGGTTCTGAATGCTTGAATGGCACCTGGCCACAGGTCGAACAAAGGGACCAGCGGTCGGCAGTAAAACAAAAAAGCCCCCCCCCCCCCCCCCCCCCCCCCCCCCCCCGCCCCCGCTTTCTGTCACTTGTTTTGCAATAAAAAAATGCCTGAAAATATCGCCATTTCACAAAAAAGAAGACTAACACATCCTTACGGGTGATTGAAATTAAATACAGAGCCTATCCATTACAGTTTGCAGTTTGAATTGCTTTAATATCTGTATTAGAACTGAAGATAATATAGTTGCACACTTTTGTACTTTTAAGCAACAATTTTCATTATTATTTAAATTTCTCAACTGCAACTGGTTTACAACAGTTTTCCTCATACTCATAAATTTTTTCAAATGTTTCCCATCGCCCCTTTTATAAGAAATAATGCTCTAAACTTGACTGTTCTTAAATGTACCCGAAAATCCTTACTTTTTTTTATATTTTTCAGTCTGCTAAGCACAAAAATTTTTTTACATAAACGGTTTCAAGCTCATTTACGTAGAACACTTTCAGCTTTTATATGACTGTTGTTTTGTTGCGCTAGCATTTTTTTTAGTGAATTGTTAAGATTCAAAGGCAGATGCCTATAATTTCCTCGCCGTTAGTAGATAGGTACATCTATATTCGAAAAAATTGTGAATATCAAAACAACAACTTTTCGAAAATGTCTAACATTATTGATTCTCAAATTAAAAACAGGTGGAATATATTTGTTTCAGTATGATATTTCTTCAATTTTATTTAAACTTTTTTTAAAGGTAACTCTTCAGAAATGTAGTTTTTTTCTATTTTGGTACTATATACAGATATTGGAATTGGTGATTAAGTTAACAAACCGGAGCATGGATACATTGGAAAATTGTTGGTACAGTCAACACGAGCAATACTAATAATTCCTGCTAACTTAGACTCAGGCATTAAAGCCTTATCTTTCATTTGAGCCGATAGAACTTAAAAAAGCTGCAAGGGTTCTGGAGAATGTTGAAGCGTGTCTGCCACGCAAAGAAAGGTTCGGTTGCGGCAACCAGAAGTTGGGTTCTTCCAACCGAACTGTCGGGTTGCCTATGGACTGACCATACTCATTGGTTGCTGTAACCAAACCAAACTGTTCGCTTACATCAACCGAACTGTTCGGTTACGCCAACCGAACTGATCGGTTACACCAAGCGAACTGTTCGCTTACACCGACCGAACTAATCGGTTACACCAAGCGAACTGTTCGCTTACACCAACCGAACTGTTCAGTTACACCAACCGAACTGTTCGGTTGCAGTAACCTAACAGTTCGATTGCAGTAATTGAACAGTTTGGTTACTACAACCGAGGTGTTCGGTTACATCAGTTATTCCCCCCTGCCCCACATGCTATGGAAATTGATGGTAGCCTAAAGGAATTAAACAATAAATACTCAAATAAAATTATTATGGAAGTATATATAGTTTATTTCTTAATCCTAATGGTACATTATGAACAATAATACACATGTTTACGGAATAAAATTTCTTTACTTTATTCCAAATTGCTTTAATTAATGGAAACGAATTTAGGAGATATTATTATACAAGTATATTTAGTTTTCATAAACTATATACACTTGTATACTAAAAGCTTTGAAATTAATTTCCAGTACAAATTCTAAATTCTTATTATAAAAAATAAACAATCATACATATATTTACAGCATCTGCTTGACACCGACAAATTTCTTACCGTTACTGAAAATCGCTTTACTGACTGGAAACGGATTTAAAAGATCTTCAATTAGAACGCATGTCCATTTATTTGAATTTTCAATTTCGTAAGATCCTAAACTTGAGTCAAAGCCACTAGTAAACAATTTCAAACAAATTAAGCAAACCTGACCTTTAGAATTGTACAAAATTGCCTTTATAATTCCAAAGGTGGGAAGACTTCCATCATCAATCAAGTCTAGAACTACGCACATGCTTTCTCTATAATTCGTCCCCTTAAAAGTAACCCATTTTACACTAAGGCACGAATTCCCTCTAAAATAATCGGGTAAACTTTCAGAAAATTTTTTAAAATTTTCTAGTGATTCAACGTTTTCAATTAATTAACTGCGACCTGTCAGGGTTCCATTTTATAAGCCCTCTTTTGAAGTGAAACGGTAACAAAGTTTCAACTGCTGTTTTAGTGCAAGTGTGTGAGTAACGTTTTTTCTCGAGTTCGTTGCTGCTGCACTTTCCTTAATTTCTTAATTAATTCTTAATTTCTTCTTTCCTTAATTTCCAAATGCATTTTTGGTTTTACTGGACCAAATACTTTAAGGTAAAGGAAATTATGCTCCTCTATTAAATTTTTCAATTGCGGCAGGCACTGCCTAGGAAAGGCTCTACACGAAACATACTCAAGCAACCTACGCAACACGAGATAGTACCTCCAGACATCGCATTCTAATGGCACATAATCTCCAACTAGGAAGTTGAAGCAAAGTATGAATGTTCTCATTCCACTTCCAGACATTCTGAAGTTCAACTTTTTAAGGTTATCCTCTGTTATTACCGATGGTTTGTTCGAAAACCCGTTGTTTTGATGATTGAAACTGAGTATCCTTTCATTCAGAAAGGCAAGGTCAAATATTTTTGCAACTGAAATGAAAAAGTGACAAATTTGAGGCATTGCATACCTGCTTATTCCTTCATCGAAATCGTGAAAAGTACAGGAAGCAAAGTTCTCTACCGGATCAAAGTAATCGACTTCCAACCAAACGAATTTTTCTTTAACTCCTGACACATTCACACCTAGATTAACATCAGTTTCGTAATCTTCTGATTTTCTGATGTAATTGGACAGTTCCTCACAGTCATACGAGAAATCATTTCTATGTCTCTTGCAAAATCTACAATATAGGTTAGCAGAAAAGCTACCTGAAAACCCTAAAACCTCGTTCAATCCCTAGTGATCAAAGTACCAAAGTATATCCTAAAGGCTCCCTAATCCCTCTGTAGGTCTGAACGTAAAATGTGATTTTTTCTGTTATCACACTCTGTTCTTTTTTGTCCTTACTCTTCTCCTGTGTCGTCTCTCGGATCTGCGTCATACGATAGTGATGAATATACCTCCATTTGTTGACGCAATCTTGCCAGGGTGTGCAGGTAATTGACAAAGAGTTAACTTTGTTTATAAAGGAAGGGAAAGCAAAAATTACCATCACTGTCCCCATGATCAGTACTCTCCAAACGGGACTCCTTGCTCAGAACTCTGATTCCGGCACGACGGGGTCTCTTCCGAGTATTGTACAGCAAGTCTGGAAGTTTACCTGGAGCACCACGCTTCTTTCCCAATGCATCCTTGAAATAAGGAATATAATATGTTTCCTGCAATGCAAGGCAATAAGGAAACATGAGCCTTTTCTTACTTACGATAAAAATAAGACGTGCAAGCTGTAACGAAATTTGTAAACTCACCCGTTGTTCCCCTGGGAAAAAATCCTGAATTTTTTCATCAAGTTCGAGATATCTCTCTCGCACAACCTGCTTTTCAATGTCATCCTTCAATTAACTGAAGAGGACGCATTCAGCAACAGATTGCCAATTAATTGAAGACAACTTTCCAAGAATTTTATATTCTTCAATTGCCAAATTGCCATTTACATCTTCCACCAATGCATCATAAACGGGTCCCTAAAATCAAACAAAAAAGTGAAATCAATTCTTTTAATTCTTCTTAATAAAATAGTAGATTCTCAGCATTAATGTAAGCCCGTACGTTTCTTATAAAAGGGAAACAGTCATCCGATGTCAATCGCTGTTTCTTCGCAGGAACGCCTGCTGCAGCGACCCTAAGTCGTTTAGGAGTTTCTACTGCTTCGTTATCTCATATAAATGCGCATCCTCAGCATTCGCTTCAACTGGCTTTTGATCAGTGTCCTGAAAGTATCATTGTACACATATGTATATTACACATTCCCAACGAAAATGGTATTTTATGACTTTTAACGAAGGCTGCGAAAGCTGCTGCACGAGCTGAGACGGGTACAGCCAACTTCACAGTATTTGTCAAATGTCATGATATTAGCACTTGTCACAAAATATTTTGGTAATTGCTTTTTTTTAATAACTGTTCCGAGTGTGACGGAGAATGGTTCAATTAAAAAAAATATGGTTTAATTTAAATGTTTTATGAGTAGTTTAATTTAAAAGAAATTGATTTTTATCAAAGTAGTTTAATTTTTAACCAAATAGATGCATTTTTAACCTACAAACATGAATCCTTAACAATAAATGAAATAGTTGAATTTTTACAAAATAAAAAGATTAAACATATACCAAAAGAGATTAATTTTAAAATAAAAAATACGAATTTCGAACCAAGAGAGGTTTAATTATCTACCAAAAAATACGAATTTTCAACAAACTACATGAATTTTCTAACAAATAGTTCAATTTTCCAGTAAAAAAGATTAATTTTAAACTAAACATGGGTTGGTTAAACTTTTCAAAAAGATGAATTCACAACGAAAAAATAATTAGGGAATATTTCACGCAAAGAAAAATTCAACAGCTATGATTTTACTTTTGGACTAGAAGAAGATTTTACAAAAGGTTTTTAACCATTTCCTCCAAAATGCGGAAGTCACCAAAATAAAAAAATTAACAATATTTTTTGTAAAAAGTGAATAAAAAGTCTGCCTTCTCATGCTTGCAAACGGAAATAAATTGTTATTTAATCTTGTGCGGAGTCACAAAAAGCTGAAACTTACATCCGATAATAAGATAGGTATATTTGAAATTTCCTGCTTCCACTGCTTTTTTCTTCTGCGAGAAACTGGAAACAGTCATCGCCTATCTCCTTCTCTGTGTAAAAACGCGACAAGAAAGAAAAGAAAGAAAAAAAAGATTTAGCGTTGGCATCCCAGTCCGCTAAGCTAAGGTAAACCGACCATTACTGAGACAGTTACGAAAGCTAACCCACATAAACACAATTTTAAGAAGGTGGACTAGAATTTGTTGTATAAAAACCATTATAATAAGTGGCTCATACATTACTTAATCGATAATAACAGAAAATAGATTACGAGGGTAGTTCAATAAGTCCTTAGAATGAAGTATAAAAACAATTTTTTTTGGGTAAATTTTTTTTTATTTTTCCACATAATCTCCTTGGAGCTCTATAC
>NC_046658.1:55575189-55576553 GCF_010883055.1 Belonocnema kinseyi | reverse complement strand
AGTATTTGTCAAATGTCATGATATTAGCACTTGTCACAAAATATTTTGGTAATTGCTTTTTTTAAATAACTTTTCCGAGTTTGACGGAGAATGGTTCAATTTTTAAAAAATATGGTATAATTTAAATGTTTTAATTTAAATATTTAATGAGTAGTTTAATTTAAAAGAAATTGATTTTTATCAAAGTAGTTTAGTTTTTAACCAAATAGATGCATTTTTAACCTACAAACATGAATTTTTAACTATAAATGAAATAGTTGAATTTCTACAAAATAAAAAGATTAAGCATATACCAAAAGAGATTAATTTTAAAATAAAAAATACGAATTTTGAACCAAGAGAAGTTTAATTATTTACCAAAAAATACGAATTTTCAACAAACTACATGAATTTTCTAACAAATGGTTCAATTTTCCAGTAAAAAAATTTAATTTCAGCTAAACATGGGTTGGCTAAGCTTTTAAAAAAAGATGAATTTTCAACGAAAAAATAATTAGTGAATATTTCACACGAAGAAAAATTCAACAGCTATGATTTTACTTTTGGACTAGAAGAAGATTTTCCAAAAGGTGCTTAACCATTTACTCCAAAAATGCGGAAGTTACCAAAATAAAAAAAATTAACAATATTTTTTGTAAAAAGTGAATAAAAAGTCTGCCTTCTCATGCTTGCAAATGGAAATAAATAGTTAATTAATCTTGTGGGGAGTCACAAAAATCTGAAACTTACATCCGATAATAAGATAGGTATATTTGAAATTTCCTGCTTCCACTGCTTATACTTCTTTAAGAATTTGGAGTACGGTCCCACTTTAGGGAACAACTCCGAAATTTTTTCTTCTGCGAGGAACTGGTAACAGTCGTCGTCTATCTCCTCCTCTGCGTAAAAACGCGACAAGAAAGAAAAGAAAGAAAAAAAAGATTTAGCGTTGGCATCCCAGTCCGCTAAGGTAAACCGACTATTACTGAGGCAGTTACGAAAGCTAACCCACATAAACACAATTTTAAGAAGGTGGGTTAGAATTTGTTGTATAAAAACCATTATAATAAGTGGCTCATACATTATTTAATCGATAAGAACAG
This sequence comes from Belonocnema kinseyi, assembly GCF_010883055.1. Lineage (NCBI taxonomy): Eukaryota > Metazoa > Arthropoda > Insecta > Hymenoptera > Cynipidae > Belonocnema > Belonocnema kinseyi. The sequence goes on along the minus strand of NC_046658.1, from coordinate 55,575,471 downwards.
AAAATAGATTATTATTGTTAATGTTAATTAGTATAAATGGTTATTTTTTAAGCTAGTCAGATCGCCTATTAGTGGTACAAGAATTTTGAGGTTTATTCTTAAGTTGGACACAAGAAGCCAATACTGGTACAAGGAAAATCCAATCGGGTTTATCAAAATAAAATGGTACAAATAACTTACACCTATACAGTCTGTCAAGTTAAAGCGTGGGTAACTTTTTTGGTAAAATATTTTATTTAAACGCATGTTTCTACATGGAATTACATTTGTCAAGGTGTCGAG
>NC_046658.1:55573896-55575089 GCF_010883055.1 Belonocnema kinseyi | reverse complement strand
AGAAACCGGATGTGCGAATAGATTTCCAGAATAAGATAATCGAAAGCATAGATAGGGCAACATGGGAGGACCGTATAAAAAACAAAGATTTAGAGGGCGCCTTGACAATGTTACGGGATATCCTTGTTAGATGCGCGATCGAAAAGTGTGGTACCGCAGTTGTAGGAAGAATGTCTGGTGATGCGTGCTGGAATGATGAAATTCAGGCTACCCAAAAAGCAAAAAGAGAAGCATATAAAAGAAGTTTGAACATCGCAGGTCTTAGCAATGAGGAAATAAGTAGACGTAGAAATGATTATAGACGCAAAAACAGGATACTTAAACGATTAGTTAAAGAAAGTAAAGATACAATTAGAGCAGAAGAAGAGATAAAAATACAAAACGACTTTGAAGGAAGCAGGAAACTACTTTATAAAAAAATGAAAGGAAACACAAGTACAGAAATTGTCAACATGAGAAATAGTAAGGGGGAAATGATATATGATGCAGATGGAATACTAGAGGCTTTCAGAGACTATTTTAGGAGACAACTCGGAGATGGAGCTATAGGACACCACAACTGCGATGTTGAACACGATGCGTTGGAAAACTCAATTGAAAAAATCTGTGTAACTGAGGTTAGGGATATAATTAAGAACTTGAAAAACGGTAAGGCTGCCGTGGTAGACGGTATTAATGCTGAAATGCTTAAACACGGTGGCGAGTACATACCACATAGAGTTTGCGAATTGATAAATTTATGTTTCGAGATGGGAGACGTCCCAGACAATTGGAAAGAAGCGATTATAGTACCAATATACAAGAGAAAGGGAGATAAAAGCGAGTGCAATAATTACAGAGGGATTAGCTTACTAAGCACCGTAAGTAAAATATATTCAAAAATACTTATTCGTAGGTTAATGAAAATAACGGAAACAAAGATTTGGGAAGTCCAAAGTGGGTTTATACCAGGAAGGTCATGCACGGATCAAATATTTAGCTTAAGGCAAATAACAGAAAAAAGTTTGAAAGTAGGAAAAAAAGTTTTCTGTGCATTTGTTGACCTAGAAAAAGGTTTTGACAAGGTAGATAGAAGTAAACTTTGGGAAGTCCTGAAAGAGTATGGTGTCAATGGATGGATCCTACAAGCTATAAAAACAATATACACAGGTAGCAAAGCGAGTGTAAGAGTGAATGGGAAACTGAGTGACTGT
>NC_046658.1:55571464-55573796 GCF_010883055.1 Belonocnema kinseyi | reverse complement strand
CGCCAATTAGCACAAATGGTAAGTTCCGACAGTGCCTACAAGTGTGCCTACTGGCCGCTAAATGGCAATACCGGTTTCATATGTATACACCTGGTAGAATTATTCTTTCCCCATGTTCGCAGATGTTTATTGTGTCATTTAAAGTGTCCCAGAAGGAGTCTTTTACTTCTCTAGGATCACTATCAACCGGCGCGTAGCATGCTATAATAAATAGTCTTCTGATTCCTACTTTCATTCTAGCCCACAACAGTCTGGGAGACACGAAGCCATGGTCTCCGAGATGCTGCTTTGCTCTTTCGTTCAAAATGAGACCTACTCCTTGTTTACCATGTGATTCACAGTCTACTCCTGACCATATTTCGAATCCGCGTTTCAGCACGCCGTTTTTTATGTCTTTAGTTTCGCATCCCTTTTTCTTTGTTTCGTGCACGCATAAAATATGTAGTTTCTTCACGTCCATAGTTTCACGCAATTCTTTTACCTTGAGATCATTTACTCCCCTAGAATTCCAAACACCCAGTCTCCATTCGTCGCCTGAAACATGACCTTTAGATTTTCCGTGTGCATGCCTTTTGTCATTAAAAGTTCCAGTCCTTTCCGAGGCTATTTTGTAGTTTGTATTATTCATTGTTTAGATTATACGCCCAACTAACACCTTTATGCAATAAGTTTATTTTCTGAGTTGAAATCATGTCAAAGTTAAGTATCAAATCGTCATATGGTGGAGATTGTAGTTCTAACGTCAGTCCCACCAAAGACTTCAGTTAATAAGGGAGGGTTGGGAGTGGGGTGGAAGTAGAACTGGAACCGAGAGAGTCGTCGTGGGTTTGTGTTTTTATTTTCATGCTGAGAAGGTCACCAGCCTTCAGCAGCGTTGTGATATATGGAAGTTAGTATCTGGCCGTCTTCTCAGACCGTCACCAAAGACATATATATATATATATATATATACATACATACATATATATATATACATACATGTACATATACACATATATACATATATATATCCCCTCTTGTGTGTTTATTTTAGGCCTATATCTTTGAATTTACAATAAAAAGCGAGCCCCCCCCCCCCCCCCCCCCCCCCCCCCCCCCCCGCCCGGTTCAAAATCTCGGCGTTATTTTTAGTTGGTAGGTTTAAATTTCCTTTGTTTTCTTTCTTTTATCATGAAATTATAATGAATTGCCATGAATTACTTATCTTTAAGTACGTTTCCGAATTTCCCAGTAACTGCATATCGAAGCACAATTTTAAGAAAGTGTATTTATACCAAATTGAAAATTTTCTATTTTGCTTTTTCTCCAACCGAGATTTAATTAATTTCAGTGTAATTTGAAATATAATAATTATTAGTATAATTTCAGAGAAAATATTTATGTTTTTCATAAAATTTAATGTGAAAAGTACAGGGGAAGTGGGAGACTTAACTAAGCCCGAGATTCGACAATTGGCAGAAATTTGCGTTCAATAATTTAATTTTTTTCCAACTTTGTAAGGATTTATCTACTCTTGTAATAAAAATTCGTACAGTAATCATGCATCGCGTTATTCCTTACAAAGTAGTGTAATGATTTTGTATAAGTCGGAATAATGAAGCCTTGCTCGTGTCCGTTTCCCAAGCTTAGGACACGCTAAACACAAATTAATATTTTTAAGAACATGCAAGCCTCAGAGAGAATTATCCTGCGTTGAAAATTAAAAGCACTGGTTTACCAATAGGGTTGTACCAGATCCGAATGTACCAGATCGGGCACCAGGTAGTTTTCCACCTATTCTACGGAAAATTTTAAAAAATTTGAATTGTGCCATTTCTTAAAATAATTACCAATGGCAATTCGACGATCCGGGAGCACTAGATCGTGCACCAGGTGGCTTGACACGTATTCGACGAGAACTTTTTTTAAATTTAAATTATGCCATTTTTTAAAATAACTAACAATGGCAAGTCGACGATCCGGGTGCACTAGATTGTGCACTAGGTTAGTTTGGCACCTATTCTATGGGAACTTAAAAAAAATTAAATTGTGCCATCTCTCAAAATAACTACCAATTGCGAGTGGATGATCCGGGTGTACCATATCTTGCACCATGTAGCTTGAAACCTATTCTACGAGAACTTTTTTAAAATTTAAATAGTGCTATCTCTCAAAATAACTACCAACAGCGAGTGGACGATCCGGGTGTACCAGATCATGCGCTATGCAGTTTGACACCTATTCTACGAGAATCAATAAGTGACGAACCACGTTCAGGAAGGCCCGTAGAAGCAAGTACTCCCGAAATCATCAATAAAATCCACGATATGGTGTTGGAGGATAGAAGATTAAA
>NC_046658.1:55560632-55571364 GCF_010883055.1 Belonocnema kinseyi | reverse complement strand
GGAAAGTATGGCGGAAAATAGTTAATAAAAAGAGTGTCAGTAGAGTGAATGACGCCTGAAACAAAGACCTTGGCTATTAATGGACCCAAGTGGGGAACCTTATATAACGACTTCATGTGGTTCTTCGCTTGGGGTGATTGCTAGAGAGATTGATCAGCAACCTGGGTCGGAGCAGTGTTGCGGAACGAACGTGTTATTTGCTCAAATAGCACGAGAATTCTGGATCAATCTGAAAAATCTCTATCCCTTTCACACACTACTCCTTTCCCCTGCCGAGTGAGTCACGCCTACCTCGAAAGGGAAATGGCTTAATGGTGTAATAATAATAATAATAATAATAATAATAATAATAATAATTGTATTGAAAATAACACTTTCAACAAATAAATACTTGAAAACTTATCAGGTGCGGTGAAGGTGTTGTGAAGAAAGTGGTTTATGGAGGTAGTTGGAGGGGAAAGGGGTTATAACTGCTTTACAGAAAAATATTCAAAAGTTTAAAAACTGGGACAAATTTTTTTATTTCCTAACTGACAATTCTTTATTTGTTGAAAATTCGTCTTTATAGTTGAAAAATTAATAATTTTAGTTAAATTTCATCTCTTTGGTTAAAAATGTACTATTTTTTTGAAAATTCTTTTTTTTCGGAAATTCAACTATGACATTTTTGGTAGAAAATTAATTTTTTTAATTAAAGTGTGATCTTTTTAGTTAAAACTCTAACTAATTATTAAAACATTTAGGAATTTTGTTAAAAATTCGTCTTTTTTAGTAAAAAATTAATCTTCTTGTTTGAGTATTCATCTTCCTGATTTAGGATTCAACCATTTTTTTGACAATTTTTTTTCAAAATTAATTTATGGAAGTGAAAATTTAATTTTCCATTTTTGGATAAAAATTTATTGGTATTTTTAATTACAATCTGTTTTGGTAGAGAACTTATCTATTTTTTTTAATTACACTTCTTTAAGTTGAAAATTATTTTTTGAACCAAAAACTAAACTATCCCATTTTTCGTTGATTATTAAGTTAATAATTGAAGCTTTATCTGTTTCGGTTAAAACGAACCTTTTTGATTAAAAATTCAAGGACTTTCTCCAAATTTTTATTTTTTTAAATTAATTTCTATAATGGTAAAATATACTTATATTACTTTTGGTTAAAAAATGATATATTTTTAGATAAAAATCATATGTTTGTTTGAAACTTTCTAGATTTTGTAGAAAATTTGAAATTTTTTGTAGAAAAGTAATATTCTTCATTGAAAATTAATATTTTTCATTGAGGATTCAGTTATTTAATACAAAATACCTTTTCAGTTTGTTAAAGACCAATTTCTTTAAATGAAATTTCGATTCTACTATTGTTGGTTGAAAATTGATATTTGCAATTGAAAATTGACCTTTTTTGCTTAATAATTTAATTTTGTAATTTTTCTGTTTTGGTAGAAAATTAATCCTTTGGTTTAAAATCGATCTTTTTTCGTTCAAGACCGAACTATTTGGAAACAAATTTATCTGTTTTGATACATTATTTAGAAATTCAGAATTATGTTGAAAATTCGTCATTTTTGATAGAAAAATAAAATTCTTAATTGAAATTTCATATTTTTTCGAGAATTCTATTATTTTGTTAAAAATTACTTTTTCGGTGCAAAATTTATTTATTTCAAAAAAAAGTCGATTATACCATTTTTTACAGAAAAATGATATTTAAAAAAAATTGATTCTTTTTTTTAAATGTAATCTTTTTAAAACCGTCTTTTTAAGGTAGGAAATTAATGTTCGCGGTTGAAAATTCATCTTCTTCATTGAGGGTTTAATTATTTTTTTGAAAATTCCTTCACAGCTAGTCAAAAATTAATTTATGTAAAATAAAATTAGATTATATCATTTTTGGTAGAGAATTGATTTTTTAATTGAAAATTGATCTTTTTCAGTTGAAAATTCAACCATTTGTTTGAAAATGCACATATTTCGATGAAAATTCGTGTTTTTGGTAGGAAATTAGTCTTCTCGGTTGAAAGTTCATCTTTGTGATTAAGGACAAAACTATTAAGTGGCACATTTCCTTCTTTTTGTTAAAAATTAAATTCTTGAACTAAAAATTTAACAATTCCACTTTTAGTGAAACATTGAAATTTTGAATTACAAATTGATATTTTTGTGTTCAAAATTCAGTTATTTGTTTCGAACATCGTCTTTTTACATTCTCATCATTTATGATTGAGAAAGTATTAGAATTGTCGGAAATTTGACTTCACAGTTTTTCAACGGATCTCCACGTTTCGAGACCCCCTGAATCCGAAAATCAGATTTTTACGATAGCGTCTGTCCGTCTGTCCGTCCGGCCGTCTGTCCCTCCGTAAACACGATAACTCTCGAAAAAAATGAACGGATCAATTCCATCTTTGGCACACTCTTTTAAGGTCCTAAAATAAAGGACGAGTTCGTTAACCAGCCATTTTTTATAAAAATTTAAAAAGTGAGCGCATTTTGAAAATTTTTGAGACCACTTTTTTCGGAATTTGAAAATTCTATGTACGGATATTTATAGTATTAAAATGGACAACATAATTTATCCTAATGAATTATTTTGATAAAAAAATTCCCAGAATTATAGCATTTTCAACATTTTTCAAATCGACGAAAATCAAAATATTAAGCCAAAAACGCACGATATGAAAAAAAGTCAAAAGAAGAAAAACATTTCCTTTTAAATCCCTACAAGATTATCATAACAATTTTTGTATTTTCTTAAAAAATCGAAAATTCAAATTTTTGATTGCCCAAAAAGTAATGAAAAATAAAAAATTCCATTTTGTGGACAAACTATGTAGGATACGAAAAAAGATGAACTAACAAAAATTTTTATGCTAAAAAAGATCCACAAATTCGTTGCAAATCACTTCTTGATAGGATGCGTACTTTTTGTTTTATTCGTGAAAAATAACATTGAAAATAAAAAAAAAATAAAAATGTGTGGAAAAACGACGAAAGTTACGAGAGAAAAAAAGATTCAACAAAACCTGTTTATAAATGGCATATGAAAGAGAGTTTTTTGATAAAGTTTTATTAAACCATTCCAAATGCAAAGAATAAATATTCGAGCGCGAAGCGCGAGATTCAGTCGTTAATAAATTTCAACTAATTTATTGAAAATTTAATTGTTTGTTGTTAAATATTAATTCTTTCAACTGAAAATGAATATTCCTATTTCTGGTTCTATATATTTATATTTTAAACTAAAAATTTATCTTTTTTAGTTGAAAACTCCAATATTTGTTTGAAAATTGATCTTTTTGTTTGAGGATTGAACTATTTCATTAAATTTTAACTGCACCATTTTAGGATGAAAAATTATATTTATAATTGAAAATGATTTTTTTTAGTTGAAAATTTGTCTTTTTGGTAGAAAATTAATTTTCTTTGTTAAAATCTTATCTTGTTTCTTGAGGATTAAACTATTTTCTTGATTTTTTTTTGTTTATTAAAAATTAATGTCTTTAATGAAAATTTGCAATATATCATTGTTGGTTGAAAACTAATCTTTATTTGTAGAGAATTCATTTTATAGGTAAAAAAGTAATCTGTTTTTTATTATTTTTAACATAGATGTCCAAATTGGAGTTTTCATTGTCTTATATGGGAAAAAACGTTTTGCATTATTTACTATAAAAAAAATTTATCGCTGAGAGATTTTGCTAAATAATGTATAGAATCTGCTTGATTTTAAGTGAATTCTATCTTATTCTAAATACTATTTATTATATTGTTCTAGGATTGAAAATTAATTTTGTTGAAAACAATTAACATCTGTATAAGGTTCAATTGAAAATTGTTTCAGTAAATAAAAAATTCATGACAAAACTTTTTCGAGTAAATTGGTATTGTTTCCTCATCAATTGTACTTCTTTAAAATAAAATAATGTTTTAAGAATACTGCAAGATTTATCAATTGTTCTTAATAAAAAAACTTTTTATTTAAAAATACATAATTTTCGTTTTTTACTAGTTCACAACTTAGACATTAATCAAAAAATAATGCTTCCAATTGTAAAACTGCGTACCTACAAGATATTGTGTACTTTTCACAAAAAATTTCTTTACTAGAAAATTAACCTTTATGATTGAAAATTAATCTTTTTTGTTAGAAATTCTACTGTTTGGTGTCAAATGCATCTATTTTACTAAAAAATTTTAATAATCTGTAGAAAATTTCATTTTTTGATGAACGAAAAACTGCATTATTCTATTTTTGTTTAAAATCTGATACTTTTTATTAAACCTTGATCTTTTTCAGTTAAAAATGTAATTATTTGTTTAAAAATTTATGTATTTTGTTGAAAAATTGTGTTTTTTGTTAGAAATATAATACTACTTCCTTGAAAATTCGTTTTTTTAATTGATAATTCAACTATTTTGTTGAAAGTTCCTTTAGTTAGACAAAAATTAATTTATGTAATATAAAATTGGATTTATACCATTTTTGGCAGAGAATGGATATTTGAAGTTAAAGATTATTCGTTTGTAGTTGAAAATTCAACCATTTGTTTGAAAATCCACATATTTCGATGAAAATTCGTTATTTTTGTAAGACATAAGTCTTCTTGTTTGAAAATTCATCTTTGAGATAAATAACAAAACTATTAAGTTGCACATTCCGTTTTTTTTAAATTAAAATTTAAATTACCTAACTGGAAATTTAATTATCCCACTTTTGGCGGATCACTGAAATTTGAAATTAAAAATTGATAATTTTGGGTTGAAAATTCAATTATTCGTTCAAAAAGCGTCTTCTTTAAATCAAATTAATCTTTTTGGTTGGAAATACATTTATTTGCTTGAAAGTTCAACTGTGTATCATCAAATGCATCTCTTTTAGTAAAATTTCAAATAATTTGTTTAAATTCAATTGTTTGTTGTCAAATATTAATTCTTTTAACGAAAAAGGAATTATCCTATTTCTGGTTTTGTATAATTATATTTTTAATTAAAAATGTATCTTTTTTAGTTAAAAACTCCACTATTTGTTTGAAAACTGATCTTTTTAATTAAGGTTCAACTATTTTGTTAAAAATTGATTAAAAATTCAACTATACAATTTCAGGATCAAAAATTATATTATTTATTAAAATTTAATTTTTTCATTTGAAAAACCGTCTTTTTGATATCAAATTACTTTTCTTTGTTAAAATCTGATCTTGTTTATTGAGGATTCAACTATTTTCTTGATTTTTTTTTTGTTTGTTAAAAATTAATATATTTAAGGAAAATTTTCATTATATCATTGTTAGTTGAAAACTAATAGTTTTTTGTAGAGAATTAATGTTATGGGTAAAAAATTAATATGTTTTTTATTATTCTTAACATAGATGTCGTAATTCAATTTTTTTATCTTAAATCAGAAAAAAACGTCTGGCATAATTTATTATAAAACAATTTTAATCGCTGAGAGATTCTGCTAAATAATGTGTAGAACCTGCCTTATTTTAAGTGAATTCTATTTTATTTTAAATAATTTTTATAATATTGTTCTTGCATGGAAAATTAATTTAGATGAAAATTCTATTATTTGTTTTAAAAAAATTTGTTAATGAAAAATTAATCTTTGTGATTGAGAATTCATCTTTTTTGTTAAAACTTTAATTATTCGGTGTCAAGTTCATCTGTTTTAATTAAAATTTAAAATAATCTGTAGAAAATTTCATTTTTTTTAATTGAATATTAACTTTTATAAATTAAAAACTGAATTATTCTATTTTTGTTGAAAATTTGATATTTTTATTGAAACTTGGTCTTTTTGAATTAAAAATGGAATTATTTGTTTCAAAATTCCCGTATTTTGTTGAAAATTTGTGTTTTTTGTTAGAATATAAAACTGCGCCTTTGAAAATTCATCTTTTTGATTGAGAATTCAACCATTTTGTTGCAAGTTCCTTTTCAGTTGGTCAAAAACTAATTTCTCGCCGACCATTGGGTGATAATGAAAGTGCCCGTACATCCCTATAGTATGTATCTGTTGCTGGAGGTTTTCAAAATTGTGTTTTTATAAAATAAATATTGAGTATTTGGCAAAGTTGTCTGCAGATATGAAGATCCGATACATCCATAAAACTGAACATAATTCATTCAATCCCACATTTCTTAAACCATATATTATTTAAAAGCATATAAAATATTGGAAGCCTATATATTTTATGCAGCTGTTTTGTGATGAACGTGATGTGCAAAGAGTTTAATGTTTTAGTTATTATTTGTATTCAATATAAACATTAACATTAAGTATTATTCCTGTGAAGCATGGAATTTGTTATAAAATTTCATTGCTGATATAAAATGCGGTAGCAACTTATTAAGATTTTAAGGTTAATATTAGATTTTGCAATTCAAGAGCGAACTGCTCGCAGTTAAAAAATTTATCAAAAAGACGTAGGATAAATACATAAAAAGCAATTTTTTATTTTAATCCTGATTAAAATAGTTTCTGTTTTTTCACCAAAAATTTCACTAATTTTCAATGTATTTCAAACGTGGAGTATTTTTTTTTTGGTATTAAGAAAAATGAGTGAAAGCTTAACTTTCATACAGTTTTTGTAGTACATTTTCGTAACTTTTCATAGCAAAAAATAATATTTTATAGATTTTTGTAGATATACGGATTATTTACATTGAAGTGGCAAAAATTATCTAATTCTGCGACTAGCAGTTGGCTCTTGTATTATAAAATTAATTTCTAACCTCAAAATCTCAAAAAGTTGTTATCGCATTTTACACCAGCAATGGACTTTAATAACAAATTCCGTGCTTCATAGAATTAATACTTAATGTTAATTCTTATATTAATAACAAAAAATAGCTTAAACATTAATTTGTAATTAAAAATATACTAACCCTAGCGATAGAAATTTTAGAGTATATGCTAAAGATTCTCAAGGCTCTCAGAAGCTCGGAGAAATTCCCCGCAGGCAATCAGGTAGATATATTTAATGGTACAGATAGCTCGTTCAAATGCTTTGAAGGCTTTAAAAACTTGCTTTCCGAAATTGAAATAAAAATACGATCATAAATAACAAGTAGGGAGACTTAAATTGAAATAAGAATTCGATCATAAATAACAAGCAGAGTCCCTGTATTGCGGCGATACGGTTTGGCAAGGTGGTGGTAAAAGAGAAGCGTTGATTCGTATTATCGACTTCGAATTTTGATTGGATTATTATTTCCAACAGTGATCCAAAAATACTTGCGCATGCTTGAAGTATGCATCGCTTATTCGCTCTAGTTCGCGTATGTATTTAAAAATCAAGTACAGACGCACACCGTAACCAATGAACGTCACTAAAATCCAAGCAGGGGCAGATCAAGGCAGATTCGTTGGGATCATTAACTTCAAGAAAACACGTGTAACATTCCATTACTGTCTAACTCACGGATGCCTCTGTCCAAAGATATTTTTGCTCTGTCGCACGCGTGTAGCTATCAAAGAACGAGCAATCGTGACAATTTTTTCGATATTTTCCAATGCTGTCTAACCCACTGACGCCTCGTGTCGCATGCATATAGCAATGAAAACGAGTATTGTGACAATCGAAATCGACAATATCATTTAGAGATTTTATACTAAGGATAGCAGTAGACTCTACAGAGGCTAAGTTACCCACCAATGTAGAGCTGCGGTCGCATGCAGTGATCCCAGATCTGAAACGAGACGTGGTCCAATACTACGACAGGGCTATGTCCGTGTGAATATAGTAGGAGACGCTGTAAATGACTGAGTTGCGCGCGCAACCCATTTCTCCTCTTCTGAATTTGAAAACTCGAAGGTGCACGATTGCCGGTCGGAGCAGTTCGGCGATTCTATTTATATATCTATCTGCTAACTGCTTTGAAATAATTTTAGGAGATTGGGATTTTAATATTTCCAGATTTCGATGCTGGCGTTTCTCATGATTTCAATAGATCGCGCGCCTCTTGATATGCGTATATTTTGAGGTTATGTTATTTCATGTATAAAATATGAATTATATAAATAGTAATACTATTATATATATAAATATATACGTATAATAATAATAATGATAATAGTATAATTATGTTATATTATGATAGTCTTATTGATATCTTGATCCGCATTTGAGAGAAATTAAAGAAATTGTCGATTTTGGAATTCATCTCGTTTGGATAAGAACTCAATTATTTGATTGAAAAATTAATTATTTTGTTGAAAATGTAACTATTTTGTAAAAAAATCTCTTTTATATCAAAAGTTCAACTACTTTCTTAAAAAAAAATTTATTTTTTTATTTGAAGGTTCATCTCTTTCGTTGAAAATACATTTTTGAAACTGACAATCAATACCATTTTTGCTTAAGAAATCATGTGTTTTGTTAAAAGGTCCTCTTTCTTTGTAAAAATTAAATTGTTTTATGGAAAATTTATACTTTTTAATTAAAAATTACATTTTTCGGTTTAATTATCAACTATAAATATGTTTTGGTTGTAAAGTCGTTCTGTTGTAAATGTAACTATATTGTTAAAAATTAAATTCATAATATTTGGGTGGAAATACTCTTTTTGTTTCTAAAATTAAACAATTTCGTTGTAAGTTCATGTATTTTGTTGTAAATTGACCTTGTTTAGTAAAAATTTAATCTTCTTGGTAAAAAATTCACCTTTTGCCTTGGAAATTTAACAATTTTATTGAAAAGTCGTTTTTTTTCTTGTTCAATTCAATTTTTTAGCACAGTTTTTATCTGGAAATTGTACTATTCCATTTTTGGTTGAAACTTTATCCTGTACATTTTATTAGTTAAAACACCAATTATTTGATAGAAAATTAATTTATTTTGTTGAAAAGTAAGATTTTGGGTTGAAAATTGATTTATTGTGTTAATTCGATTTTTTTCTTAAAATTAAAAAAACTGTAAAATCAAAAAAAATGCCTTAAAATCGTTCTGATTTCTTTTTTTTTTTAATTTTTAAAATCTTTTCAAATACTCTCTTAAAATTAATTTTTCAAACTAAAAAATCATTTTCAATTTTCTTAGCAATCACAACAATTTTTGTTATTCTTTTTAAATATTTTACAATTATCAAAAGCTTTTTTTTAAATCTGCAAAAATCTACATCGTGTTTCAAATTTAACTCATTGCAATTTTAACAATTCAAGGCTTTCTATTTCGAACCACTCTGTTTAAATTTGTATAGTTTTTAGTAGTTGTTTATAATGGCTTGTCCAGTTCTGAATTATATTTTTTTTCAGAAAATTTTTGATCCAATTCAGAAATACATACAATTGCTTTGCAAAATTTCCTGTTCCAATTCAAAATTCAGGATGAAATTAGAAAATTCAACATTTTAAATCTGAAAATGATTTTTTTGAGGTGGAAATCTTTTGAATTTTAAACTTTTAAAACTGAAGCTTGACAAATTTCTAATTCAGAAATATTTCATTTAAACGCTCAATAATTCATACGTATAAAACACAAACTTTTAACACCTTTTAATTTTACAATTTTTTAAATTAAATTATTTTAAAATACGAAATTACCATTTTAAAATTTTAATGACTTTAACATTTTAGAGATTTCTGGTTAAAAAGTAAAAAATAACGCTATTATTTTCAAGGTTCAAAATTATAATAAGCCAAAAAACTGTTTTGTTACACAGTTCGATTTTTAAAATTGTCATTTCGTAAATAAGACTTTTGAGTTTGGATTTATAAATAAAATTGTAAAAATTTATAATATAAAACGACTTAAAATAAACGAATTCAATTTATAATTTAAAAAGTTACGAATTAAAAAAGAATTGTAATTAATCCATCTTTATTGATCAAAATGATTCAGTCTTTAACATTAAAAAATTTATTTATTTATTCTTCAATTCAAAGCATTGAAAGAATAATATTCAAAATTAATTTAAAACTTGAAATTATTTGAAATAATTTGAAACACGATGTGGATTTTTGCAGATTTAAAAGAAAAGCTTTTGAGAATTGTAAAATATTTAAAAAGAATAACAAAAATTGTTGTGATTGCCAGGAAAATTGAAAAATTAATTTTAAGTGAGTATTTGAAAAGATTTTAAAAATTAAAAAACAAGGAATCAGGACGATTTTAAGGCAATTTTTTTATTTTGCAGTTTTTTTCATTTTAGGAAAAAAATTGAATTAACACAATAAATCAATTTTCAACCCAAAAGCTTACTTTTCAACAAAATGAATTAATTTTCTATCAAATAATTGTTGTTTTAACTAATAAAATGTACAGGATAAAGTTTCAACAAAAAATGGAATAGTACAATTTCCAGATAAACACTGTGCTAAAAAATTGAATTGAGCAAGAAAAAAAAACGAATTTTCAATAAAATTGTTAAATTTTTAAGGGAAAAGGTGAATTTTTGACCAAGAAAATTAATGTTCTATAAAAAAAATGATTTTCCAAAATAACCAACATATACGATTAATTTTTAATCAATCATATAATAGTTACATTTTTAGATAAAGATAAATAATTTTAAAAAAGAATTAATTTTAAACAAAGTTGTTAAATTTTCAATCAGTCAGATGAATTTTCGACCAAGAAAATTGATGATCTACAAAAAAGACAAATCTTATACAAAATACATGAATTTTTAAAGAAATTATTTAATTTTAAAGTAAAAAAGACGAATTATTTACAAAAAGTTGAATTTTTTAAGCGAAAAATATGAGTTTTCAATGAAAGAGTTAA
>NC_046658.1:55547786-55560532 GCF_010883055.1 Belonocnema kinseyi | reverse complement strand
AACAATATAGTTACATTTACAACAGAACGACTTTACAACCAAAACATATTTATAGTTGATAATTCAACCGAAAAATGTAATTTTTAATCAAAAAGTATAAATAGTCCATAAAACAATTTACTTCCACAAAGAATGACGACCTTTTAACAAAACACATGATTTCTTTACCAAAAATGGTATTCATTGTCAGTTTCAAAAATTTATTTTCAACGAAAGAGATGAACCTTTAAATAAAAAAAAAAAAATAAAAATTTTAAAAAAGTATTTGAACTTTTGATAGAAAAGAAGACTTTTATTTAAAATAGTTGCAATTTCAACAAAACAATTAATTTTTTAATCGAATAATTGAGTTTTTATCAAAACGAGATGAATTCCAAAATCGCCAATTTCTTTAATTTCTTTCAAATGTGGTTCAAGATATAAATAAGACTATTATAATATAACATAATTATAATATTATCATTATTAATATACGTATAGATTTATATATATAATAGTATTACTATTTATATAATTCATATTTTAAACATTAAATAACATAACTCAAAATATACGCATATCAAGAGGCGCGCGATCTATTGAAATCATGAGAAACGCCAGCATTGAAATCTGGAAATATTAAAATCTCAATCTCCTGAATTTATTTCAAAGCAGTTAGTAGATAGATATATAAATAGAATCGCCGAAGTGCTCCGACCGGCAATCGTGCACCTTCGAGTTTTCAAATTCAGAAGAGCAGAAATGGGTTGCGCGCGCAACTCAGTCATTCACATCGTCTCCTACTACATTCACACGGACATAGCCCTGTCGTAGTATTGGACCACATCTCGTTTCAGATCTGGGATCACTGGTCGCATGTTGACGACGATTGCGGGCCTGTTTGCTCATCCTGACCAATCGCCGGTAGTGAAGTTCCGAATCCCTGTATCGTACAGCTACTTTTTCTTGTGCATGCCATGAAAGATTCAGGACTTCACCTAGATACTTTACAGAAAAAAACTGAATGTAAATCTTATTGCAGCTAAATTTGTAGGGAGTAAACTGTCTTTTTTTCGCACCAAATTCGTCATGATTGTCTTGAAAATTGCAAGACAGAAAGCTTCCATTGCTGCAGTGAAGTTAGCTGACGGGTAATGAAGCAGACGAATCGGACAAGTTCGACTTTGTAAAGTTGGTCGTTCCGAATTGTAAGAACTATCAAAGTTACTTGCAGCTGTGGGTAAAAGTGAAAAAATACCCTCGTGTCAGGGTCATAACTTACTGCATGCGCGATTGCAGGACAACTGTGCCAGAATTGCAGCAGTTTCTGCATTTGGATGTGAATCTAATTTCGAATGTCATTTCTTCTGTATCCAACTACCATGACGAGATACTTTTTAGGGAATTTAGAATGATCGATTACACCTTTATGCTCTAAAGTAGTCTTTTGACCTTCATGTGACATCTAAAGGTCTCTGGGACCCATGGATAAAGATATATATCCAAACCTACAATTTCCCGTTGTTACAGAATCTGAGGTCAAAAATATAATATCTCTCGAATTAACGAAGTTGACCTTTAAATGACCTTGATACTGGCATGTAGGGGTCATAGGTGCTGCGCATTCGTGATCAGCACACCCGAAAACATATTTTGTAAGGACCATTACCTCCCTATGCGCAAACCATGACAAGCTACTATCTCTCTAAATTTTCTTAAGTGAAATTGCACTCGAATCGAGTGGAATATGACTCGAAGAAAAAGTGAAAACCCCGCTTCTCTGATTCGGGTGAAATTCCACTTTTCGTTCGAGTGCATTTCCCACTCAACTCATTTGAGCTAATTCTTACTCGAAGAAGAGGGAAATATCAATCGAAGTGGGTGAAATAATTCAACCGATGTTCGACTCAATTTTTTCACTCGTGTAATTTGAGAGGTTAATTCAACTCGAAGAAGAGGGAAATCTCACTCGAAGTGGGTGAAAAAATTCAACCGATGTTCGAGCTAAAAATGCTATAAGCAAATGAAACATGAAGTACAAGAATTTTTTTCCTTCGTTAAAAAATGTGTTGGCTCTGAAAAGGGCCGATTGTTTTGATGAATAAGAAGTTGAAATTAAAGCTCGGAATCAAGCACGCTCTCTTCGAATATAGCGGCAACTGGATTTCCTTAGGCATAGTGGATAGATGATGCTTCCTGGAAAGATACAACCTCGAGGAATCCTTTTATTGACTCTTCTAAGTCACTAATTATCACTCACAATCACTTTTTTCAACTAAAACTAATAACTCTTAATCTCTAATCAGTTTTAATGACACTAATTACTTTTTAATCACGTTTACACTATTCGACACTGGTACGCAACAATGTAGAAACTAAGTGTCGCGACGGGTGTAAGCTTCAGCTTCACCAATGATGCTAATGGCGACGCGTTGGGTTTGCACGCTGGTTGGCCACATTTGGCACGTAATTCAAAGTGGGTATTGAATAAAATTAATTCTATTAAAATCAACAGTTATTACAAAATGCACAAGAATACATACAAATAGTACAGCTTTTGATTTTAGTTAGGAAAACAATTTAAAACACATAGATTTCCTAAGTAACAGTTTATTTTAATTGAAGTCAAAAAAATAACTAACTTACACTTCACAAAGAGCATTTTGATAAATACCATTTACATACATTCTTGTACATTTTACAATTATTATTGATTTTAATTATATAATCACTCACTTATTCACGATCACATATGGGACTGATTCCTTTGAGCAGGCGCACAGTGGGAGAAAAAGCACAATTTTGGACAAAAATCGAATGACAGTGAAATTCTTAACGGATTTTGAGTTTTCTATTTTGGGATTGACCGTGAGGCTTCCAGGTATAACATTTAACTATGCAATTTTTATTTTAACTTAACGGCAATTTGTTACTAACAACAAATTTACCATTTTTTGTTGCTAAACTTTTCCATGATACTATTTCTTCTAAGTCTTTTAAATTTTTTAAGAAAGGTCATAAATCAATATTAAAACTAACTGCAAATAATTTATTAGTGGGTGAGAGTAACAAAAATTTTTTAATAATTTTATAAACAAATTAATTAACAAAAGTAATTTTTTTCGTGATTTGCGATGATTAGCTAATTTTAACCCGTAGCTTTTGTATAAAGTATCTTAGATAATGATGAGCGCTTACAAGCAGTTAAGAATAGCTAATTATTGCCAATTATTTAAACAATTTTCATAAACAAATGTAAATGTTGACAATTTTATGATGAAAAGGCAGGGATTCTTTTTCAAGATATTTCGCATTGATTCAGAACAAAATTTAACTTATTCATGAAAAAATGGTCAAAATGTGTATTTGTTTATGAAAATTATTTAAATAATTATCACTTTCAGTCACTATTGAAAATATGATAACAAGGAGTCTTAGGAAAAACATTTTAAGTTGATTCCGTAAAAAAATTAAGCCTTTTCATAAAAAAATGGCCAGAATGTGCATTTGTTTATAAAAGTTTGTTTAAACAATTGGCAATCATTAGCTATTCTTAACTTCTTGTAAGCGTGCATCACTATCTGAGAAACTTTATATAAAAGCTATGGGTCAAAATTAGCTAATCATCGCAAATCACGAAAAAATTACTTTTGTTAATTAATTTATAATATTATTAAAAAATGTGTTATTACTCTAGCCCACTAATAAATTATTTGTAGTTAGTTTATACATTGATTTATGACCTTTTTTAATGAATTTCAAAATATGAGAAGAAATGGCATCATGGAAAAGTTTAGCAACAAAAAGTTGTAAGTTTGTTGTTAAATAACAAATTTCTGTTAAATAAAAATAAAAATTTCACATATAAATGTTATACCTGGAAGCCTTATGGTCAATTCTAAAAAAGAAAAAACAAAATCTGGTAAAAATTGCACTGTCAGTCGATTTTTGTCCAAAAAATGTGCTTTTTCTCCCACTGTGAGGCGCACCGAAAACTTCTCTCGTTCTTCGAGCGAAAAACCCCATGTACAGTAACTTACTCAACGATTTCGAGCGAAACTGTTCACTCGTTGTCTTCGAGCGAACGTATTGTTTCTGATCGAGTGAAATTGTGAAAATAATTCACTCGACTGGAGTGAAACTAGCCTCCACTCGGAAGTTCGAGTCATATTTTCGCTCGAGAAAATTTAAAATACGTTCAGCAATTCTTAAGAATGTTTTTGACCTTCTCGTGACATCTAGAGGTCACTGGGTCCAGTGGGTAAAAATATGTCCGAACGTAAAATTTCCCACTCTTTCAGAATCTGAGCTCAAAAACATGATATCTCTCAAATCAACAAAGTTGACCTCCAAATGACCTTGATCCTGAGGTTTAGGGGCCATAAGGGCCACGGATTCGTGATCAGCGCACCCGAAAACTTATAGTCTACTTAGTTTGGTTGATGGACTTTTTGATTTCATTTTGTGGTCCTGTGTTGTCAAACAGATCACAATATGAAAAAATTTGAATTTGTAAGACTAGAAGCAAAATATTTTTTTTCAACTTTGTTTGAAGCAAACGGAAAAAGTCGAAAGACGCAATATGACAGTCAGCAATTGTGTATGATAAACAATTTTAGTATTTTGTAATCAGAGAGATGGCTCGAATATGCACGGAAAAAAATCTTGAGGGGAACGAGTGAATCGAGATAATGTTAAACTGAAAGAAAGTGTCCACTTAGATTAGGTAAATCGTGTAGTTAGTTTGAGTTAAACATTTCGTTCTTATAGAAATATATTAACTTACAGTAGGTAATTTTTCGTCTGGTAACGAGAAAATTAATTTCCTGAAATCCGTATAATGCATTTGGAGGACAAGTTTGTTGTTTTTCTCGCGTTTCTTAATATTTCAATATAGTTACCGCCTAAAAGGCGTTTAATTATCTAAACTAAATCTGAACAGTCATTGCTCCCGATTAGACTGTCGCCATTTTATTTCGCAGCTCCCATAATGCACCGGTGCTCTGCCAACAATTCCTTCAGAGACCTATTCTTAATATCTCTTTTATAGCTATACTTATTACGGGTTTGACTATACGAAATCCCTGGCATATGGAAAATGGTCAAAAATATAAATTTTTGCTGATCCAGGGATCTTTCTGAATTCCATCGTTCGTCTTCAGCTGAGTGTTTAGCTATAATAAGGAATAATATTCCTGTCGCAGCTCAGTTTTTTTTACCGTGTACCACACTTGGAATTCTCACAGAATAAAACGTGTACTCCTTACGTAATAATAAAAGTTGAATGCTCTTTAGTATAGTAGAAAAAAGTGTAAGTTTTGTTCGATGTGTATTATTGGAAGCGTGAGATAAAAAATATATAAACAGTCATCATCCAGTTCATTAAAGATAAGCCTTAAATGTACATTTTTTATCGTGTGGATTGAATTTAATTAATAAATGTTGCTTTTAGTAGTGCAGTAGGGTTAATAGAATAGCATTGAAAGGGAGATATGGAGATGCTTCTCTTTAAAGGTTATACTTTTTCGATGTGAATAATGGGTAGGTAGTCGCTCGAATATGGCACACCAAAAGGGGCTCGAGTATGGCACACTTTTTTTTGCCAAAAAGTGACGATTAGGTATTATTCAACTTTCTGAACGTTAACAAGAATAGGTTCATGTATTCATGTACTTAATCAATTTTCTGCGATGGATCCTACACTTTGCTAGAGGAGAAATCTTGGGTAGAGTGTAATAGTACCTGCAACGAATGATCCCAGGGTTGTTGCATCAGAACATTATCAGCCTTATATATGTGCGACTATCGGGTTGTTTTGCAATTTTAGATAAAATGATTTTTTAATATATAATTTTAATCCGAACCGAAGGTGCGTTATAATTTTTTGCTCTGTTTTATCGTTCAACAGAAAAAAATATTAAAAATTGAAGGCGGTAAACCACTTATTTAAATTGGTGTCACGTGGATGTTACGTGACTCAGAGGTTCTCACAATTATCTACCAATATGACGATGCGGCTTTGATAAAAACCATGAAAACTAACGAGACTCATGATGAAGAGGTTAGGTCACGGTCTTCTTTTAATTCTGACTATTTTGATTTGATATATTTATTTGTTAAGTTTTATGTGATAAAAAAAGTGATCCTGTTGCATTATTTGGATTAACAGTCCGTAGTACGTTGGAGGAAAACAGTAAGTATAATTCTTAACACATTAAAAAATCGTACATTCATTTACGAGTTGTTCAGTAAACATGTCTACATTTAAGTACTTTTTCAAGGAATTCTTTATACATACCATAAATATATCTATTTTCGGTAGATTTTTGCTATTGGCTTTTACGAAACCGCCATTTGACATTTTTATAAACAATGTTTTGCGACTTCCATTTTTAATGTGCACATAACCAAAACAAACCATCGGCACAGAAAAAGATATTTGAGAATCACTGACACATCAGCTGTGATTGGTAGAAAATCCGACCCCTTTGACGTTAAAGAGGCCCTTCAATCGACATCGTGATAAAAAAGTCATATTTCAACATTTAATTAAAAATAATAAACAATATGTAAAAATACTTTATGGGCGTTTTTAAAATTAGAATTTTATATGTTATAATGTCCATTTATTGGAATTCATTCATTTATTGGAATTCGCTGTATATTGTATTCTTCAAAATTATATTAATAAATATCTGCATACTGCTAACTTGCTTATTTTTTGTGTATTTTAATTTTTTCCCAGGCGCGTCATATTCGAGCCTCCCTTTTTCGGTTTTCGAAAACCTCGTTTTTTGAAAAATCTTTATTTAAAAAAGAACATCTGCTGATGTAAAAATATCAGCCTTATCATTTAAAGGGTTATCCAATAGCCTTTCAAATGACCTCTCTCTCTAAATCCGAATTAGTAGAAATTCTACTGATTCAATTAGTAGCATTGCATCTGACTGTTGAATTAGTAATTTCATCACTTTCTCCTCATTGAAATGGTAAGGTTTAGGTTACTAAATTAATTGGTAAGGCTATTCTACTAATCTGTTTAGTAATGCCAACTTACTATTTCAATGAGTAGAAATGAATTACTAGGAAAACATAATTTATTGAATATATTCTTAAATACTTTCTGCTGGTTTTATAGTTTTAATTAAGAAAGTGTCATGTTATTATGCTACACAATGAATAAAATTTAATTTAGTTAGTTATAAGTTACGGGATTTTAGCACAAACGTGGGATTAATACGAAAAAAATAAGGAAATCAAAACAGCATTCTCAAAAATGTAAAAATAAAATTTATCAAAATTTTCTAAAATCTTTGATAGATAAAATAAAATTTTGTTTTACAACTTTAATTATTTTTGAAACGAATCAAACTATTTGATTTTACGTATCCCGCATTCTTAAACAATATAAAAATTATCATTTTTCTTACAAAAATGTTTAATATATTTTTAAAGAATTTTGGAGCCAAGAAAAGTTTGAATACAGCGCTGAAATTAAATGGTGTCCCATCTATAGCGCAGGCGCAAGCAGGCTGCTGCTGCCTAGACGCTGTTGTGATGTTATGTTTCCAAAACATTACGGTTAGGCAGTTCGTTAATAAGTGGACTCTCAAGAGGATTGTAACTCCAATTAAGGAATCGTTTTGTGCAACAAAAATGTTATTATTTGTGAAATCATCATTGTGTTTTTAAAATGGGTAAGTTTTTTCTCAAAAATGAATATTGAATAGTTTAAAGGGAACAGGGAAAGTGCAGTTGAAAAAAGTGAGGTTAACCAAAAGTTGTTTCCAGAAAAATTAAATACTCAATAATAATAGTGACTTCAGAAGCACGTCCACTACGTACAACAGATAAGAGTGAAGAAAGCAGGGCAGTTCTGACATCTTAGAGATGAAATTTAGACTGTGAACACAGGGCAATGTAAACTAAACTTCCGGTTTAGTATCAGTGTCGGCGGTTGGCTGGAAATAAAATGCTTTTTTACTAAATCGGGGAAATCGAAACTTTAACAGTTAGGGCCGTCTAAACCGTTTCCAGTAATACTAAGGGAGACATACCAAAAGAAGAGAACTATTTAGCGTTACGCTCAGGGAATATGCCCAACTCCTTTCGTTGTTGCTGCGTCCATAGTCGTTTTTCATGCTGGCTAAAAGAGACATAATACCGAACCTGAAAAACTGTTTGTCGCGACGCTCAAGCACTATGCCTAGCTCTGCTCCCCTGTACTATTTTATAGGTTAGGACCACCCAACCCCCTGGCATAAAAGTCAAAAAAAGAATGTTCTAACAATACATCGAGAAGGGTCCGCTCTTCTCGGTCGCTTAGGAATGTTGATATCACCGCCACAGTGATCTTAGTATATATAAATATAAATTAAGATCTTAATTTGATCACTATAATGACGCTATCAACGGCATATTAAAAAACAGCACCCTTTTCTTCTTGACACAAATCCTCCCGGAAACTGATTGCGCATTACTTCAATGGGTGCCATTTTCTTGCTCTCTAGGAGATCCTGCCAATTTCTTTTTACTCTTCTGCCAGATTTCTTTCGTCGTTATATCCCACCCAAAATGTACGCATCTTCCTCAGCAGCGCGATCGAATCGTGCATTAGGCTCGTCGGCCTTCATAATCTTGGTTGGTAAGATGTAAAATGTGAGCCGCTACTCTCTCTCAACATTCTTCGCTGCTTAACATTTTGGCGATGATGTCTTCTGGGCTAATCGGTTTAATATCTGTTTCTAGCATCAATCAATCCAGGCAGTGAGGTCCTTTATTAATCCGAACGTCCACCTGCCTCGATGATCGTTTTCCCACATGGTCTACCACTAATGCCGCCCATAGTTCGGCTTCGTACAACAGGATAGACGTGGTGACAACATCAATAACTGGCCTTTCCTCGGTTTGGGTCCGCCAACGTTCGCCATGAGTCTACTAAGGATCGTTGTAATTTTAGCTGCCTTATTCACTGCATTCCAAATGTGCACCCACAATGTGAGTTTTGCATCGAGATACATACAGATATGTTTGGCCGCCTGTTGCGTTTCAATTATCTCGCCTCCCGCTTTTGAATGGATGCACGTTTAGGCTTAGCCAGGTTCAGGCGGTTGGTCGAGCTTCATTTGCGCCACTTTCGTATTCCGCGCCGTGATGATCGCCGCAATGTCGTCTGCATAGCGTACGAAAGATGTGCCCTTTTAGCATTTCTATATGCAGGATACCGTCATAGGAAATATTCTAGAGGTCAGGTCCCAGAATAGATACCTGTGCAGTTCCTACAGTGATCTGTCTTCTCCGTGGTCCATCGCTGGTTTTTCACAGCAGCCATCTATCCTTCAGGTAATTTCTCAGCATTCGAAGGAGATACTGTGGCACCTTAAACGTGTTTCGCAGCGCTTTCATGATGTCCTTCTACCTTGCCGTGTTAAAGGCGTTCACATACCATCCTACACTATGCACTGAGCTGCTTCTATGGTGATGCGTTCTTTCCTTAATCCATACTGTCGGTTGGACACGTCTCCAGCTTTTTGGACCGCTGCTAGCAGGCGGGGTTTCAGGAACTATTCGAGAAGCTTTCCGGTAGTTTCCAGCATGCACAACGGCCTGCGGGATGACAGACAGCCTGGATCGTCCTTGCCTTTGCTTATCAGTATCAGTCCTTGTACCTTCCATCTATTGGGGAAACTTCCGGTTTTTAGGCAGCTGTTGCACATCTCCAACAGAAGTTGAATGCCATCTGGGCCCAGCGTCTTCTTGTTCTGCAGGGAGCTGACGGATTGCAGAAGCTCTTCTGCCTCAAAAAGTGGAATATCAGTAGGAATCCCTTCATCTGCATCTTGCTCCACTTTCGCTGTTGGAAAAAGCAAGCCGAAGGGATCGTTATTCACTTCCTTTGCCATGGTCGTCCAGCCTGCGTATTTATTCCGCTTGATGGTTTTCCCAGCTGTTTCGTCATTTTAATCAATTCCGCGTTTTAGGGCCAACTCAGCAGGTCTCTTCTTTAGTCACTGGGCCTTCTGGCGCAGGCAGAACCAGACTATTCTGAGCTGGGCAATTTCCTCCGACCACTAGTAAGCCGAGTATCGGTTGTCGTTTTGGCACTTCCGAGGTATGGCAGCGTTGCATCCCCGCTGATTATGAGGTATCGTTTGCTCGATAACAGTGGCAGAGTCTTCTTTCATCTCTAGGCCTCTCCATGTCGTTACTGCTGTTCTTTGCTTGCTGTTGAACGCCTTTGAAAACTTCTCTAACGCTTCCACGTGAAAGTCGCCGGCTGGCACAATGCTGCCTTCCATGTCCTGGATGGCTTTTACCAGGGCTTCCAGTTTTGCCTGAAAGGCCTTCATCGGCTCACTTGGAGTGAGGTCGAACTGTTTTTATTCTGGTATTGCTCACTTAAAATTATTTCTTCAGCCTGCTGTTCGTACTTGATGTGGTTATGTAGGTCGTCCGCTGCTTGTCTACGATGTAAGTTGCCTTGTACAACATTTATCATGCTCGGCAGTTTTTTTAGATCGGTCAAGCACCTTCTTGAAGATTTGACATTTTCCAGACACTGGGATATGCTTTACATGATCTTTTAGGAGCTTTATTTCTGTACATAGGACACACTGTACGCCTGAATTGGAGTTTGAATTTGTCAGTGAGCTCCTTCAGGTCCCGTTTTAGCGCTTCTTCGACCTCTTCTCTAATAGCGTTACTGTCCAGATCTCGTATCTTTACAGTAGTTTTTGGTACTATATTTTAGACTGTGCCATTCTTCCCTAGAACGCCCTTTAGGGCTTCTGTGAATTTGGCACAGTCCTTTGTATCTAGTCCAATCTCGTGAAGGCTACATCCAGCTCATCTTTGGCGAATAACCGTGATGACCGTATTTGTGTCCTCTGTCTTCATCTTATCTAGGATTTCACCTAGCACTTGTGCATAGGTCTTTCCCTCCGCACGTTTTATAATCGCTGTCTCCACTTTCGGTCTGGCACGCTTCTATCTGATCAATGATGCACATGTCTGAAGGTCGAGAGATGGAAACTTTTGTTGTTGCTGTACCCAAAGTGGCTTTTCATGCATGTTTAGAGGGATACCAACACTCGAGGACTGTTTGTCGTCACACTCAGGAATCATGCTCAACTCTGTGTTTCTTTGCTATTTTGTAGTTTGGTCCCCCAATCAAGATGTTTCATGATAAATGGTTGTAATAGTAACAGATTGTCATCTGTCTTGCATGTAATGTCATCTCATCATACGCTAAGTGCGCATTCTGCGATACTCACTCTCACTGAAGTTGTTCTCTCTTAGGAATTCTTTGTTGTGGTCTTCTGGAAACTTCCAGTATTGTGTGATTAAGTTGATACCTATTGGTGCGTAAAAAATCCAAATTTGGGAACGAGTTGCGTTTCTGAATCGTCAATAAATTTGAGCTCTGATCTGCCGTGGCATTGTTATGATTTCGCAGTTTTGCTTGTTCATGACTTCCAACTGAAGCTCTCGGTAGCTTGGCCTGAATGTACGAAGAAGCTTATTCGACCTGATACACACCGACTGTCAAATCTCGAGGTTATTTACGTGTTGAGCATTCAGCTGAACCTATTGTTCATCACCTCTAGTCTGCATATTTTCCACTTCTACTCAATGTACCTATGAAATTCATTGTTAAGCATGACAGCATCATTGTTTTAAGAGTCTGAGAATTGTGGTCTATGAATGTTTTATATGTAGAAATCTGGTGCTACAATTAAAGCAGGTTTAATTGATTGAACGTCCATGTGAAAGCAGTAGGACTATCGCAGACTGCGGAAGTAGCTACTCTTATGGATGTAGCTGTAAGTGTAATCGATATATGCAATTATTTTACGGAAATGAAGCTCTGTATTGTATAATTCGTTAGCAAATTTGTCCACATATCTAGTTATATAATCTTCTCTTGATCAGGTGATCCTAAGATATCGAATATCAATGACGCATATCCTTTGCTTGACCTTCAGACATGTATATTACTGATCAGGGGGCCTTAAGCTACAAAATATCAAAGACGCATAGAGTGGAGCATGATCTTGAGTGTGGTACCAAACAGACCTCATGTGTTAGTAGACCTACTCTAGAGGGGAAGAAAAGCGACCCTTGATGGACTGTCATGATCTACAACATATCTGAAATTTATAAAAATTCACCGAAATCTTTTTTCAGTCCCTTCGGTGCAGGATCCTTTAATTATTAAACTGCACTCGCATTATAAAGATGTGTGACTTGAGACATCAAACGGTTAACTATCTTCTTTTGTTCTAAAGATAAAGCATTTATAAGTAAATTACTGTATAAATTAAGTCATTAAAAATTTCAGAATTTTTTAAACTGTGTTGGATTCAAGAATGTTGAAAGTATATCTAAAAATTTTACAGATCTTTTCCTAACGTTGACCTCTTTCTGGGAAAAGGTGAAAGTGGACGCTTGAAAAAGGAAGCCAAAAACCCCTGTTTTTTTAGATGTTTTTCCCTCTAACAATTATCAAAAAATGTCAGGATAAACGTGAGCATATAGTGAAATTCGGAACACTGTAAGTTTTCGGATGCTTTTTTTATTAAACAATTAAGAGATTTGTTTGAGCAAGCTGCAAAAAAAAGTACGCGGTTATTCTCCGACTATAGCATTCAGGTGGTAGAATAGAAAAATAATTTTATAGATTTGCGGCAGAAGGAAATTTAGAAAAGGAGGAAAAGATGGTAAAAAAAAAGATGAGAAAGAAGAAATAACAAGGCGAAAAATAATGA
>NC_046658.1:55515191-55547686 GCF_010883055.1 Belonocnema kinseyi | reverse complement strand
AGAAGTTGAGGAAAAAGAAAGAACTACCAAAATAAATAGGGTTTACGATAGGAATGGCAGTGATGATTATCATACTTAAAAGAAAAAAAGGATAGAAAAGAGTTATTAGAATGGGTAAAGGAAAGACATTTACACTCAAATACGCGAACGATATAGTGTTGACGACAGAGGATGGAGAGGGGACAGCGGGCTTAATTACGGGATGGGAGAAATACATAGATGAGAAAAAGTATAATTGAAATGTAGTTGAAGTCTAATATAATACGGCTTAAAACAGGTGCGGGGAGAAAGAAATTAAATGACAGTATATAGGGAGTAAATTTAAAAGAAGTATAGAGGTCTTAAAATTTTAGGATGTACCTTGCAAACAAATGGAGACTATAGATCTTACATAAGGGAAAGGATGAAAAAAGCGGGAGGGGAAATGAAACAGGTATAAGGTGTAGGAAAAAGAAAGTTAAAATAAAATGGAGTAGAAGAATATGATTATTTGATGCACTGGTATGGCCGGTATTAGGATATATCTAGCAGTAATGGAAATGGCTCAAAAGATAGCTGGCGAAAAAAATTTGATGTTACAGGAAAGGTCCATACGGTGAACGCTAGGGGTAGCCTAGAGCAGCGATTCCCAAACTTTTTATGCACTTTCTGGGGAGCGGCAGTGGCCCCACCCTCAAATTTTTCACAATACTGGAACCCAAGTGAGACACTGGACGCTAGTCGTTCGTGCTCGGTTGCTTGCTTCGCTGACCTTTTCGTTGTTAGAGAATTAGAACCGGTTGAGAAAAATGAAAAATTGGTTAAATATTAATCAATAGAATTGTAATAAGTTCCGTAAGATTTGTTAGATTATCAAATAAACGTTAAAAAAAGGTAGAAGAAAATCGGATAATAACTTTAAGAGTTATCGCACTTTTGTTGCAGTCACAAGATTTGTAAATATTTCATTTATTAGTTCGGATATTAACCGATTTTCAAAAACTTTGTTTTCATTTTCTTTAAATTATATTACGAAATTCATTCAGCCAATTAAAAATTTAATTGAACTAAGTCTTTATAATTTCAGTTATTGCAAGTTCATAACAATGAAAAGGTCATTCGTGGTAGGTACACGAAAGTCGAGGAAAGTAGTTTTCTGGTCGCAGCGGGGAGCCTGCCTCGGAGCCTGCCGAGCTGCCCGGCCCGTGGTGGCATCTCCCTGCCGGCGGCAGCCTCATCGGCCGGCGGCACTAGTTTGGGAATCGCTGGCCTAGAGGGCGCCTAGATATATGGTGACAGAAGATGCGAAATACTGCGTAGTGGTTTGAGACGAAGCTAATGGAGGGAAAGAGACGGGAGTTAGCGAAAAGGGGCTTGAAAGAGGCAGAAGAAAGGAGGTAGAGGGCAATAGAACGAACTATATGAAAAGAGGAAAGAAGGAAGTTCTTAAGATAGAACTAGTCACTAGAGTTAACTAATAAGAATGGGAGAAACAGGCGGCCTAGCTGGATAACTGCGTCACGTTGCGCCACATTGCGTCAGTTCACTGTCAGTATTCAGATAACTGGAACAGCAAATGCAGATTATATGAATGTGAAGAGGAAACATGGGGGAATGTACGACAAGGATGTAGAAGAGTAATGAAAAGTATAAATTAATTTTTTGTGCTTACTTGATAAACAATTTGGAATGAATAATAGAGTATTTACACTAAGTCCGAAATCGTATAGAACAAGAATGTAACATGTGCGAAAATGAAATGCCTTTAATAATCGTCTTTTTTAATCTATGAAGAATTTGAAATTGTATGCAGTGACAATTGCTTTGAACTATTTTATAATAATAATAAAAATATATTGTTTGTATATAAAAATATGAAATAACTGCGTGAGTAGATTATTGAAGTTTGATGATTGCGTTTCTTCGTATGAACGATTTCTTTTTGTAAGAGTATTCTCACTAACATCAGTCAAAGAGGTTACTGCAGTAAAAAAAGTGGTTACGAACTACATTTTAGTGATATCCAAAATTATTAAAGGTTTCATTATAATAATACTTCTGTCTATAATTATTCGTTTCAATTTTTTAGTTAAAATTATAAACAAATTTTCGTTGATTCAACAGAATGTGTTTAATTTTAAACAGCTTATAGATTTTTGTATACATCCCTCACAGATTATACACGTACAATTTCATTTCAAATGGCAACCCTTAATAGATCAAAAATTTGTAATTGATACAGTTCCAACCAATCATAAACATGTTTAAAAATATTTGGCTAGAACTAAAAACAGGATGATTTTACGAGTACACGAAAATAAGGGAATGATATTCTTTTGAATAAAATTAAATTGTAGCAACTATATTGATTTCAATATGAAAATTTCTAAATTCCTATGACTTCAAGTCGAAATATATTACATTTTTTACAAACTTGTTGAATTTGGAACAGAAAATGAATTTCTACCAAAAGGCATAATCCACAAAAAGCGATGAATTTTCAACGAAGTAGTTAAGGCTTTAATCTAAAAAGTCTAATAAGTTTAATTTTGAACAAGAGCGATTATTTTCAAACAAAAAAGATGAATTTTCAATAAAAAAGTTTGATAA
Source organism: Belonocnema kinseyi (assembly GCF_010883055.1). Taxonomy (NCBI): domain Eukaryota; kingdom Metazoa; phylum Arthropoda; class Insecta; order Hymenoptera; family Cynipidae; genus Belonocnema; species Belonocnema kinseyi. The sequence goes on along the minus strand of NC_046658.1, from coordinate 55,545,097 downwards.
TAAACTAAGAATGATCATTTTTCCACCAATAAGATTAATTGTCTGCGAAAAAGACAAATTTTTAACAAAATACACGAATTTTCAACAAAATTCTTAATATTTGAAGCAAAAATCACCAATTTTATTCAAATCAGTTAAATTTTCAACTCGAAAGTATGATTTTTCATTAAGAAGTTTAATTTCTTACCAAATAGGTAGTAAAATTTTCAAACAAAGAATTTAATTTTGAAACTAGTATAGTTATGTCCTCAATCAAAAAAGATTAATTTTCAATGCAACAGTTGAATTTTTAACCAAAAGGGTGAATTTTCAATCACAGGAGGGTTAATTTCCTCTCGAAAAGACGAATCTTCAATAAAATGCATGAATTTTTAACCATACAGTTGAATTTTCAAAAAAAAAAATACATTGAATTTTCAACCCAATATTTGAATTTTTTAATAAAAAGATAAACTTTTGACAAAAAATAAATTAGTTAAATTTCAAGTAAAAAAAATCATTTTTAATCGAAAATGACACACATTTTGAACGGAATAAATCAATTTCCAACCATAGATGAATCTTGAACAATACAGATGAATTCTTAGCAAAGTAGTTTAACCGGTAACAAAGTGGGTGCATTTTCAACCCAGGAAATCGACTTTCAAGCAAAAATAGTTAAATTTACTTATTGGCTTCATATGACAGCGATGTTAATTCTCATAAAGTTATTATGAATTGTACCGTTGTTCGGTCATCCTCACAAAATTCGCAAACTTTGTTAAATTTGTTATCAGGAAGTGTACTAAACGTTATTAAATATCGTAAATGTTACATCTACTGACCTCTGCCCCACCTCCTATCACCAGTTGTAGTTTTTAGCACGACCCTTCACACCCTCAAACGGCCACCAAAAACTATATATTTATATTCGATGCTATTGTTTTTGAATAGCAAAAGTAATTTTTGGTTGTAAGTTGAAAATATGTAAAACTGAAACCAACTGGAAAAGCTCAAAACTTCAATTATTTTTGTTAAATTTTTGACATGCATGCAGTTTAATTTTGTATAAAACGAGACAAAAATCCACCTGTCTTTGGGTAACACGCCTGCACATGAAAAGCGAGATTTTCTACTTCGATCTCGTTCGTTACTATCACTTTCACTATTCGAAAATACATAACATTAACATTTTCTCTCGTTCAATAACGACAGTGTATATACCACTGAAACTTTCACTTGCAATTATGCCAGCAATTTTGCCAATAATATATCACCATTTTTTTAAATATATTATATACCTACTTTTATATTACTTTTGATTACCTATTCACATTTTTGGACCTTCAGCAAAAGGCAAATAAGCATAGAAATGCCCTTTAACAACATTTTCAGCATTAAATCGCTTAATATTGAACACGTTTGGATCAGGATACACATACTTTCATCAAGATTTATGCTTTCAGTAGAAACAGTAATCTGCGTTCCTTCTCTTATTCTAAAATCAGAATATGGCAATTTATAATCCTGCATAACAATACATAAAATCTAAGCTGTTACTGGATACTTCCTTAATGTCTCTTTAACAAAATCCAATCAAAACTGAAAGAATTGAAATACAAATTCAATGTAGAATATAATTTCAGATGGAATTCCACTTCATATGTTCTCATAAAAAATAAATCGAAGACTGCACATAAAAACGAATCAATGCATGTACTAATATAATACATGTTATGCGCATGTCATTTTTTCCCCACTGAAACAAATTGATCCACTTTTGAATCAGAATTTGATGCCTTGCAATTTAGTGTGGGCTTACTGCATACAACCTTATCAAGATATCGCAACACAATGATTTTGTCGTAATTTGACATTCTATTCTCATTCTGTAAAACATTATTAAAATCTTGACGAAGTTCATATTGAATATCGGTGTTTAATGCCAATTCGTATATGGAAAATGTCAAAGTGGATGCTAATGTATCCACTCCAGCTTCGAGAAAGAGAATCGCTTGTGCACATGCATCAAAAAATGTGTGCCTTTCTCAGATAGGACAAGAGTTTGCAGCAAGCTTGCCTCGATCTTGCCATGCAAGTTTCGGAAGCTTGCATCGCAAGGTTTAGACAAGCTTCCCGCAAATAAGAAAATGTCCGTCATGTGGCAATATTGCGAAGCAAGTTTGAGGAAACGTTGCCTGTCAATCTTGAACTTGATCCATTGCGCATTAGTTTTGTATGGCACCTAGAGCTGCGCAGTAGTTTTTTAATGTTCTCCCAAAATGCCACCTTACGTCTCTACAAAAACGTATGATGTATGGTACTTGAAAAAAGAAATTTATTGTAAAACTTCCCTACGAATCTTCCTCCAATGTTCCCTCAATATTGCAGGCAAACTTGCAGGAAGATTCCCATGACAATGGTCCCTTAATCTTGCCTCGTAATATTTCCGAATGGCGGACATTGTCTTAATTGCGGAAAGCTTGCCTAAACCTTGCAATGCAAGGTTCCGGACCTTGCGTCGCAACGTTTAGGCAAGCTTTTCGCAAACTCTTGTGCTATCTGGGATATTACTTACTGAAATATTTAAATTTAAAAAATTACTATGTTAATAATTCACCGTTTTTCTTTCAATTGTTTTTATTGCCTTGTGCCATTTTCTGCAAGCATAGCAACCAACCTTTAAATTCATTACAATCACTGTTATGGTAATATTATTTATTATATCCTTCTTGATTCGATGCTTTTGAATCCTTAGGCTTCTTCTCATTATCAGCTTCTCGCAAACAAAAACGAAAGATAAAGTTTACATCGATTCCAGGTGAAACATACATCGCATCAAAAATGAACCATGCCGGATAAACATTACATGAATTGAAGATAATTTCCGATTTTTAACCTTGGCTCGATAATCTTAAGCCTTATAATCGCTCCAGTTTTATTCGAGATGTAACGAAAGTTGCGGTAACAGCGCCATCTATCGTCGTTTAACTTCAGTAAATTGGAGAGAACTGGGGTTTCCCAACTGTCAGTTGCTTTTTGCTAAATATTATTAAATAAGCTCTAATTCCTCTACAATAGTCTAATTTCTTTCGGAGGAGATATATCAGTAAAACAAATTTCTGTACGTGTTTTCTGTTGCCGATTCTACATGTTTTACCGAAATTTGCTCACTTTAGCGTCACGCAGTAGACGAGATCCAAATTATTCTCCTCACCTCGGTATAACTTTCGCCGAAATATGTTTAATTTACAAATTTTGCAAGTCTTACCTGCAACAAATTTTAACTTTTGTTGTTTCTGTGTTGTTTTAAATCTGGTGTCTCGATTTATAGATCGAATTCCCTCATACTTTGCCGTTTTCCCATTTCTGCTAAGAACGCCGTAGCAGACGACAGCTTTTATTCTACTGTAGGATAAACTTGCGCCAAATAGTACGTAAACTTTAACAGCGGGAATTTTTACATGCTACAAAATTTAACTTCAGTTTTTTCTGTGCTGCTCTACCATGATCAATCAATTTTATTAAACTGTTAACAAATTTTTATTGTGGGTAATATTAATTTTTCTATACTCTAATACTTCTCTAAAAACTGTAGAAAATTATTTGCCAACATCAGGTCTTGACAGTTGTATCCAAGCCAGAATAGCATTTTAGAAGCGAAAAAAACCATCGATGTCTTAACTGGATGCTGCTCGATAAAAAGTTTACTGTATCTACTAAAATCTGATTTTGGATACCGTATAGAGTGTTACAATCTGTTCCAAATGTAACTCGGTCAATCACATCTGATGTATAACTGTTAATCAATTCACATTAAAAAATAAAATGTGAAAATTCTGATGTAAAATACTGTTATTTACTCACATTATAAATTCAAATTATAAATTTTACTTAACGAGGATGAGTCGTATTAACTCAGGATCGTTAATTAATAAATTTGGTTAGCAATACAGGTATATGCGATGACAGGGATATACGTATTGAATTTCTCATAACTGTTTTTCAGTAATTCTCTTGTAAAACATAAACCCAAGATTGAATTGTAATTTTCCTTAAAATGTTAAAATGGAAATTGGATTCGTTAATCGTTAAGTATCTAATTATTACAGAGTATCTAAACATTGCAAACAGTTGACGACTGCATTATGTAAAAAATTCAAACTACCCATTGTACAAAATTTTGATGCAATTTTTCAGTCCAATTTGATACTCGGGCATCTTTTATGATATTTACAGAGCATGGAAAGTTGAGATAAATATATTTAGAAGTAAAACACCAAAATGTAGATTTAATACCTTACGCATCAAGACCAATAGGCCAAAAGGAAACTAGTATTGAGTATAATGAAGAAGATTTTATTTTTTATTATTAATTATTGCTTTATTTTCTTATGAAAAATACAATTAAAATATGTGTATTAAATTGCAATAAATGTGATTATATCATTTTTACCTGTATACATTTTTTCAGTAGTTAAAGGCAACGTATTTCCCACTAAGGGAGCTTAATGTGCTGGCACACCAAGTTTCTTCCAATTATTAAAAGTGACAAATTTAAGGTACAGATAGCTCCCAAAAATAATGACAGCAGTCCAAAATAATTTATATTGAAATAAAATTTCTAACTCGATCGTCGAAATGCAGTTTTAACTGTTAATTGTTTAACCGTAATTCTAGAATAATAGTAAACCTACACACATTGATTTTTTGATAATATATTCATGAAATATAAAGGTAAAAGGTGATAAGTGAATTCTGTAAATTCACTAATGATAAGTGAACTTTGCGCATGTCTATATCTGCTTCAATCACTTCCTCTTTTCCGGAAAGCATGAAAAAAGTGGAAAAAGCAACGGCGCGAATGACTATTAATTTTTCTTGGCATTTGGCTGAAGCACGCTGATGCCATCAGTGTACATTAACGTAAAAGTTTGGACAGAGCTTTGAATCGACGTAATCCACCCTTCAAGATTGATAGTTCAGGATTCTACCCGTAGATACGTAATGGATAGCCCGTATCCGAATTGACCAATACCTGGACTTCTAATGGAATTCTGGATTGTACCCTTTATCAATGGTTCGCCGTTTGAGTGGCGCGTCTCTCTGAAACGTGCGAACTGTCCATCGATAGACAGAAAAAAGGGAACAGAGATAACTTATTTTTGGGATACTTTTGTATGATACACTTATTTGTAAACATCATGACTAAGATGTTTCATTAAATCTTAGAATGTGTCTAGTGGTCCCTAAAAATTGGGGGGTTGGAAAAGAGGATAGACTAATTGTCCGGAAATTCGGGACGACTATTAAGCAAGTTTGTAAAAAATATTTGAACACTCATCTCGAAATCCAGGACAATGAGGCATTTCGTAAGTATTATCATTCTCATTTCTTATGGACGGTCCATATATCACGTAACACATTTTTTTCCAATTTTTAACACTTCCCTCCCACATGTATCAACTCATAACAAAATTCTTTGACCCCTTCTCCCCTCGTATATATCGCTAAATTTTTAAATATTGTCAGCAATGTCTTCATAAACAGAATTTAATCACCTACTACTACCTACTAGAAGAAAACGTATATATAACAGATGTACAAAATTATGAGTATTTTCCAAAAATAAATAAACGCTGTAATCAAAAGAATATATAATTCTGTCTTTCTCTAAGTTTATACGAAATTCATAATTCACATGACGTAATTATCATTTTCTTCATGGAAAAATTAGAGATCCTTGATGCATGCCTATAACGCCATAAGGAATTAAATATCGATAAAATACGTAAATAACGAGATAATAACTTTTTAAAAAATTATATACTCATATATGACCATTTTTCCAAAAGTTGGTTTATTTGATAAAAAAAATTAAAAACGTAAATATTACTGAACTGTCTTTTTTTTTAAATTATTCATGCAAAAAAACATTTTCCAGTTAAAACAAGCAATATTTGTAATCTAAAGGCATGTTAATAAAAAGGTGGAAGTTGCATTGTATTTGATGAATTGCTTGTTTCACGGATCATAAAATTACAGTAAGTATCATATTTCTTTTAAATTAAACTTTCAACATTTTTATTCCCTCAAAGTACATCCTTACAAGAATAGACTATATCCGTTTAGTAGACGATCGTTTCGTATATTATACTATGCATTTGGTGTCAAATACAAAACGCCGTTTGGTTCCGTTTAGTAAATGCCACTTCATAGAACAGTACAACCTTTGACTACCTGGTTAGTCGGAGCTACTAAACGGAAAAATCATGTAGTAACATCTACTATTGCTTGGGTCGAATACTAATCGACTCCTTTTTGATTTTCATTGATCTGTGATCTGTGCATCACGCCGCACACTGAGAGAACTCGGGCTGCAAAAATTGTTCGTCTGTGTCTGTATTGTGTTTTTAACAAGTGAGTTTTCCTCGAAAATGATCTTTGCAACTATGGAAGACGTTACGAAAAGTTGGAAATTCGAAGAGTACATCGAATTGTTCCAGGGTAAGCAGACTAAGCGCCATTTGATTACTTACATATTCAGTGTTGCATGATTTAGAGAAATTGCAGAATAGGGGCGCACATTATCCCAAAATCATGAAAATGTCTGGCCCTTTATCACATCTCAGTGTCATGAGATTTGAATCGAAACATAGGGAGCTGAAAGCAATATCGTTAGAAACAACTTCAGGGGTCAACATTTGTCATACTGTTGCTCTTAAAGAACAGTTGAGGTTATGCCATCGACTATCATCCAAGGTCGGTTTCTCGCGCATGTTTGATTATAGTATTGGAGAGAGATTCGACTGCTTGCCTCAAAGTGACCTACATTTCGGATTTCGGGAATCTATTCCAAAAACTTTCTCAAGTTCTTGCTTGGGTGTCCAGTGGGCTGAAATCTATGGCATTAACTACAGAATTGGTTCTTTCGTGATTCTGGATATAAAGCCTGATAGCTTCCATAAATTTGGTCGGAAATTAAACATTTTTGTAAATGAGAACGAGTGAGTTTGTTTTACATGCAAAAGTATGATTGTCGATTGTTTTGAAGAGAGTTTGCACGCGTATGCAGTTACTAGCAGCGAAGAATTCACATGTTATTTGTATAAAGACTTGTTAACTCCGTTCCTAGTAATACATCAATGCTCAAATGATTTGACTGAATTCATCGCACTGAGACATGCTGTGTAATATAGTAAAAATGTTAAATATTATATTAATGAATAATAATTAATGTACATTTTGATTTACGTGAATATGAATTAAGCATCTTATAATAAAATAATATTCGAAACTTTCATCATATTTTTTTCTAGAACCCTGTGCTTATTAATTACCACTTCTTTTACTAAACAGGACTATAGCGCGTACTGCGAATCGTTCAGTAAAGGCTACTTAACGCTATCTAGTGGGGCTGACTAAACAGACGTTTAGTCGATTCCACTAAATATCTATCCCGTCCATATTTTACTAAACGGTACAGCATCTATGACTAATGACTTACTAGTGTACACTAAACGCTTCTCTCAGTGTGCAAGAAGATGTATAAAGTTTAAAAAAATGTTATATAAAATATAAATGGCTAAAGACAAGCATCTTAATATTTATGGACAAAATTCTTGAACCTTTAATTTTGTATTCCGTATTAAAAAATTTAATAAATATTGTGAAACACTACTAAGGATTGTTTGATGAATTATAGCTAAGTTTATTGACTAGTCTTTATAGTTGCACATGTATATTTTTAGGTTCTGGGCTGTATTTTATGTTTTTAGGAATCAAATAAAATTGAACACATTTAGACTTGTCAGTAATTTTGTTGTTCAAAAAAATGAGAAGAGACCGGAATTTTCTAAGTCATAACTAGCAATTCAATAGAGTTATAAAATCGTTTTTTTAATACGGAATTTCGACTCCATCTCTTATTGAAATTAGGTTTGGGTAAATTTGCCTAGTTGGACATAATATTGCAGTATTCATCAAATGCAAAAAAGTTATACTGGCATATTCTACTTATTCTTAGAGAAATTTAAATAAAATATCGTTGAAGTTACTTTTTGTTGAAATAATAACTGTATCTTTAGTCTTCACATACATTTAACTATTTTTACTGTAATAAACTATAGCAATGGGCAATTCAAAATTCGAAGATCCAATTGAATTAAAATCTGTTTTGAATACAATCTTTTATATTCATATATGTTTACAAAAAACTCTTCGATGTGGATGAATGTCTATTTAAACATTAATATTTGATTCTATTTTATGTTTATAGCGTGAAAATTTGATCTTTATGGAGGGTACGGTTTTTTCACAGAAATTATATATGCTTGCTGTTTGTGTTCGCCGGCGGATATCACGCTCAAAGGACACATGCAGTACGCATATGTGTACCTATATAGAAATAATCGAGCGGCTAAATGGAATTTATTGCAATCATGACAGCTTGCTGCATTCAAACTGTACGCACGCCGGTATACACCTACATCGTATATTCACTCTTTGTGGTGATTTACATGATTTCCGTTATAACTGGCGGCGAACCATAAAACTGAATTAATCGTTCCGAAACATTCCCTTCTCAGGGACCTCCAACATGAACTCACCTGCAAGAATCAGATTGCAATTTTTTTCAATTTCGCGTATTTCATATCAAACGAGGATTTATATTCTTAGTACATTATGTGTTAAATGCAATAGATATATACTATGTTTGTAAGATTAAACATAAATAAAAAGACAGATAAATAAGTCAGGGGCCTAAAACTGTGTGTAAGTCGACACACTGTGTGCTGTTCTGATTATAAAGTGTGCAGTTCTAAATTGAAAAGTGTGTAGTAAAAAATGTCTTGTCATTACAAAAAAAACTTCGGCGCAAAAAGAAAATTTAAAAAAAAGTATGAGAGATCTAGCCAATGACACGCTTAGGGGAACATGGGGTTAAATGGCGACAGGGGCAAAAAGAGACAATGATGATTATATTTCATTTTTGTTTAATTAAAATCGCTTCAGCTTACCATTCTCTCGTGTGCTTAATAGCCCTTCTTTTGCTCTGCGGAGTTTTTGATCTCGAGTATTTTCGCGATTTTCGGAAGTCATATTGGAAAAGGTAATTTGGGGACAGAATGGAAAGGTCAAAACGGGACACCGTGTGAAATGGAGTAAAGCGCACATTGCTGTCGATTTCTACTGAATTCAGAAATCGAAGGTCGCGATTGTTATTACAGTCACGATTTTTTGATCGAACAGTGGGTTCAATGCAGTTCATGCGACAATTACGACAAGTTCTTGTAGCTGTGTTAATTATTTTTTATCCCGTTGTAATTAGTTTTATTCAAAATACATTTTATTTTTTATTTAACAAAGCGTCCCATTTTGCCGCGTGTAAGGGCAAAACCGGATGGAGTTTTTTTCAAAAATCAATAAAAAAGTAGAACATGGCATTTCTTCACTGCAATATTTTTTAGAACATTATTATTTTTATGAGGCAGCTATAGTGTTAAATGTGGAAGAAAGTCTTTTAATATGCGAAAAAAAATCCTGAAGCAAAATCGTCCGGTTTTGGCCCCTTTTCCCCTAATAGTGATTTTTCTTGATTTCAATTTCTTTGTTCGCTTTAAGTTAAAAGAAACCATGTAAAGGGAAACATTAATTGAATAAAACTCTATAATATATGGAGGTCACTCATCGCAAATTTGGCTGTTTTTACAGAAAAACCAATTTCTTTTGAAAACGGAAGATTATACAACGCAATATGATACAGAATATATAAAAAAAATGCGGCTTATTAAAATCAGTACATTTCGTAGATAATTTTTTATTCAATTTTAGGAACTGAAGAAAAATTCTAACAAACATGTCAATTACTATTTTTGAATAATTGGTTTATAAAAATCATATTTTTAAGCTCAAAAAAATAATTGTAATTTATATTAAAGACCTCTCAAATGTATGAAATAGATGATTATCTATCCTTCATAACAACTTACTTCGCATAACGTCTTAGTATGCATATTTAATAAAAAGCATATGAACAAAAAATACTCATTTTAATTAGCCTCATCTTTTACATTATCTATAATTTTGCATCATGATCTGCCGTTTTCGAGAAAAAATGCTTCTTCTGTATGTAAACATAAAAAATCGCTGTATGAAACCTCTAATTTTTATCAGATTTATCTCTCTTTCTAAGTGTATAATTTTTAACTGGAAAGAAACAAAGAACTTGCAAATTCAAGTTAAGATTCGAGCTTCTTTTTTTTGAACGCCCTTAATGTGTAAATATTTAATACGGTAAGTATGCTGAATTTATATGTTTGTGAAATTATAAATGTATCCTTTTTAGAGTTTGTCACATTTATTGTCTTCTTATTTCAACATTTGTTTTCAAAGATCAAGTGTACAGTAAAATGTCAAAGTAACTTTAATGTGAAATAATGGGCGAAAATTGTAATTTAAAAACTTTCAAAAGGTTGTAGAAATTGTAGCGTTTGATATTAGAAATTAAAATAGGGGAAGGTGCAGCACAGTGGGACATTGGGCACAGTGTGAAAGTGCCATTTGAAATATGATAATGTGATTTAAAATTTTTGACATTTCACAGTCATCTCAAAAGTAAAATTTTGAGCAAACATATTATTTGCTCTGAGGTTTCTTCAAAAAGTAGTTAGCTAACTAAAGTAAGTTGATACGTTACTTGATACATTAGGGACACATTTTAGCAGAATTTAGAAATTTTGATTTCAAATAATAGTAAAACAAGGAGTGTTATCTAGACGAATGCCAGTGAGGCACAGTGGGACAGAATCTTTTGAGCACAGTTGGACAAATCGTGTGAACATTTCCACTTATTTTCAAAAGAAATAAATGATTTAAAAAATCATTTCTGCATAAATTTTAAGTTTCAGTGTTTTAGTTTATTTTCATGCAATTTCCGCCAATCACCTCATTTTAAAGTTTGCTTTTCTCACGCCCTATACAAGTTTGAAGTTTAAAGATCAAAACTTTAAAAAAGGAGGCTGCAGATGATTTCTGCAAAATGAAATTGAATAACCCTATTTACTTCTCATTTACTTGGGAATTTATTATAATAATCCAGCAAAATGTGCAGTTCTAAGTTTTTTATATTTTAGGTTCTGCATTAAACACAAGTTCCAAAGTTGTACTTTTGACTGAACCGCGATCACTCCTTTTGCTATCGAATTGGAAATTTCATTATATTATATAAAAAGGGTTGAGAATAAAAAAATCTCGAAAGGGTTCATTCCATAATTCCATTATAAAAACCGTTACACTTTACAATCGAAAGATTTTTTATCGGACATTGAAAAGAACACGTGGTTGGGGTTAAGGTCTCTCGCTAGAAGAAAAAAAACGAAAGTTTCACACGGTAAGTCTAAGTCGAAAAAAGTAATAAAGGTAAGAAACGATATGCTATCGACTAAATTTCCTGAAATTCGATTTTCAGCACCCAATTTCAATAGTGACCGTTATGGGGGTTTTTACAATTCGCTGTCGTTAGGAGTGTTAAGAGGGTATTGAGGAAATAAAAATATCCAAACCCTTTCCCTCGAAATGGCAGTGAAATCCGCTTAGAAATTGTCCCCTGCAATAAAACTGGGTCGATGTGAAAAAATCTAGTACCTTTCTGCTCTCTTCAACACTCTTTTTTACCCTTCTAGAGTGGTTTAAAACTTCTGCAATAATATATCTTCGACTAATATTTATTCCAGTCGTTTATTTTATTTATTTGAGTTCTCATAAACATAGAGGGAGGGTTGTAATGACTTGAATTTTCAAATGTAATTTTATGACATATTCCTATATAATTCGACCCTAGGAGTTCTAAATACAACTTTTTTTAATGCATTAATGATCATGATTTAATATACTATTATTTTATTATTATTTAATTTTATTTTCCCGGGGTTAACAAAAATTTCCAAAGCATTTCAATTTTCAACAAAGACTGTAGTAGACAGTGCAGATGTTGAGAATAGTATCATGTGATAGTATGTAATATAGATCATCACATCTTTTCCATATTTTCAATTGCTTGGCCGCTATTTCTCAAATATTAAAAATCTCCCCAGCGACAAAATATGCTCTTTTTAGAGAAAATAAGCACAAAATTAAAATATGTGCAACTTCTTAAAAAAATTGTTTACACTCAGAGAAAAGATTAAGTTGATTCAACAAAACATTTTGTCCAACCCACTTTGCTTGCTGTAACTAAAAATTTTGGTCAGCTCAAGTAAAGCTTTGCTTATATTTATAAAAGACAACGAATTAATTTGGTCAATTCAAAGCAATTATTTATTTAAGCATGTTTTGTTCATTCAACCAAATAAATGTGTTGAGCAGAATATATAACTTATTAGAAAATGATTTGGTTAAAGTAACGAAATAATTTGGTCGATTCAACCAAATACTTCCATTATACTAAACATACAGAAACAGATTACGTCAGCCCACTATGGTGACCAGTTTGCGCGCAGAAAGGCGTTGAAAAAAGATCGTGCTTCGTGTCATCAATGTATCAAAAAACTAGTTCTAGGAACACCCGGATATTCAGAATGTCAAATTTATTGCAAAACTGGGGTCTGTAACAACCTCCAGAACATTTTGAATGTTAATGCAACCTTTAGTTCGCAGGGTGTAGTTTAGTTCATCGGTGCATGAAATCAAACCTGGAAATCCATAATTGATGAAAGAACTTAAATAAATATATAGAAAAAGCCTTTTCGTCAGATTTGGTGAAAGTTTGGTTTTCTGATTCTGCAAGTGGTGCTTATCGAAAATTTTAATTAATAAGAAGGGCTTTTTACATAAACTTTGTACAATCTTTGATACGACATTTGTTGATTCTAGCAAAATATTTGTTTGGATCCACCAAAATATTTATTGTAATCAACCAAACCTTATAAACCAAAAAATTTGGTTGAATCAACTGCACTCAAAAAAATGTCTGGTTAAATCAACCAGAACTCTGGTTAAATATGGCCTTACTATTTTTTCTGGTTAGATTAACCAGAAATCTGGTTGCATTAACCAGATTGTATGGTCAATTTAATTAGAATTCTTGTTAATTTAACGAGAATTCTGGTTACTATAACCAGAAAAAATAGTAAGCGCATATTTAACCAGAATTCTGGTTGATTTAACCAGACATTTTTTTGAGTGTGAACATTTGATTGACCATATATCAATAGTTATTTGTTTAATGCAACCAAATTTGTTTTTAATTAAAGGAACTTTTATCTAAGTGTACAAAGCGGAAAATAAGTATCGCCGTATATACGTACGTCTGATTTAAATTGGATTCGGCCGATAGAAGCAAGCTTCATCAAGTCAGCTAAAAATAAAAATGTTCACATTTTTTGACAGCGTACTAGCAGAGTACAATCTTGAATCTTGATCTCAAAATTCTAGAGAATCTAGAGGATAGAAATAAGCGCAAGGAGACTCAAATTCTCAGAATACACAGTTAATGAAAAATTCTGTCAAAAAATAATGGACGCGCCATTTTCTCCGGTCCGTAAACACTTATTGCTTATTATCCTTGAAAAAAGCGAAATAGTTTGCATGACGCTCAAGCTAGCGAGAGGGCCTTTTCTCTTCACCAAGCTAGATGAGGAATTCTTCTATCGAGTGTGCAAAAAATATATATACGGAAGATCGTAAATTATGAAGAGGGCATTGAAAGCAGTCCAGGCGTAATATTTGAGGTCGTGAAGTTTTGCGTTATACGTTTCCCTTAAGATTTGCATTGTGTAGAAGAGCGTAGAATATTTTGCGTGGCGAATTACTTCTTGCAGTGTTCGGCCAGCGTGTGCCTTTAACAGTCAAACCGTACCTGATCAGGTATATACACAATGAATTTGATCCAGATTTTGACGGCGCGGAACAACTGACGTGAATGTAAGGGTGATACGAATGAATAAAAATCCTTAAAAGCTCGAACCATTTAAGATTTTTAGCAGCTATTTGAGTCAGAAGCTCTTGCAATTCGAACAATTACTGCAGCAAAAGTAAGTTAGGGTTAAAGGTTGCCGGGTTAACAATTTCAAAGTCACGTTAATGACAAATTTATCATACAAATGAATGAAGAAGTTCCTTGTTTCCTTTAATTATATAATCTAAATATCTCTCTTGCGCCTAGAATGCAGAAGACAGTAATTAATGGGTCGCACCGTGTCCTCAAAGCGCACGATTTTTTTACAGGAAGCACCACATCGAGTTGAAAATTTGGGATACTAAATAAAGAGCACTAAGAAAGGTGCGTCTGATCCTAAATATTTATAATGATGAAAAAGAAATTTGTTTGGAAATCATTTTGTTGTGCTTTTTTCATAATTCTAAACATTTAGGGCCAAATCCAACTTTCTTATTGCTTTTTATTTAATATCTCAATTTTTCAACTCGATATAATGCTTCGTGTGAAAAAAGTTAGAAAAAAAAGTGTCGGTTAGGTCAAAACCTTTCACGTGACCCGCCCATCACATGGCTTTAAACTAAAAATGATTTCTAAACTAAGGGCCGTGCATATATTGCGTAAAGTTTTTTTCTTAAATTTTGAAAAACACCCCTCTCCCCTCCTTATACGGGTCCGTAAGCTACCTCCACCCCCTCCTACGTATCACACGTAATTTTAGTCAATTAATTTTTTTCGTGAATTTAGTGAACTAATAAAGTAGTTTAAAACCAATCACAAATAGTTGAATTCTCAAACAAAAAAAATGAATTTTTAATCCATGAAATATTAAATTTATATCCAGTAAGACGAATTTTCAACTATGCAATTTAATTTAATTTTCGAATAAAAAAGATGGATTCTTAACAATATAAATATAAAATTCATTCAAGCCCAAACATTTGCGTTTACAAAAAAAATAGTTGACCTTTCAAGAGAAGAAGATGAATTTTCAACAAAAGAGTTTTATTTTAATCAAGAAATCGAATTTTTACCCTAAAAAGACGAATTTTAAGCCAAATGGTTGTATTTTTAAACAAACGATATTAAACTTCAACTAAAAATATGCAGTTCCATTTCCAATCAAGTAATTGAATTTTTCAAGCAAAAACAAAACAGTTAAACTGGCATCAAAATAATAAAACTTTCAATAAAATAATTACATTTTCAGGAGTTGAATTTTTACCAAATAAATAAATTTCCAACTAAGAAGATTAATTTTCTACTAAAACAGATCAATTCTGAACAAAATGCATAAATTTTTAACCAAATAGTTAAACTTTCAATTTAATAATAAAAAATTAAATTGTACAAAAAAGCGTATTCTTGTCAAAGTAGTTCCATGTTGAACTAACCAGATGAAATAAATAAAATTATGCCTACCCCGAAAACGGTATTTTTTAGAATTTTAAAAATAATTCTTATTTTTATTCGACTTAAGTTACGAGCTTCCAAGTATTGTATAACTTATTTTTAATTGTTTAAGCTATTTCTTCCAATAAATTGTGAAAAGATACTACTTTTCGGGATTAATTATATAGTTAATGAATTTAAAGAAACAATATCTTATTCAATATCTTATCTTATCTTCAACATATTTTGCAATTTTTATTTATAGAATTTTTTTTCATCAATCGTGAAAAGATTGCATTTTCTGGAATTAATGACACAATTAACGAAGAATAAGCGTTATAAACTTTTTTAAAATGATATTTGACCATTATTTGAACAATTTATTTATTCATTTGAAATAATTTAAGCACGTAAAATCAATTGCTCATTTTCAGGAAAAATGTTTAAAATTCTAGTGTTTCTTTTTTCGAATCTCTTACCGTTTTGCACCATACCGCTTATTAACCAGTATTGTTTTATATCAACGAAATCGATCTGAAAAAATTACTATCCATAAGGTAACCGAAAATAATTGTTTGAAAATGAGAGAACAAGTTGTGAAATAATAAAAAAATACTTAATAATAAGAGGTAACATAAATGGAAGCGTAACAGCAGAAAAAGACCGTGGAAAGAATGGTTGGAGTGTGTGAATGAGACCCTAATTCGAAAAAATATAAAACAAGATAGAATCAGAACAGTTGCATTATAAATTCTAGAAAATAATAACTTTACACAATTTACAGGTGTGAAATGTTTTAACCCATAGAAAATTGTTTGAATAATTGCAAAATATGTTTTAAAAAAAATATCATTCTTGAAAAAATTCCAAAAAATAGTGTCTTCAGCATGAATTTTAAATAAAACTCCAATTTTATATTTTTGGGGGCATATTCTGAGCACAATAGATAATTGTTTGGGTGGTCAAAATTAAAGCTATTGCGTGTCAATTATTCCTGAAACCTTCCTTAGGAGGCGACGAAACTTTAATTCACAAAAAGTTAATAACAAGTACTTCTTTTTTCCATTTTTTTTTCGAAAATCTAGCCTTCTCCATAAAAAAAGTGGAATTTCTTTTTCCCCAAAAACAAACAAATTGGTGGGGGATCGATCACCATAAAAACGAAAGTAGAATTATTACAATAATAAACTTTGAACCATCCTAATGAATATATTATGGAGATGTATGGTGTGACTTTGGTGATAAAGTTTGCGTGAATTCCTCTTCATACTATAGAGATCGCCAAATTCTGCTGCTATTCAGGGTGCCATTAGTTGATTGTTGTATGTGAGCAAAGGACTCGAGTGCTTCGAGGGTCAGGTCATGAGGGTTACATATAATGTACTCAAACATGTGAATTGGTGCTTCATTCGTCAAAATCCGCAAATTACTGATACTCTGTCTTCACGTCATCGATGCTCCTTTTTTCTATAAAAGCTTCTGAAAAGTTTTTTAATCGCGTGATATTAAAGTACATATGTCAATTAATTAAAATATAAATTCAGGGTAGCCACTGGATCGAGAAACTAGGAAAGGAATGGGAATTTTTTGAGGCCGGGAATAAACCAAGAATGAATTTTTGAATCAGTCCGTTTAGAAATTCTTTAAATATCGTACATTTTTCTAATAAAAAAATGTACAATCCTAAGTGTACTTCAAATTGTAAAGGTATCACATTTCGAGTTTAATATATTAATTTGTTCAAAGTAGTTAAATAATTACACGTTTGTATTTAAATGTGTTTAATTTTTCAATTAATAATATCGATGTTATTACGCGATACTTTTTAATTTAATAAATTGTGTATTCATAAAGGAGGTTTGAACAGTTTATAGTTTCGTTCCTTTAGATTTAAATGTTTTCGATTAGAAATTACTTTATTCAAATTAGTACTTTATAAATAAAAAGGTTTGAAAAGGTTACTTTACAAATGTGTTTTTGAAGTTATGATCCCCTTTGCAAAAGTACATAAACACAATTTTCAATGGAATTTAGAACATCGAATCTTAGGATAATTGTTACGGTGTTGATTATTTTCATAACTTATTAATACTTCTGTATTTTAAAAAAACTATTTAGTTACAAATTTAATTATTTTCTTAAAAATGAAATTATTTTGATCAAAAGTCATCTCCTTGGTAAAAAATGACATTACTTATAATTGAAAGTTGAGCAATGTACTTTGTTATTAATTCATTTTTCTGGTTGAAGGTTATATGGTTTGGTGTCACATCGATATTTCAAAATGATAATTGATCTTTTCGAGTTGAAAATTCTAACCATTTTTTTTAAATTCGTCTTTCTTGCTTTAAAAACAAAAAATTTTGTATAGAAATAAACTAGTTGAAAATGAAGTTTTTTGTTGAACTTTCATATGTTTTGTTGAACATTCAACTATTTTGGTAGAATATTGAACTATTCGGTCAAAAATGAAACTATTTAATTAAAAAATCAGCTTTTTGTTTGGCAATTCAACTACTTGGTTAAAAGTTAAACTATATATTGTTAAAAACTCATTTTTTTAAAAAGATTCATATGTTTTGATGAAAATGGAAGTATTTTGTGAAAATTGTTTTTTTTTTAAGTTTGTTAATTTAGAAACTTCATTTTTTGTTGAAAATTAGTCTTTTCAGGTTAGAAATTTAGCTCTTATGTTGAAAATTCAACTGTATTGTTAAAGTCTACTTCCTTGGTTAAAAATGAAATTTTTTGTTGAAAATTCAGCTGTATTCTATATTTTTGTTGTACTATTCGGCTTGAAAATTAAATTGTTCTTGTTGAATTTTAATCTTTTCGGTTTGAAAATTGAATCTTTTGTTTGAAGATTCCACTATTTTGTTGCAAATGCAACTGCTTATTTAATTTTTTTTTAAATTCGTCCTCCGGGTAGAAAATCTTTTGTGGTTGAAAATTCAATTCATTTGTTGGAAATAAAATATATTTCGACTTGAAATCTTTGAAATTCAAATTGTTTCATATTGAATTCAATATAGGATCCAGTTTAATTTAGTGAAAATAATTTTTCCGCCCAGGCACATGGGCAACTGAACTCATTAGAAACGCGAACAATGCCGAATAAACGTCAAGAAGATTGGCGGTAAGATGGGAGTTGGTTTATAATAGCCACAAATTAACAACGTAGTTTATGAACGGCGCCTGATACATAGACTCTCAACATTATTACAAATCCTTCTTTAATAGACAATAGTTATTACTTTTTTTAATTATATAAATTATTTTCTCTAGGAAAATTGAGCAGTAATAAAAAACATTCAGCCTTTGCAAATTTTGTTTATGATGAATATGGCATGAAATTCCCATGAGCCTCTTACTTAATATTCATATCCTGCAGTGATTATTGATTAATGTAGTCCACTTTGATATCTCAGAATTGATTAATCTTTCATAAGCTGCTGAGGTTCCCAAGGAGCCAGGAAAAACACTTGAATTATATACATATATTTGAAAGTGATATACAAGATGAATAATAAAAGTTATATAATGAAGGGGTATTCATCAAGGGAGATTTACGTAAAGGTCGAATCGAGGGCATGACTGCTTGGACTTTGTCACAACGTATAATCGAAAGGGACAATTGTGCTCGGCTATGTGCCACAGTAGATTAATGTTATTTCAATGGCGCGGGTATCGCCGTGACTGACCCCGATTTGCATTAGAATCAAAATCGCGAGGGAACCGCACGGTGCCTTTGGGAACGCGCCAAACCGTAGCGAGAGCTAGGTAAACCTAATGTCTATATAGGGTGTTTCAAAAATTATTTATTTACTTCTTGATAATAATAATAATGATTATTATCACATTTCCTCACATATAATAATCAAACATCAATATGTTGCCATCTCACTATCTCTTGTCGTGTTCTATTGTATTATATAAATGTTGAATCCTAGCACATTGTACGTGACATTTATGTGCAATTCAAAGAAAAAAATATCCTGAAAGAGTTGCTGATTAGCTCGGCAATAAATCCACGCTGAAAATACATTCGTTTCATATTGCTCGTGGCGAGAAATTGTGCAATTGTGTCGAGCTAGTGTTGTTCTCACGTTAATAGATTACAAGCGTAAAATTGTGGCATTCAAGAATTTTTATATTAGAACAAGGAATTTTTAATAAAGAACTATTTATGTTCTATAAAGAAATGATAAATCGTAGATTGCAGACTTTTTAATGGTTTCTACGAAGTTTGTCCGGAAAGTATCCGACCTTGTGGTGTACCAAAAGCAGGAGTTCATTCTCGTTGATGGCGCTGATATCTGCTCCAAAGTACTCCCCTTTTGGAGCCACAACCTTTTTGAAGCGATCCTCCCACTTTCAAAAGCACATCTTAAAAAGTCATCTATCGCAATAGCTAACAGCTGCTTCGTCGCAATCTATTTCATTTCCTCTGTCTTAAAATCGTTTTCCTTTAAGCGGATACTTCAAATAAGAAATAGAAATAACAAGGTAGTAGAAGGCTGTGTTTCACCAGGAAGATCTGAATGAGCTGCCATAAAAGGTCAGGTGCGATGTCGTGGTGAATGATCCAGTAGCCACTTTTCCACAAATCAAGGGTATTCATAATACTTAACACCTTCCTGGTCAAAGAAAAAAGTGAGCATTGTCTTTACTTGGTCATTGTCGAGCTGCCAGATTGAGGGTCACGTCACTAGGTACGAACACCGTTAAATCGCCTAAGCTACTCTTTAATTTAATTATTCCTCTTAAACTCATCACCATACATTAATACACTTTCAGAATCATAACGATGGTTTACATACATGAATGGTCAAATTTTTGGCAAAATTTGATGCACGCTCTGTGTTCAGTGGCCGTTTACACAACTGCGTACGATAGTCGACTAAAAATTGGTAGGTATGTGTCACTTAGTAGGAGGCCTCACAGATGTCAATTGCACAATTAGGTACAAAGTTAGAGTACATTAGTACAAGGTCCGCTACTTTTCGGACAAACCTAGTATAATTTAAACAGAATGACCTTTTTTGATCAAAACATTCTTTTTATGTTCGACAATTTTTCGGTGTAAATTATATTTTCCTATTGATAATACTAATATATTTTTTATGTTTGGTACAATAATTTCTTGAATTTTTGAACACCCCGTAAATAATATACATGAGATATAAAGCATCCCGAAAGAGCGCGATGGACGGCGATGGTCCGGTTTTGCTTTTCTGTGGCACGTCGGATTAAGATCGTCCAGTCGGATAGATTCCATGCTCGCATACATCAAATTTACTCGTTTGGAAGTGTTCCTAACGGCCGAGAACAATGCCGTAGTTGGAAGGGATTACAATGTTTGTGAACCTTACAAAAAATCAGTCTCGATTGAGTGATATCAGACAACACATTTTGTCACAAAAAATTGATTAATTATTCAATATCCAATCATAGTGAAGCAAAAACACGAACCTTAACAACTTTCACGTAACTTAAAATTATTACAATCCTATCTAATAAAACTTTGGAAATCTTTGGAATTCAAATTGTTTCATATTGAATTCAATATAGGATCCAGTTTAATTTAGTCAAAATAATAATTGTTGTTAAATATTTGATTGGTTGCGTACTGAGTAAATATTACTTTAAGGATCTGCTCTCAGACTATTCTTTTAATTTTTTTTTTTGAATTTTATAAATCGGTATTTTCGAATTGATAAATTCTTATTCTAAAAGTTTATCTCTATAAAAGAGAAACTTTAGCCTGTGTAGAAATAGCCCGATTTGTCTCGACCAGAAGAAGGTTTCTGGCCAGAATCTCACCGGGTCAAACCGGGACTCTATTTTGTTAATCGCCCGGTCGGGATCTAACCGAGTTCCCACCGGGACACAGACGGGCCAAAAATAGTGCATAAAAGAAGTATCATAACCTTAAAAACATCTTAAGAAATATCCACAAACGACTGCCGTAAGTGGGTCGTTTGTTAATATCTGACAGGTAAAAGACCAATTCTTTGTGCTTTAGGCGTTTTTTTATCAATTATGAAAGAAAACTTAAACTAATTTTAATTGTATGGTTTCCCACTTTATGTTCTGCGATTCCCAGACTTGCCGTGACTGCGAAATCGTTGACCAACTTCTTTTTTATTTTCAAACATAGTTTCCCAGTGAAATTATACTTATTTTTTTGTGATACGATTTTGGCTTATTTTTAATGTATTTATGTATTACCTTGAATAACCAAAAAACGTAATAAGAAGAGAAATAACTTTTTCCGAACGAGGCTTTGAATTACGTTCCGGAGTCTTTAATGATAAAAACGCACTAAAACGTCAGTTAACGCCAGGTTATCCCTTAAGAAATTTGTTAAATTTCACAAAATTCTATCCAATTTTCTAGAGCAACTGGATTATTTATAAAGGTAAATGAATTATTTTGTTAATAAGTAAGCATTATTAATATTCTTCAACGTTAATGTTAAATCAATTTTCTAAACCGGGTACATAGGTTAGGATGTCACGTGAAACCCCTGAAATTTATTTTATCTCTTGTATAAAAATCTATGCAAACTAAATTACGCTTAAGTTAAATTTGTTATGCAATTTAACTTTAATTTCTTACAATGCTATTTCTTACAGAAACTTAAGGATCATAACCTATATTTTAGTACTTACATTGAATCAATGTTTGTATTTAATATATTTATTATTATCAATGCAGTTCTTGAATTGAAATTCCAACATCTTTTTACAGTTGGAAATAAGAACTGACAAAGATTCTTATCTCTGCCAGTTGGTAGAATATGTTCGCTGTGTTAAAAAGGCTTCAGTAATATGCGATCGAGGACCCCAGTCAAAAACCGGTCGGATTCCGACCGGGTTACCCTATTTGTATCCGGGATCCGATCGGGTAACCCGGCCAGGAGCCGACTGGGTACACTCGGCCCGGATCCGACCAGCGCAGCGTGGCAAAACCAACCAGAATCCGACCGGGCAGTCTGACCAGATTCCGGATACAAGCAGGGCAAACCTGCCGGAATCCGGCCCAAGCCCGGGCATAGTTTCTACACGGGAGATAGTACATCATTCTTTAATAATAAAGACAAAAATTGTACTCTTAACATATTGAACTAATGCTTTTAAATTGACAAGAGAATTCTATTCATAAAACATAAACTCATGACCATATTAAATGTGTGTATCTATCAATAATGCTTAAGCATTTTCGACAACACTATAATTTGTAAGCTAAAAAAATGTAATATTTCTGAAACAATTTTAAATGATTTATATTTTATTTTAAATTATTATTTTTGAGCTTCCAAGATTTTAAAATTTGATTTTAAAAAACTGGAAGATTTTAAAATAATTTATTTTTTATTTTGCAGGATTAAAAAATTTTTCAGCAAATATTTAAAAGTTTTGAAAGATTCGAAAATAATTCAAGATTTGAAAAGATGCACTTTTTTTAATGAAAACTATTGAAGATTTTTAAATAAAATTTTGAAGCTTTTTAGTTCTATTACAATTTTTGAAAAGTTTTAAAATTTCAAAATATTTGTAAACATTTTATATAATTTACTAAAATTTCGCAAAAGAGTTTAGAATATTTCAAACCCAAATCTTACAATTTTCCAAGATTGCAACATCTTAGAAAATATTTGAGTACATTTAAAACACATCTAAAAGTTTGAAACGGATATATAAAAATAATTTTAAGCTTTAAAACATTTGAACAGATTTAACAGAAAATTTCGGGAAATTCCAAAAGATATTCAAAATTCCCGGGAAAAAATCTGCAAGATTCAGATTTTTATGAAAACTTTGAATTATTTTGAAGTGTTTTAACAGATTTTCAAAGGCTTAAAAAGACTAAAATTGTAAGGTTTCTGAACATATTTGAAGTGATTCCATATTTTTAATAACAGCATAATATATAACCTTATAGCAAGTACAGTAACATAAATATCTTAGAGAATAAATATATTTTTGTAATTTTTATTTTGCAATAAAATTATCTTTCTGTTCTAATCAGAATTCTTATTGAAAACATTCTTAAAAATTCTTATTGAAAAAATCTGAAAGAAATATGAGAAACGACCCTAATCGTGCGCATAACGTGCGTGTTTGTCAGCTAGTTATTTTAAATCAACGCTGATTGACATTTTTTTGGTCAAAACGTTTATGAGGCCTAGGGTAATTGTGGATGAAATAAGTTTAGCTTTGCACTAAGTCAGAAAAATTCAGAATCTGGCTATTGAAGAATCACGAAGGGAAGAAATATAAAAAACCTTTCTTTTTTTTAATTTTTACTTCTTTTATTGATAGTTAGGTGCAATCTAGACCCATGAAAAAAATTGTACATACTTTTCTGACGTACAAGTTAAGAAGAGACTTAGTATGTAACATTTTTGTAGAAAATGAGATTTTCAAAGCAAACGAGAATTCTGAAAACAAATAGATTTTATGAAAATAACAAGTTTTTTGCGAGTGAAATTTGTTTCTTATGTAGGATGAAACTGTAGCTCAGTTGAACTTGTTTTTTCCCTCCAACATGAGGTATGACAATAGAACTCAGAACGAAGGTATGCCTTTTAAAAGCATCAAAGCACTGTCTTCAATACAATAGGGTCTAATGATATTTTAAAGATAGTTGACTCGCGGCTTTTTCCCATGTGTTTTACTCTATAAAAAAGCATGTCGATTTTGTAAGTGCAAATAACGAACAATGTAAACATTTTTTACAGACTAGGAAAAATATTCATAAATTTATATGAATGATGTTGAAACATTTATAAAAATGAATTCCATAATACTTTTTCAGGGCAAAATCGTTTTCGTTGATTTTCTACGTTCGAAGCTAAGCAGACTTAAGTGCTGTATATACTTGTACGGTAGTTTTATTAAGAAACAAAAATTTTAATCCATAATTACTGCATAGGGAGTTTAAATGTGGATCAAACTTTGAATTTTAATAACTTCGAAGGAGATTTATTTAATAAGATTTGCAAGATATCTTTAGAGGACTTTTAGAAGTGAAAATGAGTACATTTTCTGATTTTCTGGAAAAGCTGCGATTGGAAAAATTTGCGAATTTAGATCCATAATTGCTCCAGTTGGCGGTAATTCTCTCTTATCATTTATATGTTTCTTTCAAGTAAGAAAATCGTATATACTTATAATTGTAATTATTCAGGCAACAGCATACAATTTAAAATACAAATTAACGATTTGTCAAATGCATGTATCTGTATATATAACTGGTAACGTAAATTTAGCCATAAAGCGCTGAAAGCGCACTATAAAACTTCTCCTGCAATAGGTAACAAAAACATCGAAAGATAAGTGGTCACTTTGCATGCAGCTTACAAAAAAATCCGAAAGGCGGCCGTCATTAGCGCAGAATTGTTATTTTTCAGAGACCACTGGATTTGGCAGACGAAAAGAAGAAACTGCTTATGTCCTTTGTATCGCGAAATAAACTATTTTTTATGGGAGACAAGATTTAATGCTAACCTCGACACGAGTCCTCATTTCTGAGGAAAAAAAATCGGAGACACTGCGGGAATTTTGGTATGATTAATGTAAGGATTATTGGCTCTTTGTTTTATTTTTTTTTGTAGTTACAGAACCAGAAATAGGATTTGATTTGTATCCTTAGATATATAAATGATGTAAAAATCTGAAAAAAACACTGAAATATGTCAAATTTAAATAATTAAGAAATATTGGTAGTATGCTGCTTTTAGATTAAAGAATATAACAATTTTCAATTTTAATTGCATGTAGAAAACTGTATCGATTTAAGAGCCATAAATATGTTTCTCACAACCATACTATGTTATTGCAGCATTCATATTCTCTGGTTGTCACAACCACACAGTAAAGTTCGCATCAATAGGATGTATCTGGCATAACCAGCATTACTGGTTACAGAAGAAATTATCTGCATTCATTATTCATAAGTTTTTATTTAAATTTGCCAGACTAAATCCGTTTTAAATCATGCCGGTTCTACAAATAGAGTTGCAGAATCTCTCGAAGACGAAATATGTTGTTTTTTAGAGGAATTTAGGCGACACGTATTTTTCCAATGTGCGAAAAAAGTGGTCTATAAAGTTATGTCAGAAAATCGTCTATTCCTTTACAGTTTGCCCACATTTCTCCTTGATTCTCTATTGTCCATACACTGTAATACCCCAACATGTCATCACTTTAGTAATTGCACTCTCTTTTTATCTTTATTAGTGGCAAATAAGAAGCAATATGATGGCGTGAGTGACGCTACATGATGTGCTTTGGCGCAAGTGATTCTGCGCAACTATGTGCAGCAATCAGAAAAAGATGAGCCTCCAATCAAAAAATGAAGGGCTATGAACACGTAGTCGGAGCTACAAGACTGTAGCTGAAAACGTGTGTTTGTAACAACTATGTCATTTGGAATTAACAACGTTAATAAAGGATGTATTTAGTAGTATACTATATTATTTAAAATAATAAAAAATAAGAGCAAGGGCAACATTTATTATAATGAATGATAATTGATATCTTAACTTCATAATTAATATACAACATTTTTGTACAATATATAGAAAATGAAATCGTGGCATTTTTGTACAAAAATAAAAATTATACAAATTTTAAAAAACCACTAACATTGTATATTATTTTTCAAGTACAGTGATCCCCGGAGATAGTGCCTCGGGGTTAGGCCTTCTGAAATTTGACGTTGCGCCTCGGATATGGATGAGAGGAGCTGCAATGGGCTGTGCAGTGTTCACACATGCGTTACAAAAGAAGATCGTTGCAGTATGGCGCTGTACCCCAACAGCCTACCTGTGCGACTGCGTCATGACGTTGCAGTAGTTCAGTCGAAGCGGGAAGCACGCACATAGCGAATAAGCACGATGACGTGCTCGCATCGACCAACACTGAGGCTCTGATGCTTTAGCGGACTGAAGCCGACGGGACAGATTTACTGATCGGTTTATTTCGTGCGAACGAATGAGCCTGTCTTTTACATTAAAAACAGCACCATCTGACACTCGAATATATATCGCGAATCAGTGTCTTGAAATAATTGGTGCCATTTTAATGAAAAACAGCAGTGAATATCAATGATTTATTATAGGATTTCTTGTTAATATTTGATTCAAATTACCTCGAAATTGGTGTCCCTGTCTTAGCTACCTGATAGGCTCTACGATTCGACGAAGAAAATAAAGAAGAAGAAATATTGGAAAGACCTCTGTCTATCCAGAGACAGCATGATCGTTTTGAAACGATCTAGCAGTATTGCGCGCGTCGCGGCGCGCCCCTATTTATCTTTTTATAAAAAGAATAAATGAAAAGCCTATCTTTTCTATGCTATACATATTTAATGAATGCTACAAAATATTAGTATAAAATAATACAAGACACCAAGGGATGAGTTCTGTATCTGAAACTGTAAGTAATCTTTTATAATAGGATTTCAACGAATTTTTTATTTTTAGCTAGAAATGAAATTGAACTATTTTATTCCAAATGAGCATTTTTTTATTAAAGGTTAATTTACACCTAATATTGATGAATAGCATTTATTACGATTTTGTAGCTCACGTTGATGATAATCATATTCTTTAAATAATGAACTTTGCATTTTTACGCCACAATTTTTATAAATCAATTAGAAAAATTTTTGAACGCGCATTATAATAATCAATGACCTTGTAGGTTGAAAAAACACATGTAATAAGCTAGTTCACAATATTAGTTCATGCGTTCAATGTCAAAACATTTTTAGTATCAACTGTTTCAATATTCCGATTTATACAAAATCATTACACTACTTTGTAAGGAATAACGCGATATATGATTACTGCACGAATTATGATTACAAGAGTAGATAAATCCTTAAAACGTTGAACAAAATGACATTGTTGAACGCAAATTTCTGGCAATTGTTGAATATCGGGCTTAATTAAGTCTCCCACTTTCCCCTGGACTTATCACATTAAAGTTTATGAAAAAAATAAAAATTATGTTTAAAATAAAAATAATAAGTATTATATTTCAAATTACATTAAAATGAATGAAATATTGTATTAAAAATAACAGTTTCAACAAATAAGTATTTGAAAAATTATCATGTGGGGTCAAGGTGTTTGAAAAAAATGTGGTTGATGGTGGTAGATGGAGGGTAAAGGTGTTAAAACTGTTTTTACAGAAAAATAGTCTTTGACTTCAAAGTTTAAGAAGTGGGACAATTTTTTTTATTTCCTAACTGGCAATTCTTTATTTGTTTAAAATTCGTCTTTCTAGTTGAAAAATTCATAATTTTAGTTAAAAAATTTACTATTTATTTGAAAATTCTTTTTTTTCGGAAATAAATTAATTGTCTGTGTGAAAAAGTAACTTTGCTATTTTTGGTTTAAATTCGAATCTCTTATAGAAAATTAATCTTTATGATTGAAAATTCGTTTACTTGTTTTTACAATGCATCTATTGGCAGCATCTGCATTCGTGGAAATATCAAATATTACATTTTCTATCGAAAATCCATATTTGCAGGTTAAAAAATCAACTACTTTGTTGAAAATTTACATACTGCTTCAAAAATTTAAATCTAGTTAAAAATTTAAATATTTTGTTGAAAATCTTTTCTTTTTGTTTTAAGACATCCACCACTACATTTTCATTGAGAATTCTTTTTTTAATGCAACTCTTTTTGGTTAAAGATTAATCTTTTTTGTTTGAAAATTTGGTTATTCAGTTTAAAATGCAAGATTTATCAATAGTTCTTAATAAAATTAAACAACATTTAAATATAAAAATAAGTAATTTTCCTTTTATATTAGTTCACAACTAAGATATTAATAAAAAAATACTGCTTCCAGTTGTAAAATTGCGTACCTACAAGATATTGTGTACTTTTCACAGATTTAATAAAATTCTCTGATGTAGGCCACCATTGTGTGCTGAAACGTTTGAAACAACTTAATTAGTTTGAATTCACCTGACCCTATAGCCAACAACTTACATCAACAATTTCTTCAAAATTCTATTATTTATTTTAAAAATTTCTTCAATAGAAAATTAATCTTTGTGAGTGAAAACTCATCTTTTTTGTTAAAACTTCTACTATTTGGTGTCAAATTCATCTGTTTTAGTTTATTTGAAATTTGAAATAATCTGTAGAAAATTTAATTTTTTGATTGAATATTAACTTTTATGAACTAAAAACTGCATTATTCTATTTTTATTTGAAACTTGATATTTTTTACTGAACCTTGATCTTTTTTAGTTAAAAATGAAATTATTTGTTTGAAAATTTATGGATTTTGTTGAAAATTTGTGTTTTTTGTTAGAAATATAAAACTTCTTCCTTGAAAATTCATCTTTTTAATTGAGAATTCAACTAATTTCTTGAAAGTTCCTTTATAGTTAGTTCAAAATTAATTTATGTAAGATAAAATTGGATTATACCATTTTTGGTAGAGAATTGATATTTGAAGTTAAAAATTGATCTTTTGTAGTTGAAAATTCAACCCTGTGGTTCAAAAATGCACATATTTTGATGAAAATCCGTTACTTCGGTAGGAAATCAGTCTTCTCGTTTGAAAATTCATCTTTGTGATTAAGAACAAAACTATTAAATTGCACATTCCGTTTTTTTCTTGTTAAAAATTAAATTCTCTAACTGAAAATTTAACTTTCCCACTTTTGGTGGAACACTGAAATTTGGAATTAAAAACTGACATTTTTGGGTTGAAAATTCAATTATTTGTTTCAAACATGGTCTTTTTTTTATATAAAATTAATCTTCTTGGTTGAAACTTATATAAACTTATATAATCTTTTTGGTGGAACACTGAAATTTGGAATTAAAAACTGACATTTTTCGGTTGAAAATTCAATTATTTGTTTCAAACATGGTCTTTTTTTATATAAAATTAATCTTCTTGGTTGAAAACACATTTGTTTGCTTGAAAGTTCAACTATGTATCGTCAAGTGTATCTATTTTTGTAAAATTTTAATTATTTTGTTGAAATTCAATTGTTTGTTGTTAAATACTAATTCTCTTAACCAAAAATGAATGATCCTATTTCTGGTTTTATATATTTATATTTTTATCTAAAAATGTATCTTTTTTAGTTAAAAACTCCACTATTCGTTTGAAAACTGATCTTTTTGATGAGGGTTCAACTATTTTGTTAAAAATTGATTCAAAATTCAACTGCACAATTTCAGGATGAAAAATTATATTTTTAATTAAAAACTAATTTTTTCATTTGAAAATTCGTCTTTCGTTAGAAAATGAGTTTTCTCTTTTAAAATCTTATCTTGTTTCTTGAGAATTAAACTATTTTCTCGATTTTTTTTGTTTGTGAAAAATTAATTTCTATAAGTAAAATTTTAATTATATCATTGTTGGTTGAAAACTAATAGTTTTTTTGTAGAGAATTAATTTTAAGGGCAAAAAATTAATCTCTTTTTTATTATTCTTAGCATAGATTCTGTAAGTAAAAT
The DNA here is from genome assembly GCF_010883055.1 of Belonocnema kinseyi. Taxonomy (NCBI): domain Eukaryota; kingdom Metazoa; phylum Arthropoda; class Insecta; order Hymenoptera; family Cynipidae; genus Belonocnema; species Belonocnema kinseyi. Next base: position 55,515,279 of record NC_046658.1, on the reverse strand, counting down.
ATATTCAAAAATACTTATTCGTAGGGTAATGAAAATAACAGAAACAAAGATTTGGGAAGTCCAAAGTGGGTTTATGCCAGGAAGGTCA
>NC_046658.1:55467680-55515091 GCF_010883055.1 Belonocnema kinseyi | reverse complement strand
AATCTGAAAAATCTCTATCCCATCCACACACTACTCCTTTCCCCTGCCGAGTGAGTCACGCCTACCCCGAAAGGGAAATGGCTTAATGGTGTAATAATAGATTCTGCTAAATAATGTGTAGAACCTGCCTGATTTTAAGTGAATTCTATTTTATTTTAAATACTTTTTATAATATTGTTCTTGCATTGAAAATTAATTAAGTTTAAAATTCTATTATTTGTTTAAAAAAATTTTTCAAATAGAATAAATTAATCTTTGCGTTTGAAAATCCATCTTTTTGTTAAAACTTTTACTATTTGTTGTCATGTTCATCTGTTTTAATTAAAATTTGAAATAATGTTGAAAATTTGTGTTTTTTGTTAGAATATAAAACTGCTCCTTTGAAAATTCATCTTTTTGATTGAGAATTCAACCATTTTGTTACAAGTTCCTTTTTAGTTGGTCAAAAACTAATTTCTCGCCGACCATTGGGTGATAATGAAAGTGCCCGTAAATCGCTATATTATGTATCTGTTGTTGGAGGTTTTCAAAATTGTGTTTTTATAAAATAAAGATTGAATAATTGGAAAAATTGTCGGCAGATATGAAGACCCCATACATCCATAAACCTGGACATAATTCATTCAATCCCATATTTCTTAAACCATATATTGTTTGTGGTGAAGGTGAAGTGCAAGGAGTTTAATGGTAATTTTCATTTGAATGGTACATTAACATTAAGTATTATTCCTGTGATGCATGTAACTTGTTATAAAATTTAATTGCTGACAAAAAATGCGGTAGCAACTTATTGAGATTGTGAGGTTAATATTACATTTTGCAATTAAAGAGCGAACTGCTTGCAGTTAAAAAATTTATCAAAAAGATGTAGAATGAAAATATAAAAAGATATTTTTTATTTTAATCCTGATTAAAATAGTTTCTGTTTTTTCACCAAAAATTTTATAAATTTAAATGAAAATTTTGCGAAATTTGTAAGAAAATTTCACTAATAATTTTCAATGTATTTCAAACACGGATTATTTTTTTCGTATTAAGAAAAATGAGTAAAAGCTTAACTTTCGTAAAGTTTTTGTAGTACATTTTCGTAACCTTTCATAGCAAAAAATAAGATTTGATAGATTTTTGTAGATATACGGATAATTTAAATTAAAGAGGTCAAAATTATCTAATTCGGCGACCAGAAGTTCATTCTTGTATTTTAAAATTAATTCATAACTTCAAAATTTGAAAAGTTGTTATCGCATTTTACACCAGCAATGGACTTTAATAACAAATTCCGTGCTTCATAGAAATAATACTTAATGTTAATTTTTATATTGATAACAAAAATAGCTCAAACATTAACTTGTAATTAAAAATGTACTAACCCTACCGATAGAAATCTCAGAGTATACGCTAAAGATTCTCCAGGCTCTGAGAAGCTCGGAGAAATTCTCCACAGGCAATCAGGTAGATATATTTAATGGTCAAGATAGCTCGTCCAAATGATTTAAAGGCTTTAAAATGTCCTTTCCGAAATTGAAATAAAAATACAATCATAAATAACAAGCAAAGAGGCTTAAATTTAAATAAGAATTAGATCATAAATATAACAAGTAGAGGCCCTGTATTGCGATTGCGGCGGTACGGGTGGCAAGGTGGTGGTAAAAAGCGTTGATTCGTATTATCGACCTCGAATTTTGATTCGATTATTATTCCCAACAGTGATCCAGAAATACTTGTGCATGCTTGAACTGTGCGGCGCTCATTGGCTCTAGTTCGCGTACGTATTTAAAAATCAAATACAGACGCACAGCGTAGCCAATGAACATCACTCAAATCCAAGCAAGCGCAGATCAAGGCAGCTCCGTTGGGATCATTAACTTTAAGAAAAGACGTGTAACGTTCCATTACTGTCTAACTCACGGTGACTCACGGATGTCTCTGTCGCACGCGTGTAGCTATCAAAGAACGAGCAATCGTGACAATTTTTTCAATATTTTCCAATGCTATCTAACCCACTGACGCCTCGTGTCACACGCATATAGCAATGGAATCGAGTAATGTGACAATCGAAATCCACAATATGGTTTAGAGATTTTATATTAAGGAAAGTAAGATCTTATCTTGGAATAAATTCGGCTCATCTTAATATATGATAGAAAGAGAGGTTAGAGCGACTTCAGGGTCGGGAGTCACAACCTCCAACTATCAATCTAATATTTATCAAAGTAAGTGATTTTCTGTTAAATAACTTCTTCGTATATCTAGTTATGAAACTGCGTTAAGCGCTATTAGCAAAAGTTCGTTTTTAAAATTTTAAAAGGATTATTTTCAATACTCATTTCTTGAAGCGGAACTAAGGACTTATACAAATATTTATTGCATTTTCTTAGCACTTCATAACATTTTAAAAATCTGTTTTATGGTAAACCTTTTTTAATTAACACAATTCAAAATTGATGCAAGAATGGAAAAGATTCCTTGATTTGCGGTAAATCAATCGATCTATATTATTAATATATTTTATTAACGAGTAAGGAAGTTATGCTCATGTATAATAACTGAAGGATCTGTTTCAAACAGAGCAAATTTTTTAATCGACATATTTCAGAGGTGATGCGTGAATAGAAAAAACAGTTTGATCATAAATTTTTTAATAAAATAATTTGGACAATTTTCCTTAGGAAAATCATAAAGCTCGGAAAGGGATAAGGAGCGACGGTACTTCCCTTTTTCAGCTCAAACAATTACAATTTCAAATACAAAATTGCATTTGTCTGATTTGACTTTGTATTTCATAAATTTGTTGTATTCTCCTGTACTTTTGTATTTTTCGGAAATTTATATTTGTATATTAATGAAAACAAAATCTTTAATTTGTCTAATATGTGCAAAATCACTAATGCTTCCTCTATGAGGAAGCAAATACATTTGCTAGCATGAAGCAAAGTGATCGTGAATTGAGCAGCATATAATTATATATACAAGCAAAGTGGCAACACTCGAGATCGAATTTGCAAAATTGTTTCATATTGAACATTGTTTAATCTAATCTTTTTTATTAAAAATCAGCGATTTGCTATAAAAAATCTTAAGATAACCTTAAATTGTTAAAAAATGTCGTATCTTCTTTGAAATCCAAGGGGTTTTTAAATTAAATATGCACTGATTCACAGTACAATACGCCCAAAAATTGTTGATATAATAACTAAATGTTTATCTGAAGACGAAGGGCATTAACACGAGATAACAAAAAATTGTTCCAAATTCTTAATTTTTGTTGAAGCTCGTCGAGCTTTCGCACATCCTTAATATTGTTAGAGAAAATACGCTTGATATAAACCTGTGATTAAGAAAATTATTCCTCCAAATATAAGCGTATTATAGTTTGTAAAGAAAAACAAGAAACGTTTTAATCAACATCATTTCCAAATACAACATATGCCAACTAATTGAGAGAGCTGAAAAGTGGTTACAATTTATATAGTACTATAGGTATATGATAGATAAAGTTTTCATCAATCACGACTTTCTATACTTGTCTGGATGGCCGTACGAATAGACACTTAGTTTTTGTAAAACAATATAGAAAAGAGTACATCTTCAAAAAAAATGATGCACTGTATGAGCTGATGTAATTATAGGTTTTTATTTTTCTGTATTGTCATAGTATAAGCTACAGGTCTTTTATTCTGTATGACTGCACAGAATGTTTATACCATAGTCAACATATCAATATCTCGAATTTCATTTTAAAAATTTATTTACCGGGTTTCTTGCTTTGCACAGGAGTAATCTAGGAACATGATATTGTCAACCTTTTTATTTTCAACCGTAGTATGCAATAGTATGACATGAAAGTTAATGATCGTTGCCTGGAAATTGCATATATCTCGTTTGTGAAGTGAAGTCCACTGTCGAGACTCGAGAATCAGAGTGGGGGAGGGGGGGGGGGATAGATCAAGTATACCTTAGCTTAGCCCTTAGCCATTGCACCATTTGTGCACTGGCGATGGCGATGCGGTTATGTTTTACTCCTGAATGAGTTATTGCTCGTATTATGCGAATGGACGTATAAGCATGAGTGTCGTGTACATGCATATGTGCATATATATATGTATTGTGTCTACACGCACTCTCGTAGCCATAGGGTTGGTATTCCTATCGGGGAGTTTAACGCTCGTCGCACTGGTCACAATGGCGTGTATGGACACGATGGTCATTGTGACCAACCGGTCGAATGAATATGTACGCGATGCATCAAAGAGTTAAGACTCAATGGCAGACCACACAAGTCCGGAATTATTGAGAGGACAGTCAGCTTAACGGTCCGCGACTCGCGTATTAGTTTACGCTGCCCAAGGCTAAAATAAAACTTATAACCGCTTCACGTCAAATCATTCTTAGCCAAAATGGCTCTTCAACTGACGACTTGAGTAAACGTTAATTTCGTAAAAAGAAATCTTTCCTCTTATTGTATTGTTAGCTTTCTGCCTTAAGTATCTTATTGGAAAAACGCGTATTGCCCCTTTGTTTATTTAGCAATGATATCATTTATGTATACATACTTTTAACTATTGATCTTCTTTCTTGAAATTTCTGATTGATGCAATCATGCTCTCTAGGTCTAATGGTTGCCTATCTATTTTGAAGGGTGTCCTTTAGAAATAAATATTTGTTTTATTAAGCCTGGAAATAATAAACGGTGCTAAGTCCACTTTTTGACGAAAGTAGGTTTTTTTAAGAAATTAAACTTTTTCGCTTTACGACACTCAATTCAGTGAAAAATTAAGGTTTTGAAATTTTGTACACCAAAATTAAGTATTTAAATGTAATCAAAACTAATTACCTCAATATTTTGTAAATTGTTCCATTAAAACTTTTTTTGAATCTCCTGTAAAATTAGAAATTTTCAGTTTTTAACTTTTAATTTTTATAATAATTCTTCCATTCTTTATCATTGCTTTAATTTTATTAAAGAACACCAGGTTGTTTTAAAATCTTATTATAAAAAAATTCCGTTGGAAAATTAGTTTTGTTGCTGTTTAAAAAAAATTGAGAACATAACCCCATGAGTTCAATTTGTAAAGGCATCTTTAAAATTTTCTGTTGTCCGTATTATTATTCTCGTATGAATAGGAAACTTTAAGATAATTTATACCTTAATGATATTTAATGGATCATAAATAGACGTTTTTTAAAGTTACTTATCATAGTTGAAATATTAGTCGCCTTCGGTACTTTAATATTCTTGTTAAATATCAATAACATACAGTAAAACCTCGATAATTGAAAGTTCTCCGGGACCGAAAGAAACTTAGAATGATCGAAAATTCGAATTATCGAACATAAGAGTATAAACGCACATAATTCTTTTATACGTTTATTATACGTCCCATGGAACGTATTATGAATTTCCCTTGAAGTACAGTCGATGCGGGCAGTGTAAAAATTTTTTTCCAGTTAATATTGTAATGCCCAAAAAATCATAATCAAACGTGAAAATCTTGACCAGCTGTACTTCGAATTATAGAGGTTATCATCACGGCGGGGCACACAATTTTCTTCGAATTATCGATAAATTCGCATTATCGAACTTCGAATTATCGAGAAATATTAACATAGGAAACATCAGGTTTCAGCCGGGGTAAAAAAAAGGTTCGAATTATCGAAAATTCAAATTATGGAGGTTTCAATGTATCTAAGAAATTTCACGAATTATTGAGGATAACATTTGCCAAACTTTGTGTAATATCCACTACTCTTACTCAGAGGTTTTGGAAGGTACATCATTAAAGGCTCAATATAATTTTAAAATATTTTGTAAACCTATACAATATACATACACGGTAATTGAAACCTTTTTTAGAGACAATCCGCTCAATTTAATCGGTGTACGGCATATTAAATATTCTCCAGGTTGTAGCAAATATTCCCAAATTTTTGGAGATTTAGTAAATTACCCGAAATTTTGAAAAAAATCCTTCTCTATTTGAGTTATTCAAATCTTTCTAATTCGGATTTACAGAAAAGTCGTAATAAAGTATACAAGACAAATAAGCATGCAAGCAGGCTTTACGTTTTTTGAAAGCAAGGTATTAAATCGTTCAGGGGGATAAAAATATCCATCGCGTGGATGCGAGTTTGTCTATTATAAACTCGATTATTAGGGAGAGGGAGAAAGTGTAGAATGTAGATTGTAGAATGTAGAACGGCACACGGTGGTTCAGGATGCTGGATGCTGGATGCAGGGTGCAGGTTTGATATTGTAAGTTGTAACATTGAGAGAGACGGTTTCCTCTCAGCGGGAGGGATAGGCACCAAGCTGTCTGCCACCGCAGCCAACGCCGGACCACAGAGTGGTATTCTGATATTCACTATATATATATTATATATTTGAGGACCCAGGGGCCTTCATCTCGGCAGCTTGAAAAGGACATGGATCCCAGTGGCGTAATTCACAGGTGTTCTCAGTAGGGGAACGATAGAGGATAGATGAACAGAGGGCAGCTTATTTTGTTCCATTATTCTATGAAATATACAATGGCTCATAAATGAATATGAAACCAGTATCTATAAGTCTTTTCTATATATTCATTCAATTCAGATTTTATATTTTATCTCAATTCATGCACAATTTTCGCAAATTTAAGATAATTTAAGGAATAGTTATAAACACTTCGGTAAGAAGTTCATGTGGATATACTCTGCAGCTTCCAAATTGGAAATCAATCTAATAAGCTTGTGGATCAAAGTGAGGTGGAGTTAGAAATTTTTAAGAATGAGATAGCAAAGGGGTCTGACCCTGAGGGTCTCTCTTTTGGTTTCATCGCTGACTTAGCTGGAGGCCCATAGAGACCTCCGGCCTCTCATATGAAAATAGTTGAGCCAACCGAGAACCTGTCCAACTGCATATTATCTCCAACATCGGAATGCTTAAGGTGTTACTGGGCCAAAGGAACGCGCACGCCTAAAAGGAACTGGATACGTGTGGATTCATTTGGGCTGAATAAACACGATAAGGAAAATCAGACATGGGACTTCCGAATCATGTCAACTCGTGTAACAGTTTGGGAATGTGATTGGAACTATAGTGGATAATAAACTGATTCATGTCATTTCACTGTCAGATTTATTGTAATTTCCATTTGTAAAATAATTCTGTTATTTGTAGCATATTATTTCATGCAAATGCTCATAAATTTCAAAAATGTCTAATGCCTAAAAATTTCGATGTTCAGCTTTTGAAAGTTTTACTATGCTGAAATTTTTTATTTTTAAATGGAACTTTTCTTTTAAAACCTTGATTCTTAGATACTATACACCGTTTTCTTCGGCGCCGGTGCGAAAAGAGGACTTTTACTAAAACAAATTAATAGAAGCAATTCCTTCTGATAATTACCATTTTTTTAAGATGTTTGTGTGGAGTTTTTCCGTCTCTAAATCGGTCTTTGACCAAGTCTTTACAGACAATAATAAAGAAATAGTTAGAATAAATATTTTTTAATAGACATACTAATTTCACTGTTGTAGTAAAGTAAACGAGAAGGAGGTTAACTATCTAAATCTCAAAAATGAGCATGGTTAAAAATAATTTATAAAATTAAGGAAAATATTCTAATGGTCAATCGTAACTAATTTCGGAAAAGAACTGAAGGTGAAATGTAGAAACGAAATTACAGGTTAAAATGGTTTTTTTGACAATACACCCGAACTACGATTTACTTACCCGCGGCTTAGTTATTCCTAGAACTATTGTCCCCTGCAGTTTCTCAGGGAGACAGGGTGAGAGCGGTTGGACTGTCGTCTCAGAAGGGTCGCAGTACGCGAGTACTCAGTCGAGTATATTGCGCATTATTATGTATTCCATTTGGAAACGGTTTAAGCGACTCTCACTGTTTACGTTTAGATTCTCCCGATTTAGTTACAAGACCAGTGCGGGGCAACCCTTGACACTGTAACTAAACCGTGAGTTGGGTGTAGTTATTAAGAGTTTTATTTTTTGCTTTCTCTTTACCTAAAAGATACGATTTTTAGTCAATCTTAATGTTGTAGAGTTCATTTTTATAAATGATTAAATTGTTGTTTTTATGAACAAAAATTTCCTAAATATTTCTATTTAATCAAATATATCGAAGAGAATTGTAGAGAATCTTTCAAATAATAATATGAGCCGATTTTATCAATCATTTTTAACAATAGTCATTTTTAAACTTGAGATAACTAGTGAAATGTGAATCCTCAAATGATCCTTAAGAAGAGGATGCTCATATTCAAGAACAAGATGAGAAGAAATAACAAAATAAAAAATAACCATATAATTTATAACAATAAGATTCAAACGAGAAAGGACAGCGATAATAACAATAAAGTGATAAAAAATAATAAAATTATGTATCAAACATGCAAACCAGTTTACATGGAAAATGAGCATCAAGACTAAGGAGAAGAACAGAATCTGCAGCAAGAAATAAAGGATACGAAATAGACAGCGACGTAGCCAGGAGGAGGGCTTGGGAACTCAAGCCCCCCCCCCCCGAAACAAAGTATTTTTATTATTTAATTCCCTTTTTCCCCACTCTTTGTCTAAAAATAAACCCAAAGCACCTATGTTCCTATACCTAAAGTGTGATAAAGAAAGTTACTAAAGTAGCAGTTTTGACTGAATCCTAAAAAAAACTATTAGGTCAGAAAATATCAGGTATAAATTAACTTTTCGCTTATGCAGATTGCAAATGAATAGAAAACGTATCTCTCTGACTAGATATTTTTTCTGAATGAAAGGATCGTTTAATTCGAAACCTACCCCAGTGGTTTGAAGCCGAACTACTTATCCCGAGATGGAAACAAGCTTAGAGGGTGGGAGGGTTTTTAGGGGTGCTCTTCTGGACTTAAGAGAGCGTAGATCCTTATTCTTGAAAAAACAGTCCAGATGGCAAGCGCCCATACCTGTGTACACACATTGGCCGCACGGCTTAGCAATCCCAAAGGCAAAGCACAGCGTTCCCGTGCCCTGCAAAATTCGCATGTCGAGAGACTGCGAAAAAGAGAGGCACAAGATCCGCTTTCAATCCTGAGAATGAGAAAGGATCCTCCTCATTCAGAAGAATGTAACTCGTGCACACCCTTGCTAAAGCGTGAACCACTATTTTCAAACATCCAATATCTTTCGCTCGACTAAGCACCCTCAATACACCGGATATCCCCGTAACAATTTTGTTTTTCCTCGTGGGATCATTTCTATATTGAAGTGTAGAGGTGGGACCGCATTTTAGTCCAGGTTGGATTAGATTAAGGCAACTTTAGTGGAGGGAGGGGTCCATTTCGAATAAGAAGGGGAGATGAGTTTTGGGGGTGAACAGGGGAAGAAGAACCGTCTGCAAACGATTGGCAGGCGTGAAGAATCTCGCACAATACTACCCTGAAAACTGTTGATCACTCGCATCATTAATGCATACCAGACGATCTTGCTGAATCAGCCATTACTGCTTTCGCGGCTAACGCAATTTTCTAGCGCAAAATCAAAAAGAGGGACGAAAAACGCAGGACAAAGCTGGATGAAAGTTTCGTTAAAAGGAAAATCATGGCAGTTGGATGTATCCTGAAATCAGAATGAGTTCGTTGGTATTTGGATTGAATGATGTCATATATGTGCTTCCTTGTGATATTATTTCTCAACAAAAAATGATTTTCTTAAGTTATATCTCGTGTTTTTTTGTTCCTATTCTTATTTGCGTTGTTCTTTCCAACATTGTGTTTTCTGCTCGCGCTCTTGAAATTGGTAGTATCTACATATAATAAACTATACATACGATATAACAAGAAGTATCATGTAACCAGAAGAGGCCGAAGACTGGAGTCCATATCTCTGACAATATCCCCTTGACAGGTATTTAACTAATACTTTCCTCAATGAATAGTGAATAAGCTTCAATAACCAAAAGAGATCCATCGCAAAATGCTGGACATCCGCAGCATCTTAAGATATTGCTTTCTATTTAACCTGAAAGCCACCGAGTTGGGCACTCTTAGTATAATGGCAAACAATAAGTTTGAAGAGTCCGAGATGTTATCTGAGACGCTGAGAGTATATGGGTGTAGCACTGAAGCAGTATAAATAACCCTTCCTGAATGAAAATTCAGAAGTGGTGTAGCGTGGTGCCCGGTAACGAGTCACCCCTTCGAAATCAGCGTTTCGCTCTTTTTCTAAACAGGGTCCCGTGGCTCCTAATGTCTTTGAAAGAAACCTCTGAAGACTCTCCTAGGATCACGGTCCACTGGCCCAGTGAACCGAAATCATTGCTACGACCTCGGTCCGATTCAACTCCAAAGTATCGTGTATCGACAAAAAATTGTTATTCATACTGGTTCGCGCATTGTTACTGGCCGTATATATTATATCGTCGTTTGTAACCGTGAATCATTCAAAGATCGTTACAGTTATACCTACCGCGGTTCGACGTGCGGAGACTGTGGAGGGTTCCTCTCCCGGAGTGCACCATTGGCTTTCGCATAAATCAACGCCGGTTACCATAATCATAACCATACGCGACGTCCTTCCTGCAACACGTACTGCGTACCATCAACTCAGAAGATCAACCAATAACGACTTTCTTCCTTCGCACTTCGTCCAAAGCTGTCTGTCTTACATTATATAACTGATAGTCTTCCAAAATAATTGAATTAGTTAGTGCGCCAGAGAAGTGTTATTTATCTTGCTAATTAAAGTCTTCATTAGGGTATTAGACTTATAATTTTGAAGCTGTGAGGTTCAACCCTCTAAGATCTTGTTAGTCTCTACATTAAAATATAAATGATATTAAATACTTTCTCTAAATTGCAATCTTTTTTTATAATTGTAACGAACGCTGGAAATCGTTTCGAGATGGGACCGACGTTTGAAAAAGAATTTTTATCCATGAAAGGTCCAGACTACGAGGCATTGTTCGGTCCATTGTACAAAGGTGATCTGCACAAAGAAAATCGTTCTCGAAAACAAAAGAGTGTCGAGATGTCACGTTCTGTGATCTTGGAGTCTTCCAATAAGAAACGACCTCTGAACAGCAAGAGACCTCCAATGACAGGAACTGAATGCTAGTGTGCCGAGGTAGTAAACGAACCACAAAATGACAAAAGGTCCTTCTTTCACGGTATCACATTATTCTTTTATGCTACATTTAGGCAGAACAGAGATCGGACACGATTGATAACGGCAGATCGAATAAGCTGTTCGATTTGACCGCTAGACGAAAATAAAAACCTTTTTACCTCAATGCCCCCATCCCAGCGAATCGAAAGAACGTGTCACATTTTTCGAATTTCGACACACACCTCAATTCGAAATGCATCATTGTGGCTATTTACAGTTTTGAATCCTATTGTTGCTACAATAGATTAGGTTTATGATAATTGATTCTTCGTCATTCTAACAGCTGCAAGAATGACCAAGGTTCAAAACATTTCCGTTTTAACGAAAAATTACTTAACAGACCAACTGTTATAAGATGTGGTTAATTATGTACAGATAATCAATTCAGTGCAACATTTGGTAACGCCCTTTAGCAGAACACAAGAACGGTTTCAAAAGTTTGTGGGAGATACCGATCTTCTCTCAGAAGAGATTTACCATTTGAGTATACCTATTGCGAACAAGCAGGATATTATTTGAGCAAGTTGTCGATAGATGCCGATATATTCTTTTCCACAAAATTTTAATGGTTTTAGTCACCCACTGATAATTATTTCGCAAAACAAACTAATTGAAGAAATTAATCCCCAGATTTATTTACTTCATTCAATTACTGGTCAATATCCCTTGTACTTTCAATATTTGATTGAATACTCAATACACCACATGCTGGCCAAAGCTCACACTGTGAAAAGTGTTAAGTAACACCCTGCCCAAAGAAATGAGTAAACTAAACGCATATGCTTCTGACTGAAAAGAAGGGTGGCTTATGTTATTGTATATCAACAAATAACGATTTGTGGTTGGACAGTTTCGAGGGCTACCTAAATTATTGGCTAAGGGTGAAAGCTAAATCAGGGACTTGGGGGCGTGAGCCATGGCAAGTGACGTTTCATTAATGGTGACACGCGATGACGAAAAAATGATGCATTGTTTAAACTCACTTTGTTACCATCACAATAACCGAGTAAACACTATACTCAATACTGCAACTCGGTAACTGTAACGAATTCTGTATTTGATTTCTTTATTTATTCACATTTATAAACATTTTTATTACAATTATGTTTGAGGAAGTCAAAAGAATTATATTGAGTAATATTTATAATAACATTATATTCATTCTATTTCATATATTCTTTATATGGATAGAAAAGGCAGGTAAAACAAGATACAATTTCTAAAAATTAATTTTTGTAAAAGTTTTAGTATTGGTAAATTATAATTTATTAACTGATTTAAAATAAAGGCTATAAGAAATTAAAAGTTGATTAATCTTCCATATTTTCTCATTTTTAATCACACACACAGTATTTTTTATATATTATCCAACTTCAAAATAATTTACAGTTTTCAAAATGGACCACTCTTCATTTTCAAAAGTATAATGGATATTTTAACATTTAATGAAATTCAAATTTGTACCCGAAATTTGAAACGTCTAACTTTTGAAGAAAATACTTAAAGCAATTTAAATTTCCTGTTCTAAAATAGAAATGTTTAAATTAAGATTTATTAGTTTCTCTGTTACTCATCGAAATAAATCAAAAAACACATTTTGTTTTTTAAGTGAAATTTATTCAATTGTCACAGTAAGAAGTAGAGACCAGCTGTTGGTTTAAAGAAAAAAAAAATTTTTTGTTTACGAGCGCACGAGAAAGATCAATAATCATAAATAGCGTATTCTATAACTGATAACAGCAACTCAACTTTGTCTGCCTACGTTCCTTTTAACCAGTTACTGCTCATCCTTTCCATAAATTCTAGAGTCTAGAGTCTAGAATCTAGTTTAGGCTCTAGACAGTCTAGACTCTAGCTAGACCTTAGACTACGGCTTTTCTAACGGAAAATTTTTTTCCTTACTTTAAGGTTAGTCTCATCATGTTTCTTTTTTTGGTTTTTTAGTACATAACGAAGGGTTATATAAACTTATAAAGCTAAAAGCTAAAAAGTGAAAGTTAGTGAGTACTAAAAATAAAAAATATATATCAGGGGAATTAAGATTGAAGGGACGTCGAAAAAGGCAAAGTTAAAATTGGTACATTTACAATGGGGTGTCGTAAAGCCAGTCAAAATTTAAGTACAAAGTTTTACGGTTGGAGGTATAAAAATAAAGCTATGGGTCTTTGCGTCTTTGAAACGATGTTTAAAAATGAAAAAGTGACTGCTCGCTGTTTGGAGTGCGAGAGCAAACAATTGGAGGAGGCTTCTTGGGATCTGTTAGAAAAGGAAAGGAAATAAACTGAGTACTGAGTACCAATAGTCCTACACATGGATCCGATGTCGTCGGGGCAAAAGTCAATTGCGTCTATAAACGGACCCTTTGGCCGGTTTATGGTGCCGGGCGCCGAGGACACAGCTCCCAACGTGAGGCTAGGGTCAAGGATTTTCATGGCAATTGCCGATAAACAATCCGTACGGTGAACACCCGGTGGGCACGGATGTCGTGCTCACCACAACGCCTTTTCGAAAGCTAGTTTCAGCAAACACCCTGCTCTATTCTATGGTTTACGTATGCTACCAGCGGGGAGTCCCCCAAATCTCCCATCATCCCAGGGTTTGTCTAAATCTACCTCTTCTTCACCTCTAAAATCCAGCATAAAGAAACCTATATCTTCCAAAAAAATCGTGCCAAATTGTCTGATCCTCCTATTCCTTAAACTCGCTTAACCTTATTTCCTATACCAGATTGGAGAAACTCTCGGAAAAGGAGAGGAGTCAAGAAGTCTCGTGCCCATTTCCCACGCTCCTTCGTAAAAAATACTCGATTCTATAACTTTTGCCGAAAGAAACTAAAGATGCGGGTTTCTTTATCCCACCTTTTACTCGTGGGCCTTCTAAGTTAGATGATTTTGAGTTTTGTTGGTCGAACGAATTATTTTCAGGCCAAATTAGATATTCAACGTTTCTAATAAACAAAATTCCCGACTCTAAGTAAACAGTCTAATAACCGCTATTCAAAAATTTACAGAAGCTACAATCGCCATTGTACAATGATACATTCGGCGCCAATGAGAATGCCAACTGAAAAGTGCAAAGGCAAAAGAGAGAAAAAAAAGTACTCATAAATAGCAGAAAAAAGAGATCGTGGTGCCATTGTATATCCGTCGACCCGGTCCCGGACAATGCATATTTCAAACTTACACGAACGCTTTAGACGCGCGTCCATTGTCCGGCTATGATCCCTTTTGGCAGAGTATAAAAGAGATCCTCCGGTGACCTAGGAGACGCGGGGGCAGGCGAATAAACACCATAGAAGCTACATTGTTAGTAGCTGAAAGTATCGTCGCCTTTAACTCACCTTGTGGGAAAAATCTCAGTTTCCTTAAAATAATAATTTCATCATAGACACACCAGCCTTAAGGGGCTCATTCTCAGGATGTTTTCTTAGCTTTGGATCGAATACAACGAGAGGAGTGCACATAAGCCTCTTGGACATGAAACCAGTTGAAAACTACCACAGGTAGACTACGTGGCTACACCTGATTCATGAATCGGTAGCCATACTGACGCCGAAGGACGGGAAGCAGTTGTACAAAAAAGAGAGTGGACAACACATCCCAAGAATGGGCATTAACTCTTTTTTGTCCTTAAAAATATTTCACACCACAAAAAAACACTGGTTGATTGTTCAATTTTCTTAGAATACAGATTTAAGATAAAAATTTAGCCATTTATGGTTATAATACTCGAAGAATGTCAAAAATGTCAAAAACCGCGGTGGAAAAGTACCAAGTATTCAATAATAGAAAAGAAATAATTTTTAGGGCGTGGTCAAAAGTACCCAAAAGTTACTTTTCGTGAAACTATGTTTAAAAGAAATTAGTTATTGCCTCGTTTTTGGCTTAAAACATATCTAAGACATTAAAGTTCCGAATGTTATCGTATGTGGCACTTTTTCCCGCGGCACTTCTGACCCCGCTCTTATATCCTACTTTACTGCCTACTCCACAGTATTGTTCAATTTCAAAAATTTTTTAAGTTTTAATTTTTAATTTTAAAGTTCACATCTTTTGAATAATATGGTGATCGTTTTAGAATGTAGAATGTAGACTCTCATCATATAAGATACGAGTTTCATGTAATATTTCAGAGAGAATATGGCTAAAATTTAGGGATTCAATATAAAAATCTGATCAATGAATACAAGACAGATCTGAGTCTAACAATAAGAAAAGAAAAGAGAAGAGCGCTTTGACATTTTTCGTTGAGAATTAAATCCGATACACACACCGGCATTCAGTGTTCATTGATAGGTAGAATAGTGTCGTACCAATTGAATAGAGAGAACAGTGGGAATAAAAGGTATTGAGAAGGGCTCGGTTGTGTGATGGGGGTGGAGTCGCACCACAGGGTGCCAGGAATTTTTTAGATGGTCTTCGTTATAGTTAGCGTTTTCGGGAGAGGGAAGAGAGAAACGAGAAACGCTGTCCCGACCAGACGGACTGGCACCAGCCTCACACATTGGCGTCGACATTCCTCCACTTTTTTTTATTTTTCTTCCAATCTACATTCTACAACCTTATTAAAGGAAATTCTCGCTTACATTTTGTGAATATTAGATTGACTATCAGTTTTTGAAAATTTTATAAAGATGAAAACATTTACATTTTGAAGTGACAGGTTCCTTCTTAGGTGGCAAAATCGGAAAATTTCAAAATCCTATATAAATTGTATTGAAAATTCTAGCGCCCTCCCTGACACACATCTTATTGATAGAATTTTTTTATTTTGATTCGTTCAATTACATTTTATTAGAGAATTTAATATCCCTATCTCCATTCATCACCTTATCATCCTCTTCATCCCTATCCTCCTAATCCCGCTCATCTTCACCTCTTCTCCTTAGACAGTCTCTCCTTCGATTTTACCCGCTCCCCTACTTATTACAGAACTATCCTCACCCCCTCTTACACATACCCCTATCTATATTCCGCTTTGCAATCAATCCTTCCCACCTCTTCTTCACATTCCTCTAATCCAACTCCTCCCCCTCTCGTCACCTAAAGGCTTAACCTCTCTCTTTCTTATCGCCTTCATCACCCTTTTCTATTTTAGCCCTGTACTCCATCATCATCTCCCTGCCTTAAATTTAACTCTCCTCATCTCGCAATTCCCCTCTATTCAATCCTCCAATAATCCATAGCACTCCTTCTAACTCCTTCCCCATAATCCCTTTCCTCTTTCTCTTGATCGCTTTACTCTGTTGCCCCTTCCCATGATCTCTACTTCATCCCTTATTACCACATTATTTATGCAGGATAAATTACTTTGTATTTTTATGTTAATTTCCAAGTCCAGAACGATGGGAAAAGCATCACACAAATGGGAAGTGTGTTTAAAGTTTGTGGAAAATATATCACTTTGAGGGGCTGAAAACTAGTGAAATCAGGTTTACACATGTAATGAGATCACCTGAACTCTCCTGAAATATCTGAAGTCACATGTAGTCACAATGAATTTACATTAGATCACTCAAAGTCAATTTAATTCTCCCTCGAATTCTCCTGAAATCAGTGAATTCTTCAGAAATGTCTTCACTTGCAGGTACTCGAAGTAACTTGAATTCATTTTGATTCACAAGAATTCTCTTGAAATCATTTGAATTCCCTTCAAATCTCTATAAGTAAGTTGTTACAATGCCAGAAGAAGGATGGGTTGAAACAAAATAAAATTTGAAATCAAAAAAAGCCTGGCACTGAATAGTTTCATCTTGGATCTCTTATGGCCTGTGCAAAATTTTTTATTGATCGATCAATATCATGAGGCTCCCTGACGTAAAAATAAAATTTAAAATATTGGAATTCGTAGAGTTTTGCGAAAATCACTAATATTATTTTTTCTCGAATATGCTATAATAGGACATTTCATTTTTGCAAAGCTTTATGTAAAGCTCAAATCATTAAATAATTTTTAGGAGCTTTTAAACTATCCTAAATTTATCTGAACAAAAAGATAAAAAGATTTTGGACTTTAAAATCGTCAGACCCAGAATGATTAATTTCTGAAGTTTTCTCAATTTAATTTTTTTTCAATTTATTAAAATGATCGAATGAATGATTTCAAATCAATTATCTGAATTCCTTTTATTTCACACGAATTCATATGAAGTCACTAAGTCTCTTGAAATCACTGGCATTCTTTTGAAATCTCCTGAAGTCAGTTAAATCTTTGTAAAGTAATTGCAATCTTCTAAATTCATTTGAATTATCTGAAGTCATTGAAATATTCTAAATCATCTTGAAACCGCAGAAGATAGGTGTAATTGAACTTAAACTTGCGCAAAATTTAATAGTATTGAATTTCAGTTCAGACGAAAAAAAATTTCCACTGAGAAAAATATTTACTGAGGAGGACTAGGAAAGGATATTTTTACGTTTTTAATGCGAGTACAACCTAAAAAGAACCTTTATCTGTCACATCACCCACAATTTTGTGCGAAATATCCGGCATAGACATTTAATTGAAAATTAAGATTTGAGCACGAAGCAAAATAAAATATAAATAATACAAAAACTAAAACTCTAATGCAAGTGGAATTGAAATGTTACAGTACAGTAGAATTATATTGTAGCTACCGAATGAATCCGGGATGAATCGGTATAATTTCTTGTGACTCGGGAGGAATGTGGGACGATCTAAAAGGAGAAGGCGAGTGGTCCAATTGGTGCGACATCAGCGGACACGGTTGTCGGATTCGCGGCACGAGCCACTCCCATGAACACGTCCATGGGGACAATGGTCGAGAGAAACCATATCTAGCGTAATGTAATTATGGTACGATGCACGGAAGGTAGCTTCAGCAATAATGGGCAATTGTCCCTTCGAATAAAGTCACAATGGCGGATTCATTGCCGTTAACAACGACTGTCCAAATACGTCGTGTAGGTCGCGAGCTTACAATACCTCCTGTCCGAATCAGGTTCTCTGTATTGCTCGGACCGCGTTTATAATATACCAGCCCAAACCTAAGACGTATCTCTTACATTGGGATCTTCGAAATCTTTACCTATTTCTTTGCCATAAAATCTAAACATATTATGTTTTCGTAAAATTTTAAATCGCATAACTTGACATTCAGTATTCAACTATTCACATTCGCAATTTGAAAATCAAGAACAGATTATTATTAATTACTATAGATAGATTTGTTGGCAAGTTTCATATAAGTTGCATAGTGCTGAAAAATAAATAAATCAAAAAAGTTTTCGGGGATCATGAGGCCTATACTTCGTATAAGGATTTCAGATAAACCTGGCTTTGATATACCAATTTCTAGGCATTTGGCTAAACTCCGGCCAGCAAAATACGAATTTTCGTCTCAATGATAAATTTTAATCTAATTGCTACTCATTATAAAATCTTTTAAGATTTCGCACGAATTAAAATCTGCAGCGCTGATGGCCCACCGAATCTTAAAACTTGCCTGACATATTTTGAACAGTCACTTAAAATACAGTATACAGAAACTATAGAGATAAAGTTGTAATAAATTGCGATGTGAAGATCAGAAATGAGGTGAACAAATTTAAAACACAATGCACTTCACATATATATAGACTCTGTATATATTTTAGAAATCGTATTCAAAAGCTTATTAATGAAATGCGAACTGAGAATAAACGGCCCTAAAGCTTATCCACACCTAAAATAATGTGACCCCCACTTGGTATATATGCTAAAAAGAGTGAGGATCATCATAGTGCTCCAACACATAAAGTAAAGTCAAATTAGTATTTATTCTAGAACAAAATGCTGGCAACACTAACGCAATCATAAGGCTCTTCGGTTTGCAAGTGTTGTGGAATTTTTGTTATCAACAAATAGCAAGCAAATAATACATGTTTTCAAGGCGTTTGTGTGGATTGTTGCTTTTTTTGAAGACATATAGGAAAATATGTAGAAGGAATAATTTTTATATCAAATAAAATAAGCTTCAAAGTTCTTAACGACAATTTTCAGTTAAAAAAGTTAAATTTCAACTCGAAAGAACGAATTTTCAACAAAATAGTTTTTACTTTTAACCAACTACTTAAACTTTCAACCAATAAAGATAAATTCTCAACTAAAAATGTAATATTTAACGATAAAGCCATAAAGTTATTTAATTTTAGATCAATAAGAGTTGAATTCAAATAAAAAAGAACGCATTTCCCATCGCTTTTTTGTAACAAAAAATAGAATCGTGGCATTTTCTACTGAAAAGATGAATTTTTAAGCCAAAAAGGAGAATTTTCAGTAAAATAGTTACATTTTCAACTGAAGTGATGGATCATCAACCAAAGAAATACGTTTTTACAAAGTGCTTCAGATTTCAACCAAGTAGTTGAATTAAAAAAAAAAGTGATTTTTTGAACCAAAAATGGAACAGTTAATTTTTCGATCAAACAAATTAATTTTCAACGAAAAATTTAGTTCGGATATTTCTACAAAAAATATTTTCATTTTGAATAAAAAACAGTTGAATTCAACAAAAAATGCGAATTTTCAAAACCATATTTGGATCCTCAACCAGATCAGATTAATTTCCCAGCAAAAAGTTGCATTTGGATTTTCAAAAAAAAAAACTTTATATTTCAACAAAAAGTTACATTTTATACCAAATAGTTGAATTTTCAACAAAAAATAGGAATTCTCAACCAAACAAATAAATTCTAAACCAAAATCATAATAGTAGACTATTCAATCAAAATGAATTGTTAGCTCAAAAAATAGTTGGATTTTCTTGTTACCTAAAGGCACTGAAATTTGGATTTAATCAGTTCGTATTTACTGCGTTCCGAGAACTGCTACCGCGGCAGTTTCGATATGTGGGGAACACAGGCTGGCAAGCAGCTCAAGGGCCGCACTCTCAGCGCGCTAGTTGCGTCAGTTGCATTAAGCCTCCAAACCCAACAGCAATTGTTCAGAGGCCGTGTCTGTTTTCATTCGGACTGTCTGGAATTAGTTTGGAGTCATGTAACATAGGTTTGGATTTTTGGCCACTTTGCTTTAGCGCAAAATGCGAGATCTCGAGCTATCCTTCCTTGCGTTCCTCGACCTCCGCCTTGCCATTCTCGTCTCGAATTGCATTAGTAGCAAATTTTGCTTAGAAAATAAAGCAACATTTTAGGCCCTAAACTGAAGTTAATTTAAATTAAAAAAAAGTTGGAAACGATTGAAAGTTTAACTAAACAATCTTTTCTACTTGTTAAATGTCTAAAGTCTAAGCACTCTAAATGGTGATAAAATGGATCCCCCGACCCTTTCGGTAAGGATTCGATAGATTTTTCATACCCTTATCCCCCTGAAAAACCTCATACGTAAGTAATGGATGTTCTCGTATAAGCGGTTAAAATGGCCAGAATGTGTGAATGTCGTCAATCCCAATTTTGCAAAATGTACTTTGTATAATATGTCTGCGATGGAAGAAAGGATTGGCTTCATTTTATTCGATTTTGTAGAAAATAACGTTTCAGTGAAATATAGTGGAGCCTCCCTTGGTTCGATTCCATTTACTTGTTCGACAATAGAATCTTTGTGTGGTTGGTCAATGTTGGTTAGCTTATAATGCAAATCCGAGGTTGTCGCAACTTGGGTCGACTTTCGGCTTTGGTTCGATGTTCCCTTCGTAGAACGGAAATGACGACAGGCAGCTTGGAACCCGTAGGATTCTCGGGTGATCTCGGACGCTTTGGAGTCGCGGTCTTCGAGGTGGTCATAAATTTTAAAAGAACCAAAAGAATAGGCGGAGACGACTTCCACGAAACGCAATTTCATATAAACACTTGGTTATTTACGGCCGGACGACCTTTCAAAAAAGCCTCTCGACAGAAATCACCCGCCGCATCACCAGCCGATTGGTTAATTTATACCTCTTATATGCTCTACCCGTTTGCTGCCCCCGGATTCATCGCTAATTTATCCGAAAATTCCTCATCTCTTTGAGATCCACGTGCTAGAAAAAAAGCCTCAATTCGGTCCCTCCTCAAACTCGAAATTAATTCCATTATACTATTCGGAACAATTAATTATTATAACACGACAAAATTCTTTTTATTTCGTGTCATAAGTTTATGGGATGGGGAATAAATAAGCAAATTTTTTCTTCAGCTTCTCAACGATTTGTAGATCTTATCTCTGATCTTCTTTTTTATTACGTTGTCCTTGATGTTTATGTCCTGTGGTGTAATTGCTACTGGAACATTGACGAGTCTACGATTTTTCAGAGACTAAATATCTGACCAAAGAAGGACCTTATAGCTACCGAATTACATCTTAGCGTTCCTAACATTCCTAACTGACATAGCCATTTGGGGAATGTCTCTCAGATTACAATCTCTATGTGAAGGTATCTAAGCGGACCAAAGCCTCATAAGTTTGATCTTTCTTAATTCTTCTACAAGAACCAAAAATAAAAAGCTTTCAAATATTATTCTAAACTTGACCAAACTTGAAAACTAAAAACGAAAGAACTGTTCGTCCAGTAAAAATAAAACGAATCAGAATTGAATGGGTATTTATTTGGGATAGTGCAGCTGGTTCTTGAGTAGTACTCAAGAATTAAGAGTGCACCCCAACGAATTCTCCTCTTCTCTTGACTTGATTGTTCTTTCCTTTCGGACAGCCACTATCGTATAAATATCGGAAAGATAACGGTGAACAATGGGTCCAATCTGCGATCTCGATTTTCGCCTGGGTACAATGCTTTGTCCATAGCGAGTGTTGTAAGGTGCATAGCAGTTGCTTTTTAATTTTAAGCATTGAGATTTGAGACCAATGGAGCCGCAAATACAAACGAACTAGAATTAATTACGCGTTTATTATAGCCTGCCTTATGTGAACCATGGAAGTTTATAAAAGCACTTGACTGGCACAATGACTGCCGCCCAGCATTGTAAGTCATTTCAAAGGACATAATTATGCTCACCTATGCCAAACTGAATTAAGGACGTTTTGTGCCATGCGAGTGTGAATTACCGTCGACTTGATCGCACGATTATTGATAAGCGACTTCAAGCCACTCTTGTAGAATCAAATCTTGAGAAAATCTATTATTTTCGAAATTATATAGGAGCTTAATTCAAAGCGCTTTAATGGGTCGATTATCAAATTCACCAAATCTTCTTCTCTATAATTATATATTTTAGCAAAGCTTTTCTGAATTAACATAGTAATCTAAATAATTAAAATACTAGAAATCAGATCAAAAACTGTGAAATACACTCAATACCTATTATCATATATACTTTTCGTTTTTTGCACCAATTACAGTCAAAATGTTTAAGTGTAAAATGATTTGATGAAACAAATCAATCCTTTCTTCGAACGTCAATTTCTGTTCGTCCGTCCTAACCTACGCTAATTTGTTTTCTCGTACTATATTTTAAAAAATGTAGTCTAATCGATTGAAGTCTCGGTATTTTTTGAGACTTCTAAAATGACTAAATTTTAATTAAATTTTTTTAAATAATTGACTTAAATGTTATGTTTTTTTGACTGAAATTTGATCGGTTTCACTATTTTAAACCATCATCAACTCAGGTTAAGAACCTTTGAAAAAGGTACGCATGTGTACCGAAACGTCAGGAAGTTTAAAAGGAGTTTTTTTTTATTAAATAAATATCTGAGCTTCGAAGAATATGTTTTTTGTGACTCATATTTATTTTCGATTTACGATTGGACCGTAAGACATAAATAATTTGAAATCAAAAAATGTTTAAGTTTTGAAATTTTTTACACAAAACTGTAGTATTTACTTAAATGTATTCAAAATCAAATGTTTATAATTTTTTAAGAATTTAAACTCAATGAATGACGTATACTGACATATTAATTTTTTTAACAATTCGACATTTATTATTGGTATTTAAGGGACCATTCACCATTCCCCTGCGTGATACTTTTAACAAGTATTTAGCAATTAAATTAGATTGGTTTAAAATACTGCATGTCCTAAAAAACAAAATTTTTGTTGTTTCGATCAAGCATCCCCAAAATTGGTTCAATTTGTTTTAAAAAATGCTCTGTACGCTCCAAATTGACGTTAATTTGCGTAAAAAATAATAAGTCTTTGGTAGAAAATATCATTGCTCGTATCAGAAACCGAGAGAAAAAGCTTGCAAAATTTTATATTACAGTCATTATAAAGGAAATTTTTTCACGCTTATAGGTAGTGGGTTTTGCTAATTATACCATCAGTTGTATTTCCTACAAAGCACTTCATTTTTCTACCGAAATTAACATTAATTAATAGTTACGAAGATTTTATGGCTGTTGAAGATCACAACGCAGGTGGGTCTGGTCCTAAATTTTAATAATGATAAAAAAAAGCAAAAAAAATATTTACAACAAAAAACTGTTTTCAGAATGATAAAAATTTAGGACCAGACCCACCATTCTTAGCGCTTCTTGTTTAGTATCCCAAATTTTCAACTGCATGTGGCGCTTCGTATGAAAATAAGTTAGAAAATAAAAAAAGTGTCGGTAAGGTAGGAAGGAATCTGGTCATGTGACCCACTCATCACATGGCCTTAAGTGGTTTTAAAATTGGAATTCTTTATACTATTTTGAGAAATTTGAATCATTATTTAAATTATTAATTATTATTCATTTAAAACTTAGTAAATCCATATATTTTGTCGCGTTGATGACGAAAATGAAAATAAAAACACCTGAAATTCTGAACTTCGAGGTCGAAACCCAAAAAAAATAAATAAAAATATCGTGTTTTATTTGCTTATTACAGTCAATGATAAAAATTCACATTGTGTAATGGTTTGACATAAATAATGAAAAATTCCTATATGGCTGAATATGAAAATTATTTCTGTAAACAGTAAATTTGCGTCCCCACGAGACGTTGAAAATGGGTAGGGGTTTGACCGAAATTATTTCGCTGACCACAATTCATTGAAAAGGGGTAGGGATGCCCCAAGTGCGAATTGCCGGAACTGAATACACGGCCCAGTATTGGTCCAATTTTGGCAGCCAAAGGTCGGCTAAGGTTATTGGGCCAATATTGGGATTTTAATCGGCCCAGTGTTGAGCCAGTGCTGGCAGCTTATATTAGCTATATATATTTGCTGATCCTCCGCCGATGCTTGGCCCAGTATCAGCACTTTATTGCACCAAGTCTCACTTTTAGTACGGGGAACCATGTTTCACGAGGATCAGCCTAAGTCTGGCCAAGTGACGGTACATTACTGGGCCAAGTGTCACTTTTAGCACGTCAAACCATGTTTTATTTAAATCGGCCCAATATTGAGCCAGTGCTGGAAGCCTATATTGGCTATTTATATTTGCCGATCCTCCACCGATGCTTGGCCCAGAATCGGCGCTTTATTTTGCCAAATCTCACTTCTAGCACCTAATAAACAAATCTTACACGAAAGATAAAAAAAATTTATAGAAAAATTTTCAAAGTTCACGATGAAATTTGTTAAGTTCTGTCATTAAAAAATTTTTATGTTTATGAAAAATTACATTTCCTGTCATTGAAAAAAGTTGTAAAATAAGCTACAACGGGAAAAAAACGAAATATTACGCGAAGAAAAATTGTAATCGATTTAAATTATTTATTTAAAAATTATTTTATGGATATGCCTGTTAACAGTTCGTATATTTTACATTTACACAACGTCGCATAATAATAAATATTAAAAAAAGAGAGCCTAAAATTTGCTTTTTTTAACTTTCCTGAACCGCAGCTATTATGACTTTTCACAAATGGCTTTTTCACCGAGTTTCAACTTATCGGTTTAGCGCAGTGGTTAGCACTCCCGACTACTAGGCGACAGATTTAGGTATATAGATGTAGGTTTGATACCTCGTAGCGTTAAAAATTTTATTTGTAATATGATGTTCAAAATGTAATATATGTGTTCAATCTAAACAGAAACATTAATATTTATATTCAAAGTACTCGCAAGCAATTAATATTTATTTTTTAAATACCTTTCTGGCCATGTCCTTAGAACTTACACTATAATAGTATGTGTACCCAGTGTTGGACCGACAATGGCAGCCAAGCCTTGGCTGCCAAGTGCAGGCCATAATTATCATTCCGTCAATGGAGCGATAATGGCAGCCGAGCTTCGGCAATATTTTTGCCGACTATGGGCCAATGCTGGGCCGTATGTGACTTCGCACTTGGGGCGTTCTTTAAATTATTTGCATTCTCGCCTCCACGAGACGTTGGAAAGGGGTAAGAGTTGGACCAATATTATTTCTGTGACCATTCACACAAGGCCTAAACGCTTGCTCACAAACCTGTTGTACTTGCTGAATAAATGCAAACAAAAAACCATGTTTCTAAATTCTACATTAATAAACTATCAAGTATCTCATATATTACTCTTAATGTCAACTAAAATAATTGAAATTCAAAAACAGTTTATTAAATATAAGTCACTCTACAAAAATTCCATTAACTTTCGAAAATTCCACGAATTTAATTAAGGTTCTTCCTTGATATTCTGAAAATCCTGAAAAGTTAATAAAATTGTCAGTAAAATTGTAAAAGTAGCACAATTGTGCTACTTGTCTAAATGCAATTAAAAATATATTATCTGTTTCTTGAAGAATTTCAAGGAAAAATAGAATCGAAGCCTCTGGAGGCCAATGCTCACTAACTTGGTCAATGTTAGGTGATTTGTTCGAGCTCCCAAAGCATAGCCGCGCTTAGACTAGCTTGCCAGACTGCTTGGCACCGACGGACAATAGGTTCTCGTCACTACAATGCTGGGTTTCGAAAAGATTCTTCTACGAACAAGCTCCAGCTCTTCGACTTTCCAGGAATGCAACAACAAAACTTGTGCGTTCTTTTTCGGTCAAGCGGCCATCGAGAGGCTATTTTTCAGTCAGAAAAATAAAAGCAAACCTCGCTCGTGGCACCGAGTCGCTCGTTTAATCGTAGCCTTTTCATTCTCACAACACAATACATCTTCCGGAGTGGTCTCTTTTGTAATTTTGTTAAAAATACTTATTTCTAAACGGCAATTCGCCACGCTCAAAGTAAAAGCACCTTTATTTAAAAAATTTTGTTGTACAAAAGTAATTTCTATATTTCCTTCCCGCATATTCGCCCCTATAAGGGCTTATGGTTTGGCTTCCTTACCAGTTTTATATTTTAGGATTTGATTATCTTTTATGATTTCAAACGAATCGTTAATCTTTAATTTCCTAACTCGAATTTAGTTCTACAAAAGGTTTTATTGGTGGATTTCTGAGATTTTTAGCTCACTTCTTCGGGACCACAGGAATGCTTGTTTGGAAATAAAACCTGGAAATTCAGGAAGCAGTAGAAATTAATGGTGATATATTAACTATTTTGAAATCGTTGTAAAGTTTCAGCGCAATAGGATTTTTATGGCCCAACTAACCAGCTAAACAGCGTGGAATCTGACACCATCAGTAGTGGCATGGATGGAATTCTGCAGGTAATAAAAAAAAACCGGAAGGGATGGGTCGAGGTCGTCGTTTATAAATTGATGGTAGAGACAAAGATACCGGATATATTCTTTGTGTTCAATGAGATCGATTACCGAATCACTTTCTGTTCCATTTTCACGTTATGCGGATATAAAACCTGCTCACGTCCAAACAACTACCGCAAGTCGGGGTAACCATCTTACGCAAATTATTATTTTTGTCCAACGAAAGGAATATCTTTGAAGGACACTTCAGAATAGTTTCAATGTAAGTATGTTTATATGTATTTTGTTATTTCTTTTTTGAGGTCCGATATGAAAAACGGAGGGGCAATGTAATTCAAAGTATTGAAGGGAAGTGACTGCGCAAATCATTTTCGAACTGAACGCGAAGCTTCTTCCAAAGAAAACAAGCGCGTTTTAATTTTTCATATTGTTCGTCATGTTTGGCTACTACAATGGCGTTCCCACGAGCAGCCGATGAGTTGGCATGTACAAGGAAAATATTGCTCTCTCGCGTTCATTCTTTCTTTCTTTTACAAAGTCAAGCCTCGCTCTGATACCAAGCAGAACAGTCCTTTGAATTAAAAAACCCGAATCCTGCTCAAACACATGCATGGAAGTTTTTGAATTAGACCGTCTTAGTCACGAAATTAAAATGAAGAAAATGAAGATCAGTAATTGAAAATGAACTTCAAAGAAAAAGTTATTTTCTTAGAATATTTTCAGTTTAGCATCAGGCAGCCAGTGGAAGGAACGTAACGAACTTATAAAACTGTTAGTACGTTTTCTGCTAATAAATTTCAACAAAATTTGGGAATTTTGCGAATTTTCAATAAGAACTTAATAAGTTCAAAAATAACTTTTATATTTCAGACTTCACACTTTTTCAATCAATTGTCCGTGAATTTTTTTATTTAAAAAGAAGTCCAAGCATAGATTGCCATTTTTAGTTATCTGCCTTCCGCATCTCAGTTTAATTCTTAATTGCCATTTTTAATTATCAGCCTGTCTCTAAGATTTCCAAATTTATAATTTAGTAATTGTCTCTTTTTATTGCGCCTTATGTTAGGGGGGGGGGGCGGGGGAGAATGTGAAAACACTAAATAGTTTAGGCAAAATTCAAAAAAAGGTTGCCATTTTTTTAATTACCTCCCTTCCATATCTAAGGTCCTAAAAATTTATAAGCTCTTTTGACTTTCGATCTACCCGATTTCCCAATATCTACACTGAGAAACTTGGTACTGGAAAAATTACTAAATTAGGTTACAATCGAGGGACCAAGGCGATAATTCGTATATTTTAATATAATAATCGTAAGCTATGATATTTTTATATGAAATTTTCCTATTGATAATACGCAGTCTTAGTATTTTTTGTAGTAAAATCATAAATAGGATAAATTAGTAAACATAATTAAATTATATAAAGTGAGTAGGAGTAATAAGTACCTAAAATAACATAAAAGACTAAATTTGTAAGAGGAATTGCTATTGTTTGTAGGAATATCAATTATACTATGACACTTTCTGTTTTTTGTATTATGGAGTAAGACAAATTCGGAAGATCGCTCTCGAATATTACAGTAAGTGACTTAGTAAGCGAGCCTCACGTTGGACCGAATGGAGCCGAGCGTAAACGATGTCAGTCGACCAACGCTCTACTGAAATTCATTCAAAATCAATCAACTTGGTTTGATGCAAAGATCCTTATTACATTAAATTAGGATAATTCGAAAAGTTACAATTGAAAAACAAATTTTCCACAGAGAGGAAAACATTACTTTTCAACCTCGATATTAGGAGATTTGATTACGTTAATATATAGTACTTAAAATTTTAAAAATGCTATCACTGTTTGAGTGCTAGCACTTACTTCAAAAGGGCGATAAATTTCTCGATCTCATTATCTAGTTTAGCAGGATGGAATATCGCCATGCTGTTGCGTTGGAGACCCGTGTTTTATTCCCACCAGCTTTACTTTAATCACATTTTTCTGTTTCAGCTTGTCATATAATATTCCTGCATTTATATAATAATGTATAAACTATATATAATTTTGTGAACTGTACAATTGCAATTCAAATAAATATAATACATAGTGCGAAAGAGTTCAACATCCCATAATCAATAAGTCTGCATTTACGTAGTATGCTCGTGTAAACTGTAAAGGATACGTATCGTAACCTTCAACGCGACGCGGCGCATGTTGGGTTTAGTTTTTTTCGTCTGCTAATCTGACTGCACCAATTTTTACTAAGTCGCTTACTAAATCAGTGCGCCGGTCTCTCTCGACGTTACTATAGCCCTTTGCAAATATTGCAATCTTCTGTAGAAATAAATGTAACATTTTAAAATGTTACTCCAATGAATTTTGTAGTTCGGCATGTAGGTACTAGTTACTACTCGGAGTATCAAACATCACAAAAGTTCCGCTATGTCCCTCCATTGCAAACTGAAAATAGTAAAATCTAGTCTGATTTCTAACAAATATTGCAGCAAAAGGTTTCTCCGTGTGATTTGGAATTTTCGCTTCTTATTATGACTGATACTCAAAAAATAGGGAGGGAGGCAGATAATATATAGAAACACCATATAGTTTAGATAAAATTCAAAAACAGATTGCTTATTTTTATTACGAAGTGTATACACTGTTGATACCGGTAAACAAAATTGTCGGTACCGATAAAAAAATTACCGGTACCGACAATTTGAAAAAAAATTTTTTTTTAGAAAGCATATTGCTAGCAAGGTAGCGGCATATCGCGCATATTCATGGAATTCGTGGAATTGTTGAAATTCAAAGAATTCCTGCAATTCAATGAATATATGGAATTCAAGAAATTCATGCAATTAAATGAATTAATGACATTCAAGGAATTCATGCAATTTAAGGAACGTAGTGGCTAGCCTGCCAGCGCCGGCAAAACTGTTTGTTGCCGGCGATGGCAAGATTGCGTTGCCGACTTTTTTTCTTTTTCTGTTACCTTTTTTTTCAAATCGTATACTGATCTATGTTGTTGCGCTGATCACAAACCTGGACAGGAAACCACCTGCAAATATAATTTTCAGTGTTAAAACTTTTAAAAAATTACGTTTTTTATTTACGAAGTTTATATACACTATTTGTACCAGCAAAAATCATATTTCAAGCATACGAAAGGGACTTTTACTCATTTTAGAGTAAGTCTATGTAATTGAGGAGTTATTTTGATCGTTTTTGGCTTTTGACGCGTTTAACGAAGCGTTCTATGTAAGGTTGCACACCTCCCCTTTCCAACGTCTCATCAGGAGGGAGGCACCCATGGGGCTAGTCAAAGAAATAATTTAAGGAAGCCCCCTACCCCTTTTCTAACTCCACGTGGTGGCGAGAAGACACCCCTGTGACTGGTCACAGAAACAATGAAATAATGTAGGGTCCGACCCCTACCCCTGTTTCCAACGCCTTGTGGGGGCAGATAGGTACCCCTGTGACTGGTCAAAGAAATCATTTAAGGTCGCAAACCTCCCCTTTGCAACGTCTCGTGGGGGCAGGAAGGCACCGCTGTGACTAGTAACAAAAATAATGTAAGTTCGCACCCTAGACCTTCTCCAACGCTACGTGGGGGTGGAAAGGCACCCCTGTGACTGGTCAAAGAAATAATTTAAGGTCGCACCCCCCTTTCCCAACGCCTTGTAGAGGCAGGTAGGCACCCCTGTGTCTAGTCGCAGAAATAATGTAAGGTCGCAAACCTCCCCTTTCCAACGTCTCTTGGGGGCAAGAATACACCGATGTGACTGGTAACAGAAATAATGTAAGGTCGCACCCTACCCCTTCTTAAACGCCACGTGGGGGCAGAAAGGCACCCCTGTGGCAAGTCACAGAAATAAGGTAATGTCGCACCCCTACCCTTCTTCCAAAGTCACGTGGGGGTGGGAAGGCACCCCTATGACTGGTCAAAGAAATAATTTAAGATTGCACCACTAACCCTTTTCCAACGCCACGAGGGGGCGGGAAGGCGCCCTAGTGACTGGTCAATGAAATAATTTAAGGTCGCACCTCTACTTCTTTTCCAACGCCACGTGGGGGCGGGAAGGCACCCCTGTGACTGGTCACAGAAATAATGTAAGGTCGTACCCTTACACCTTTTTAAACGCCACTTAAGGGCGGAAAGTCACCCTTATGACTGGTCAAATAAATAATTTTATGTCGCACCCCTACCTCTTTTCCAACGCCACGTGGGGGCGGGAAGTCACCCCTGTGACTAGTCACAGAAATAATGTAAGGTCGCACCCCTATCCCTTTTCCAAAGCCACGTGGGGGCGGAAAGGCACCCCCGTAACTGGTCACAGAAATAATGTAAAGTCGCATCCCTACCCCTTTTCAAACGCCACGTAAGGGCGGAAAGGCGCCCTAATGACTGGTCAAAGAATTAATTTAAGGTTGCATGTAAGCTCCTCTTTTAAGGAATCCGTGGAATTTAAGGAATTCATAGAATTCGTGGAATTCATGGAATTTTAGGAATCCATGGAATTCAAATTTTTCTAACTTTTCTTCAAAATCTCATGGGGAGGAGGACTGGAAGGCACCCCTGTGCCTGTTCAGAGAAATAATTTTGGTCAAACCTCTACCCCTTTCCAACCAACCATGGGGGCGGCAAGGCACCACTGTGCATGGTCACAGAAATTCTTATTCTTATAAACATGCATTGCATGAATGTTAATAGGTTATTGTTATATTTTAAATATAAAAAACAATAATTAATTTTATATCTAGAAAAAATTATCGAGAATTCATCTTTTTTGGTGTAGGGATCCACTACCTGGCTTAAAGTTTAACTGCATACTTTGTAAAAAAAATTCTCTGCACATTCATAATTTTAGTTCGAAATTCAACTACTTGGTAAATAGTCAACTGTTTTATTAAACATTTGACTTTTCAATTTGAAAAATTGTCTTTTTGGATAGAAAATGAAAATGGTTGAACATTTGTTTCTTTTTTGTAGAACAGTACTTTTTTAAGCAGCAGAGAGTACAGAATTCATCAGTTTTTTTGAAAATTCGCCTTTTAGGATTAATTTTTTTATGGTATAGAAGTTATTTTTATCATATAAGATTTTTTCAAACTTTTACTCGGGTGAAACCGGTTTTTCATCATAGCCACGGACTAAATCCAGTGACTGATGAGATGAGGATATTATAAGCTAATTTAATACGATGTTTAAAATTTCTTGCGATGATGTTGTACGTACAAAATGACAATCATGGTACAGTTTGGAGTTCGTCTTTTACCGCTGTTATACTTAAAAAGCGGCCGCGAGCGTTGGAGGTGAAAACAGTCACCTCTGGATGCTTTCTTAGAGCTACCATTTGCTTTCTCAGAGCTTTATTATCAATTCAAAATCCTCCAACAAAAATTATTCAAAAAGTTGTGCTTATTATTATTATTTTGTTTAAAAATTTTTCCCGGGTGAACCCGGTTTTTCATCATAGCCACGGACTAAGTAAAGTGACTGATGAGATGAGAATGGTACAAGTAAATTTAATAATATGAGGTTTGACATCTCATAGCGATGATGTTGTAGCACTTCTTATAAACAATTTGTCGCTACACTTTTCTGTCCTGGCATACCTCTCTAGCTTCCTTCACGTTCATGAATTTTTTCATGGAAGTTCTCGCATTTCTATTACTTCTTATAACTCTTCGAATTAGGGTCTCCTTTACACATTTTAACGATTCTTTCCTTCGCGGTCTACCTCTGGGAACGCTGCCATTTACTTTACTTTGATAAACTTGTTTCGTCAGTCGTTCATTTTTCATTCTCTCATGTCATTACTCACTTTGTTCATTTACTGTACATCATGCGCAGGAATTTTATGTCAATAGGGTTCATTTTTCTCTTAACCTGTTCCTGCCAGATCTCGCTACCGTACAGCACAGCCTGTATAAATACACAGTAGAAAAAAATTGTTCAAAATGATAGCGAAATCAATATCATTTTGATATGCAACAAAAATAATACCGAATTCAAGAGCAGCGTACGGGATGACGGTGTACCATGTTGGTGTGCTAAGCGGCTTTTGCGAGAGAAAGAGCAGACTATTCTCCCCCTCCCCCTTCTCTCACCCTTTCTCTCCCTCTCTCTTTCTCCCTTCCCCTTACCCTCTCTCTTCTCCCCATGTTTTTCCAGACCAATATGGTCAACTCCTCTATTCCTATGTCTAACTAAAAGTTCATCTTCTTCGGTTGAAAATTCAACTGTCTTTGAAAAAGTTCTTCTGTTTGGGTTGAAAATTTGAATATTGGATTCAACATTCAACTATTTTGTTTAAAATTGAATGATTTGTTTTTTAATGAAAAGGTTTTTGGTACAACATTTTTGTTGATTAATAAATGTCGTGAAAAATCACCCTGTTTTGAGAGGTGAAATTTTGGGTTGTGAATTCTGGTATTTAAAAATTTTTCATTAATCTGTAATTCATGTCCAAATCCTATAGTTCATCACATAATCAGTACGCATATTAGCAACTGATCTCACTAGAAGCGCGAAAAAAGGCAGAGTAAACTTGAAATCCATGCTATTTTACTTTAGGATTCTTATTACTTCAAATCCTTATTTTTATTACTTAATTCCTGAGAATCATTTATCTTTTCTTACCAAGGAGGACTAAGAAATTGATTATCCTCTGTATGAAGAACATTGTGCAATCTTTTGTATTTGCATAATTATTTCTTTGCTCACCTTATAGGTGTCTTTAGGAATGCAATGGAAATATAAAGGCTCAGAGACGAAAACGATGATAGCGTCTCGACGGGTGGGCACCTGCGAAAAGATTGAACATTGTGCGACTGGGCGCCTACGGAATTGTTTTATTATTATACCTCTTGGCAGGTGAAGCTTTATGTCGAATGTGCAGTCATTTGTCTTACAACGTACTTTCAATTATTTAATTTCCATCTATGTCTCGTGTACCGAAAAATGACTTCCGTTTGATAATAAGATTTGGTAATCTACAAGGTATTATTCATTAAGATAATAATAACATTTCATTATTTCTGGGCGAGTTTTCGTTCCCGACTAGACAAAAAGCAGAAAAAGTGACAGTGCTGGGCATAATGAACGTTCGAAATATACTGCCTCTATAAATCTGCCCTACAGGTTAAGAACCTCATTAACTTAATTTTTTATCAAAATTGAGATTTTTATATCATTGAACTCGTCTCAAAAAGCTACATCGAAATTTTTCAGAAAAATGAAAATACTAATAATAATTAAGTGCACAGAGGACGTAAGGAATGGAAAATTAAAGTAACACAAATTGATGAACTGTAAAAAGGTCTTGAAATGCTCTTAAAAATGCCTTCTAATCTTTTAAAATGCTTTAAAATATTTCGTAACTTTGCAATCTTATTAAATTACTGAAATACATTGAAATGTTTTTGGAATGTTTCTAAATACCCTCAAATATTTTTAATCCATTGAAATCCCTTCAAATTATGCAAATCAATGAAATATTCTTAAACAAAATATACAATTTAGTGAAGTACACTCAAAACTTAATTTATTG
Organism: Belonocnema kinseyi; assembly: GCF_010883055.1. Lineage (NCBI taxonomy): Eukaryota > Metazoa > Arthropoda > Insecta > Hymenoptera > Cynipidae > Belonocnema > Belonocnema kinseyi. The sequence continues at coordinate 55,480,961 of NC_046658.1, read as the reverse complement.
TTAATTTTGGGACTAACAGTAACATAAAATCGAGGGTCTCAGCACATAAACAGTCAGGGGCGCATGAAACTTTTCCGGTGAATTTTACTGCGTGGTAAAAAATATTTTAATATATGTTTTTCTAATAGAGAGACAAGGGCAAACTAAATATTTAACGGAAATGAGGAAAAAATTTTGCCGTTGTACGTTAAAATAAATGTGTTTTCCTGTTTTCGTATTTAAAACGTTTGCGGGCCGTTGATCATCTCGTTTAAAAAAAGTTCTTTCTCTTGAATAACACAGCCACACAAAAAAAGTGTGCGGATCTGGTAACAAGACACACGTATTCCTATGGATTTTGGGTCGCTGAATTTAAATTTGGTATCAAAAATCACCCCTCACGTCATGGTTGAGCCATAACCTCAGAAAATGACGATAAATCATGCACTGAGGCAAATAAATTTCAAAATAATGCCAGTGATGCAAATTTTCACTTCAAAAACATGTCGACAACTGTGAAGGATCAACTCTTGCCTGATATCAACTTATTTAACATAAATTTACCCAACAGAACCTGACCTCACCTAACCTGAATTAACAGAAATTTATGGAACTACACAAAAAGCTCTGGAAGCATATTTTCCCAGTAGCAAATGTGTGCTATATCGAATGGGTCAACTCGAGCCATAAATCTAACCTAGCCTAACCTAACCTCACGAAACACAATTAAACTGATTGTGTGTCCCGTTGTGTTTGCAGTACCATTTGAATCAGCTTGGGCTTAACCTTCAAAGAGGTCAAACCTATCCTAACCTAAAAAAACCTGACCTAACATAACCTAACCTAACTTAACTTCACGTAACACAATTAAACTCAGCGTGTTGTCTCGTTGTGTTTGCGGTACCGTTTCATTCAGCTTCGGCTTAACCTACATAGAGGTTTAACCTATCCTAACTTAACAAAACCTGACCTAACCTAACCTAGCCGAATGAAATTCAACCACACGTGTAGATATGTAAGCGTACGGTTTTCAGTCTTAAATGTGTGCTATATTTAATAGGTTAACTCGATCTTAACCTACAAATGAATCTAACTTAACAGAACCTAACGAAATTTTGCTTAACGCAACACAACTTAACTTAAGTGTTCCCGTTGTAACACAATAAAATTCATTTTATTGTATAGAGTTGACAGCGTAATCGGTTAGGTTAGGTTTTGTTAGGTTAGGATAGGTTAAACCTCTATGTAGGTTAAGCCGAAGCTGAATGAAACGGTACCGAAAACACAACGGGACAACACAATCAGTTTAATTGTGTTTCGTGAGGTTGGGTTAGGTTAGGTTAGGTTAGGCTAGATTAGATTTATTTCTAGGTTAGGCTTGAGTTGACCCATTTGATGTAGCACACATTTGCTACTGGGAAAATATGCTTCCAGAGCTTTACGTGTAGTTCAATAAATTTCTGTTAATTCAGGTTAGGTGAGGTCAGGTTCTGTTGTGTAAAGTTATGTTCAACAAGTCCATATCAGGCAACGGGTGATCCTTCACAGTTGTCGACATGTTTTTGAAGTGAAACTTTGCATCACTGGCAACAATGCGACTGTTTTGTCGCACATGGATGAGCACCGCGAATCCCTCGCAGCTCTCCTTACCTATCTTCCGCGCGGCCTCAATTCTCGGAAGCATTTACTAAAGGATCACTGAATCCAGGTTTGACTATATTTGAAATTAACTGAAATCTTTCCAAATCCCTTTAAGCTTGTCAAAGCTCTTGAAAATACCTTAGAATCTTTTAAAATATGTAAAATGAAAAATGTCATACCCTTTAAACATTATTAAATTACTAAAATCAATTAAAAATTCTTTAGAATTTTTGAAAATATCATGAAATATTTGGGGATGACTGTGGGAGTAGGACAGGGAAGTCTGGTGAAGTAGGTGAGGATAAATATAGGAGTTAAAGTTGGAAAGAATAATTAGGTAATGATAAGTAGGAAAGAAGAAGTGGGAGGGAGCACGTACAGGGAGAGAGGAGAGGAAAAGTGATGCTTGAGGAAATATGTGAGGTAAGGAGCAGGGAAGTAGATTAGGAGTAGAGGAGGAAGAAGTAGGGCAAGGAAGTGTAGCGGTAGGGAGACGAGGGAAATTAGAGAAGTTAAGGGAAAGTAGGTGGAAGTCAGGAAGAGGAATGACGTGGAACTGAGGTTGAATAGGGTAGGAGGAATTTAAGAAGGAGGAAGTGTTTGGGGGTTATTAGGGAGGCGAGAATGGTAGTAATGGGGAGTGGAGAAGGAATTGTTCGGAGGGGAAGTAGTCGACAGGAGGGAGAATAGATGGAGGGAAAGTATGGGAGGGAGAGACTTGAACGACTTAATTAACGTCTTAATAGACTACGGCCCCTCTTTTGCATGGGTGCGCAATGCCTAATTTGACTATTTTTTATTTTTTATTGAAAGTGATTACAATTCTGTAATAATTATGTTACCAATTAGTACAGAGTGATTGCGTCAAGAAGGCTTTTAACCTGCAGGGCAAATGTGAATATTTAAAAAAATGTGAAGTTTGCAGAAGACGAGATGATTGGTATGAGGTTTATTTCAAACCTCGAACTTAAAAAGTAGAAACCACTGCCGGTTGCCGGAGTGACATATTTATCGGTTTCTAAATTACGCATAGCAGGGGCTGTAGTTACGTCTTGTTTCGGCGCCTTGGAACATTGTGGTCACGTCCGTAATGGGCTGTTGGACCATAAATAAATGGCGTCTCGCATCTCATCTTGTCCCATCGTTTCTACCGAAGACTGCTTTTGGCTCTTTGACTGTTTGGCTGTTAGGTATCCAGCCGTGTCTCGGAAAAAGGAAGATGGCTCGTTTAGCATGCACGAATTCGCCTTACTCGTCGACACGAGTCACCGGATACGTTCGATGATCGTTTTAGCATTTTAAAAGCATTCCTGAGCCCATATAGATTTTTCGAGCGATTGTGTTCGAAGAGAACGAGATCGCAATGTTAAGCAGCCACTGGGCTCGTAAAAGGGTTACACACGGCTTCCGATTTTCGATAAGCTGTCATGCTCCCCTAATCTCGTTTGTCAAATATCCATAGTCAATAATTCCATCATTCTAATACCTTCTAATCAATTTAGCTTATGTAATACCTGATCTGTAAATTACTAAATTTATTTTACACCTTCTGTCCTTTTAGGAATGAATGAATCATAAATAATTATAGATTAATACTTATAATATAAGGGCTTAGACACTCGGAAAATAGGCCGTGCATTGACTTCAAGTGGCTTAAAAAACTTCATTAGAATTCAAGTGACTGCATGCTAGTGACTGCAAGACAGGTGCACACCAGACTTCACGAGTTGTTCTCCTATTGTGATACGAGGTCTGTCCGGAAAGTATCCAACCTTCTGTTTTCCCAGGAGTGAGAGTTATTTCTTGTAAATGGCGTTGATATACCCTTCAAAGTACTCCCCTATGGATCCTTCCCCTTTCAGAAGCACTCTCTAAAGTCACCTTTCGGAATAGCCAACAGCTATTAATAGTCTGAAATTAATAGAAACTAGGTCAGAGCTGTATGATGGCTGCCGAAGTTTCACAAGGCCGTGTTTAACCAAAAATTTCTGAACAACCTGCGATGAGCGGGTAGGTGCGTTGTCGTGGTAAACGACCCAGTCGTCTTCCTCTATCTATTTTATTCTTAAAGAACAATTTCCATTCATTAACAGAGCAAGGTTATTACTTTTCACTGAAGTACGATCACTTTTAAATCACCTAAACCACACTCTGAAAAATAGATATCCCTTTTTTTCAGGTATAATTTTTTTCTTCTCCTGTTTTTGAATAGGATAACTTAATTCTGTAATCTTTAATGCAAAAGAAACAATTCTGAGATCCCACCAGTGTTCTCATTTTAATACCACCCGAGAATGTTTTTTAAGCCATATTGTAATGCAATGATCTCACAAAACCTCTATATTCAAATAAAGCGCAATATGGTAACGTACAAGCAGGTTTCGGAGCTTCGTACAATATTATAATGCACTAACATCGCTTGGCCACCACTAAAACCCTCACATATATAATGTAATAAAATAATAATATAATGTAAAATCTTGCAATGTACGATAGCACGATTTTACGCTATTATAATGCGATAATTATGATATATAGCGAGGGAAGTACGGTATATATTGCAATTCATGCAATATCGTTTTCTCCGTGTGGTCCAGTGAATCATTTTCACAATTTTACTCCATCAAAGTCACTGCGTTCGCTCGAAAACGACAAGTGGACAGTTTCGTTTGAAATCGTTGAGTGAGCCACTATACATAAATTGTATTTATTAAAATTTTCTCTGTGAAAAGAATGTTGGTTTTTAGAATTTAATGAAAAGAAACTTTTACTTAGGAAATCTATGTGTTATACACTTTTTCCTGACTGAAATCAAAAGCTATACAATTTATATGTATTCTTATTCATTTCATAATAACTATTTATTTTAAGAAAAATAATTTTATTCAATACCCACTTTGAATTACGCGCCAACAGTGGCCACCAGCACGCGAACCTGACGCAAACATAGTAGCTCGAGGCGTCGCCATTAGCATCATTGGAGTAAGCAGTTTGCACTCGATGCAATGCTTAGTTTTTTCAAAGTTTCGTACCAGTGTCGAAAGTTGTAAAAGTTAGTAAAAAGTTATAAGTGTCATTAAAATTTATTAGTGATTAACAGTTATTAGTTTTAGTTGAGAAAAGTGATTATGAGTGATAATTAGTGACTTAGAAGAGTCATTAATAGGATTCCTCGAGGTTGTGGCTCTCCAGGAAGCATCATGTCTCCACCATGCCTAAGGACATCCAATTTGCTCGCCGTATTCGAAGAGAGCGTACTTGATTCCGAGCTTGATTCTTAACTTCTTATTCACCAAAACAATCGGCCCTTTCCAGAGCCAACGCATTATTTAAAAAAGGAAAAAAAAATTTCTACTTCATGTTTCATTTACTTATGGCATTTGTGGCACGAACATCGATTGAATTATTTGAATCGCTTCGAGTAAGATCTCGCTCTTCTTCGAGTTAGATTAACCGCTCGAATGACTCGAGTGAATGAGTTAACTTGGGCATAAATTGAATCGCTTGACTCGATTCAAGTGACATCTCTCTCTTCTTCGAGTCAGAATTCACTAGAAGGAATTGTGTGGAAAATGCACGCGAACGAAAAGTGGAGTTTCACTCGAATCAGAGAAGTGAGACTTCCACTTTTTCTTCGAGTTATATTTCACTCAAATTGAGTGACATTTTACTCGAAAAAATTTAGAGAGTGCATACTTTAATTTGGGTATGACTCATTGAATCATCACCATACACGTTCCGAACCATGAAGTTGGTTTTCGAACATGATTGATCAAGTTTTTGGTCAAATGTAATGGACTCTGAAATACCACGCATAAATGGAAGAACATTTACGCAACGACACTCGAACTTACTCTCTAAATTCCTTGGAGTCAAACAGTCACTACAAGATTGGTGTGAATGCTTCAGCCAGTCCATTACTGTGGTTCAGCCACACCATTGAAGTGATCAGCTTGACTGTTTCCGTTGGTGTAAATCTTTCACACAAAAATACAGAGGCTCTTCTCACACCAAATAAGAGTAACCATGCCTGTCACACCAAATAGTGCGAAAACTCGGTGACGTCATTCCCCCACCAATGCAGTTTTATGGAAGCGCAGTGGTGTGAGGAGTGGTGGGAGCAACGCGTCGTGTTAGCGTACTTTTCACTGTAATTTTCCATTTTCATGAGTAACACTTTCACTTTCGTGGTAGAGTAGTTGACACTTCCGGACGCTTGTGCAATTGAATTGTGTTTTGTGCTGTGATGAATACTTATAACTTTGTGATAGTAAGTGTACTGGAATTACTGTTATACTTCAGTGTGATATAGAAAATGTGGATGCGGTTAAGGACTAATGTGAAATTACAAAATGTGTTTCTTTAGGATTTTTGTAAAACTCCTGACGCTTTGGCGGAATTTTTGGAGTCTAAGGAAGGCGATGGAGCTGCGTCCATGTTGTGCTACTATGAAGGCCATTCTAGTAAACGTTCAAGAACGCAGCCCTCCACTGACAGTTAGATAAAGATACATTTCAAATATTTTCCAGAAGGGAATGGACTAATTGAAATGATAATTATAATAAATAATTGAAATAATTAAATCTGATATTTGTTTCAGGATGGAGAACAGTGACGTTCCAGGAGAAATATAAATATAATTAATGTAAAATTTATAAAATTGTAAAAGTGTGAATTTCATTAATATAGGCACTCATTATAATTATATAGTAAATAAAAAATTGTTTAATTCAATCAATGTTTTTATATTCTTTTAGCGTTTATCCCCTTTTAAATAATTCATTAAATCAATGAAATCGACTTAAGCCACGTGAAGCCACCAGTCAAACCATTTGAAGTGACCAGTCACACCATTTGAAGCAACCAGTGACACCATTTGAAGTGACCATTCACACCAATTGCAGGGAGAAGTCACACCAAATGTAGCGACCAGCTACACCATTTGAAGCGACCAGTGTCACCATTTAAAGTCACCACTAACATCAATTGCATTGAGCAGTGACAACAATTGTAGCGTCCAGCCACACCATTTGAAGTGACCACTCACACCAATTGCAGCGACTAGTTGCACCATCTTCTGTGAGCAGTAACACCGTTTGGAGCGACCAGGGACACCACTTTGAGCGACTAATCACTCCAAGCCATACAGACATTTTCCACTGCAACTTAGTGTCACGCTCCACTCCAAATTGATAAGCTCACCTCTGATTTGAAGGTGGAGTGATATTTCACACCATTGCAGTGGGGTCTGACTCCAAGGAATTTAGAGAGTTGGATTTCAAGAAACTTGATTTGCGCCTTCCCAGGAATGATTCGGCGCCGCGGCGCGGTTTCGGTTGACAGGAGCTGCGGAGCCGAAAGGGGAGAACATCCATAGTCACTCATGCGTAAAAAAACAGTAGCATAGCGATAAAGCGCTATATCCTAACGGCCTAACAGCATAACTGCGCTACGCTGCGTCAACTTGCGTAAGTTCAATCTCAATGTTCATAAGGCTGTGATGTTTGCGTTCGGAGGTCCTGACTTTGAGTGGAAGGTTATAAGGAAAACCGTGTTCAAATCCAGGTTTGAGTGTAAGTACACCACTCGACTGAATATTCGCAGGTCAATGTCACTTTTTTTAGATGCAATCACTTCTCCCACTTCCCCTCGTTAATTTCCTCTACTGCCTCTCCTATAATTACCCTTCATTTTCCACTAATTACCCTACTCCTCCCTACCCTTATTTCCCCTCACTTCCTTTACTTCCTCAACCTTCATTTCTCATAACTTCCCCGACTTCCCCTACTTCTCCAAAAATTTCTTCTCATTTCGCAATTTCCCGGCTTACTCCCTCTCCACTCATTTCCTCTCATTTTATCTATCTTCCCCTACTTTCCTTTCCATTATTTTTTCTTACTTCCATTAATTTCCCTCCACTCATATTTCTTCACTTTCCATAATTGAAAAAAGTACGATATAATAAAATGATGACTTTCTAATCAAATAGATGAATTTTCAACTAAATAATCAAATTTTCAACCAAATAGTGACGTTTTTTGCCAAACGAAATCTATTCTGAATCACAGATATAATAGTCTTTTCAATGAAAAAGAATTAACTTTTAACCAAAAAGATTCCCGCTTTTTAACCAAATTTCCGACTATTTCCCGGTGATAAAAATATTAGGCTGATTCCCGGTTTTTCCGGTCAATGGCCATTGGCACCCATGTTCTTAATTTAAATATGAGTTTAATGCTTTTTAATATAGAAAACGAATGTCTAATCCGATTCAGAGATGAAAAATGAGTAGCGATTTCTGTTCATGGATCCCTATCATATACCTCGTCAAAGATCTCTATCGAGGACAAGCGCACTTTTATATATGTGTAACACGTGCACAATAACCATGCGGTAAGTCGCTCGGCTGGACGCCTTGAATCAGATGAAGCTCTTTGGATAGGTTCTCTTGCTGAAACCCGGTGCTCACCTTTACGACACTCTAAACTTCTAAAGCAAGATGATAAATAAGCATTATTTGCACAATATTCTTTTATTTTCCAAGAGTTACGAGTTACGACCGGTTTTATCAAAATCACTCCTCTTTCTATACCCAGCCCAAACCCTAAACCAGGAGGACCCAACTCGATCACTGGATTTGCAAGACACAAGATTTTTATTGTTGGTTGTATAATAAAAATGTTTAACAGGATTTTGAATTTATTAAACTGGTGAAAACATTATTAAAATTATTTTCAAACTTTATGGCTAATCATTTTAGATCTGCAAAAGAAACAGATTTGAGAGCTTGAGATTGAGAGCTTGCCTTAGAAAGTGGATGAATCAATCAAAAGTTAAAATATACTAACTTTTTTTAAATGGCACGTGATAAAAAACCAGTATATCAATTGTATTCTAAGCGGTAGATTATATATGAATGATTTTGGAAAAAAAAAAATTATAGTACACTGGAACCTGGAACTATTTACCTCGCATTTACTATATCCATAGAATTGATGGTCGCGGTAGTTTCCCGATGAGAGGAGCTGCGGTGCCGAAAAAGAGGATGTGTTCAATCAACCGTGACGAACCGCCCGAGGGCCTCACTCTTATAACGCATTATTTACATCGGTTTACGTCAGGTGTCCAAATTCAACAGAAAGGATTGATACGGTGCGGCATTTTTACGTTTGGATGTCCTGGATATAGTATCAAGGCCAATTCAAGCCATTCCTGAAACCGTAATTCAATCCAGGTTAAAGTGTTATAATCTTCGAAATAATGAATTCGCTTTGTCCACATTGAAGCTGATATTTTTCTGCTCGCTTTTTGGGGTTTTTTTCTCGTGACTTTTTTGGTAATGCCGTCAATATGACAGTTGATAAGTATACGACAGTTTGACATCTTACAAAACTGTCGTCCTACTAAAAGGAACATGAAAATAGGACCATTTCTCTGGCCCCACATCCCACGCAAATTTAATTTTCTGCTAAATATTTAGTGCAGAATTTGTTTAAATTTGTACAACCAAAATTAGAATTCGTGCATTACTGCAAGTGCCTGAATTCTCAGAAAAACACTGGCGGGGCCAGCGAAACGTTTCGCTGGCCCCGAAATGATCCAAAATAAAGTTTATATGGGTGTATTATTTTCGGCTTAATTTATTGAAATTTGTGCATCCCACTTCAATCCCTAAAAACTACCCCCTTTACGGAAAACACCATGTCGGGGCCAGCGAAACGTTTCGCTGGCCCCGACATTATTCAAAATAAACTTTATATGGGTGTGTTATTTTCCTCTTAATTTGTTTAAATTTGTGCAACCAACTTCAACCCCTAAAAACTACACCCTGTTCGGAAAACACCATGGTGGGGTCAGCGAAACGATTCGCTGGTCCAGACATTATTCAAAATAAACTGTATATGGGTATATTATTTTCGTCTTAATTTGTTCAAATTTCTGCAACCAAGTTCAACCCTTAGAACCACCCTTTGTTAGGAAAACACCTTGGCGGGGCCATCGAAACGTTTTGCCGGCCCTGAAATTATCCAAAATCAAGTTTATACACAAATTTGTACAAATTAAGACGAAAAAAATTTACCCATATAAAGTTTATTTTGAATAATGTTGGGGTCAGCGAATCGTTTCGCTGACCCCGCCATGGTGTTTTCCGAACGTGTATAGTTTTTAGGGGTTGAAGTTGGTTGCACAAATTTAAACAAATTAAGACGAAATTAATACACCCATATAAAGTTGATTTTGGATAATGTTGGGGCCAGCGAAACGATTCGCTGTTCCGCAAATGTTTTTCTGACAAATCAAGTACTTCCGGTTATGCAAAAATTATAATTTGGTTTTACAAATTTGAGAAAATTCTGTACTAAATATTTGACCAAAAAAAAGTTGAGTTTGCGTGGGTGCTGGGGCCAGCGAAATGGCCTCAGAATTTCTCCTACACATCTGTATCCCCCTGGATGCATGAAATAGGGGGATACCTAGGAATATTCTGGATATTATTTTGATAATACCTAGTATACGGAAGAATAAACATACTGGTGTCATATTGTTATGTGTCGGCACTCGTAAATCTAGGGAAATTGAAAGTCTTGCGCATGTTATACTGACTTATAAAGCGAAAAATGCCATTTCCCCTGCATTTTTGCGCCCTTAATCTAAATTTTATCACTAAATTTTTCGAAATTTTACTTTTTTCTCCATAGATGCAAAAAGTAGGGAAAAGCCTTGGGATTGTCTGTTCACACAGGCCATAAAAAATTGTCTGCATGAAACAAATGACTAGGATAACCTTGTGGATTTTGAGCCGCTGAATTCAAATCTGGCCTCATAATTTCTCCTACAAGTCTCAGTTTTCCCCTAGATGCAGAAAATAGGCAAAAACCATAAGGGTATTCTGGACGTTATTTTGATAATACTGCAGTATACGTGAAAATAGACATATGGATGTTATATTCTTAAGTGTCACGACTTATAGAGACTTAATCTGTGCACAGAAATTCTCTAGTGTGCCTTCTGTTTCCCCTAGCTTGGATAATTCTAGAGAAATTGAAGGTCTTTCTCATATTATATAGATTTGTACGGAGAAAAAACAAAAGTGCTATATCCTTTGAAGATTTGCGTGCTAAATCTAAATTTGAACCCCAAATTCTGCGGGCTTGTTCCATTTTCTCTTTACATGCAAAATGTAGGGTAAAGCCTAGGGAATTTCTGGTCACACAGGCCCACCAAAAAAAAGTTGTCTGCACGGGACAAGCGACTGATTTCCTACGCAAAACTGTAAAGCATATTAGGTTTTTGTTATTTTTTCTCGTGTGAATCTATATAATCTGAGAAAGACCTTCAATTTCCCTAGAATTACCCAAGCTACGGGAAATAGAAGACACATTAAAGAATGTCTGTGAACAAATTAAGTCTCTACGAGTCGTTGCACTTAAGAACATAATATCGATGTGTCTTTTTTTGCGTATCCTGGTATTATCAAAATAACGTTTAAATTACCCCTAGGGTTTTCCTTATTTTCTGCATCTAGGGAGAAACTGAGACATATAAGATAAATTCCGAGGCCATATTTGGATTCCGCGACTCAAAATCCATAAGGATAGCCTAGTCACTTGTTTCGTGCAGACAAATTTTTTGTATGGCCTGTGTGACCAGAACTCCCTAAACTTTTCCCTAATTTTTCATCTAGGGGAAAACTGAAACATGTAGGATAAGTTATGTGGCCAGATTTATATTCAGCGTCTTAAAATTCATAAGGGTAGCCTAGTCAGTTTTCTCGTGCGGACTTTTTTTTGTGGGCCTGTGTTATTGGTTTTATTTTACAAGTAAAGAATATAAATACAGACTTTGCACTCGCTTCCTCTATTACCTTAATTTCTACTTTTATATAGTTTACTATATCCACTTTTTCTATTTTTGATTGAAAATTGATAGTTTTAGATGGAAATTTAACTAATTGATTGAAAATGTATGCCTTTTGAAGTAATTTCGTCATCTTCTTTGGTTGAAAATGTAACTGTTTTGGTAGAACATTCGTCTTTTTGGATAAAAAATTCGTCTTTTTCTGTTGAGAATTTATCTTCTTTTGATTATATATTCCTATTTCTTGGTAGAAAATTTCTTGATTGAAAACCGAATAATTATTATGATTATTACACCATTAAGCCATTTCCCTTTTGGGATAGGCGTGACTCACTCGGTAGGGGAAAGGAGTAGTGTGTGGAAAGGATAAAGATTTTTCAGATTGATCCAGAATTCTCGTGCTATTTAAGTAAATAACACTTTCCTTCCGCAACACTGCTCCGACCCAGGTTGCTGATCAATCTCTCTAGCAATAACCCCAAGCGAAGAACCTCACGAAGTCGTTATGTAAGGTTCCCCACTTGGATCCATTAGTGGCCTTTCCGCGGTCTACCTCTGGGCACGCTGCCATTTACTTTACCTTGATACACTTGTTTCGTTAGTCGTTCATTTGGCATTCTCTCAACGTGTTCGAACCATCTTAAACGATTTCTTTCCATGTGTCTACTAGCGTCTCTTCTGCACCACATTCATTTAGAATTATCTCGTTACTTACTTTGTCCATCAGGGTTTTCCCGCATATTATGCGCATGAATCTCATGTCAATTGCGTTAATTTTACTCTTATCTTTTTCTTGATAAGTCCATGTCTCGCTACCGTATAGTACAGTCTGTACAAATATAGAATTATATATTGCCATTTTAGCTTTATTTAATATATTTTTACTTCTGATAAGGAGACCTGCTCAACCAATAACCTTCTTACCTTCATTTATTCGTCTATCTAATTCCTCATATATCTTCCCGTCCCTAGTAAATAAGCTACCAAGGTATACGAACTTATCAACTTGTTCAATTCTCTCATCATTTAGTAAAATATTGCACAGTGTTTTCTTACTCTTTTCTTCGAACACCATAGTTTTTATTTTATTTGCGTTAATTTTGAGGCCCATGCTCTTCATGCTTGCATCTAGTTCATTCAACATTCTTTGTAGGTCTTCGATAGACTCCGCCATAACAACCTTATCATCTGCGAACGCTAACCCACGTACCCTTATTGTTTCGAGATCCACACCCTCTTCGTCGAAGAGAGCCATTCTTAAACACTTGTCCATAAATAATATAAATAACCATGAAGACATAACGCATCCTTGTCTATCTCCTTGAATAATATCGAAACAGTCACTCAGTATCCCATTCACTCTTACACTCGCTTTGCTAACTGTACGAGGGTAGTTCAATAAGTCCTTAGAATGACCAACATATGGCGCGCGAATCGCTCCAAATCATCTGTTTTCAGTCAGCACCACTCCCAACTAAATATATGGTGCAGTCACGGTCCACATCTTCTGAGCTTACGTGTTTTTATAACTAATTGAAAAAAAAAATTGTTCGTTAAGAAAAATGGAAAAAAACGAGTTCAGAGCGGTAATCAAACATTTTCATTTAAAGGGTTTAACTCCATATGAAATAAAAAATGAATTGGACTCAGTTCATGGCACATCTGCCCCTGCCTTAGTAACGGTTTATAACTGGGTAAATTAATTTAAGCGTGGTCGTACATCAATAAGTGACGAACCACGTTCAGGAAAGCCCGTAGAAGCAAGTACTCCCGAAATCATCAATAAAATCCACGATATGGTGT